>NW_026652279.1:149386024-149650294 GCF_009828535.3 Hylobates moloch
TGGAGGGTTTTTAAGAAAGAAAATAACATAATCTGATTTGTGTGGTACAATTTCACACTGACTGTAGTGTGGAGAATGGATCACAGAAGTGGAAATGAGAAGGCAAAGACATGTGTTAGGAAGTGATTCCAGTTATCCAGATGTAAGGGATGGTGGCTTGGTTACAGACTCAGAGGATACATTTGAGAACACTGATTTACTCAGAAATGTTGGTTCAGAAGAAAATCCCATCCTTAGTAATTTAATTAGCACATTACACTAATTAATGAATTACAACATGGTCCTACTGCACAGAATTAGAGGTTAGAAAGATGAACAGGGCTGAAGATAGTATTTGACAACTGGTGTATCAGATTACGACTGTGTGACACCATGTCAAATATCTAAGACTTGAATGTTGAAACACATGGTATTTTGTATTTCTTCTTCATCCTTTTTATTTTCTCACACAGAATGATTTATTTTCACTGTGTAAACACATGAGTGGCAGATGCAACCACTATGAGAGTTCAGCAGTCTAGGGAAGAGTGGGAAAGTAGAACTTTTGGAAAATAAAGTGAAACGTTTGAGTATTCATATAAAGTTAGAAGGTTTTAGGGAAGAAAACAGCCACTTTTTCTTATAGGAACAATGGTTTGGTTACTGATATTTAAATTAAATGTCTTTAAATTATGTACATTAAATCCATGTGTTACATTAATGTGGATATGTTGATAATAATTTATATGATTGTAAGCAAATACAAAATATTTACTTACCCATATGTTACCTAGAAAAAAACAGAATTTACAGTTCTGTTTGTTTTTACAGACATTTATTGAACATTTATAAAATACCAGCCCTAGACTATGCCCTCGAGGACTTTACAATCTTCTGAGGAAATCAGGCATAAAAACTGATTATTTGTATGTAATATGGAAAGTGTTCAAGAACAAGAAGACACAAAGATCACCCCACACCACAGCAGTAATTCTTTCAACCTCTTCATTCAGGGAGGATTTCATAGAAGAGACAGTACCTAGGGTCACTGTGGAACAAATGAGCATGAGTATGGCTGGTGAAGAACAGAGATAAGGGCTTTCCTAACAGGGGTTAGCATAAGGAAAAGAAGGATGGCCTGAAAAATATGTTGTATAAAAGGAAATGACAAATAAATGCATATTATAAGAGCATGGTGCGGGTTGTGAGATGTGATGCTACAGAAATATCTAAGAAAAAGCTTGTATACATTGTCTCATTTCTCTCCATGAGAGGGATTCTCTGAAGAGTTATAAGCAGGTAATGCCTTTAGCATCTATCTACAAAGGAAATGAAAATAAAAAACATAAGATCATTCAGCAGTGCTTTTACAAAATTTAATATTAATCACACCTATATCTACACAAAAATTTTGGAATATCTACATTTAATAATAGTAACTAAATATGACTAGGTATGTATGTATATATAAGCTTTTATATACACACATGTCTATATAAGCTTTTGTATACACACGTTTATATATATATACACACATAAATATATGTGCTAACATTTGAGATTATAAATGAACGCTAACCCTGCCCTCAATACTTTGCATATTTATCTCATTTATGTCTCAACATACACTTAGTTGATGCTCTTTTTATGCTATTCGATAGCTGCCAAAACTGTGTCTTAGATTTGTATGAACTATATATAGCGAAGTGTAACTAGGTATGCAGTTCTACATATGGAACTCTTGCTCCTCTAATGCCCATTCTTTCTAAATCTAGCGTTTGAGTATTATTAATTTACCAAACGTTCTGTACACAATACGTGGAGTATTAATTTGCTAGGGCTGTTGTAACAAAGTTCCATGAACTAAGTGGCTTTGTCAAAGAAAAATTGTACTGGACAAGTTAAACAGGGAAGGAAGACTTTATTCAGGACTACTCTGATAGGAAAGAGAGAATTGACTCAACTTTGCTGAGAAAACAAAAGGTGAGCAAGTTTCTAGGTACTAGGGTGAGCTAATAAAAAAGTATTGGAGGAGGACAGAGAGCAGGTTGGTCAAGATGAGTAGGTCATCTGTGTTTGCTAATTGCTACATAAAACAGACTCCTACAGAGATAGGGGAGGGGAGGTAGGGGCTCTAACCTGATGTTTACATTTCAAAGGGGTGGCTCTCAAGTCCTTAAGAAAGAATTCATGGATTATAAAACAGGTAAAGGAATGGAAGAAGATTTATATCTCAAAAAAAGAGAAAAAAATTTAAATTGCAAGTTTAAGTGAATGCTCTAAGAAAATTCTATAGTCAGGGAGAATGCTGTCTAAAGTTTCGTCAAGCTGAGCAGAAAATTAAGGTTTTCTTGATCAGCTTAAGCAATAGGAACTTATTGTCTCTCATCTCTGGAGGTTAAAAGCTTGAGATTAAGGTGTCAACAGAGTTGATTCCTCCTGAAGGCTGTGGGGAACAATCTGTTCCATGCTTCTTTCTCAGTTTCCGGTGCTTTGCTGGCAATGTTTGGCATTCCTAGTCTTCCGCATCCGCCACTCTCTGCTTTTATCTTCATATGGGCTTCTCCATGTGTGCATGCCCATGTCCAAATATCTGCCAGACATATTGGATCAGGGACTTGCCCTATTCCAGTCTCATTGTAACTTTGTTAATTACGTGTATCTGCTGTAACCCTATTCTCAAAGTCACATTCTGAGGTACTGGGGGTAGGAATTTCGGTATATAATTTTTCTTTTTTTGCCTTTTTTCTTGTAATAGTCTTTATTTTTTAGAACAGTTTCAAGTTCAGAGGAAAATTGAAAAGATGGTACAGAAATTTACCAATTACTCCTGCCCCATACATGCATGATCTCCCCAATTATCAACATCCCCACACCAAAGTGGTACATTTGTTACATCCATTAACCTACATTGACATATCATTATCATCACAAATCCTTAGTTCAAATCAGGATTCACTCTTCTTGTTGAATATTCTATAGATTTGAAAAAATATATAATGACATGTATCCACTATTATAATATCATAGAGAGTATTTTAACTGCTCTATAAATCCTCTGTTCTTCTCTTATTCATCCCTCCCTTCCTCCTAACCGCTGGCCAACGCTGATCTTTTTACTGTCTTCATCTTTTTTACTAGCTTCATCTTTTCTAGAACATTATATAGTTTAAATCATACAGTAAGTACCCTGCTCAGTTTGGCCTCTTTCACTTAGTAATATGCATTTAATGTTTCTACATGTTGTTTCATGGCATGAAAGTTTATTTCTTGTTACTGTTGAATAATAGTTCATTGTCTGGATAGAACACAGTTTATCTATCTATTTACCCACTTAAGGGCACCATGGTTATTTCCACATTTTGAAAATTATTAAGTAAAACTGCTATAAACATTTGTGTGCTGGGTTTTGTGTGTGTGTGAACATACATTTTCAACTCCTTGGGTAAATGCCAAGAAGCGTGATTGCTGGATCCTATATTAAGAGTATTTTTAGGTTTTTAGGAAACCATCAAACTGTCTTCTAAAGTGGCCAGACCATTCTGTTTTCCTACTAGCAGTGAATGAACATTTGTGTTTCTTCACATCCTCTCCAGCCTGCAGTGTTTTCAGTGTTTTGGATTTGGGCTATTCTAATAGGTGTATGGTAGTATCTTGTTGTTTTAATATACATTTCCTTCATGATGTACGATGTAGAACATTTTGTATGTTTAATTGCTATCTGTATATATTCTTTGATGAGCTGTCTGTTAAGGTCTTTCGTCTATGTTACCTTCTTTTTTCATTGTTGTTTTTGGTTTTGAGACAAGAGTCCCGCTCTGTCGCTCAGGCTGGAGTACAGAGGCAGGATCCTGGCTCACTGCCGCCTCAACCTCCTGAGTTCAAGCAACCCGCCTGCCTCAGCCTTCAGAGTAGCTAGGACTACAGGCATGCACCCCTGCACCCAGCAAATTCTTTATTTTTTTGTAGAGATGAGGTCTCTTTCTGTTGCCCAGGCTGATCTCAAATTCTTGGCTTCAAGTGAGCCTCCCCACTCAGCTTCCCAAAGCGCTGGGATTAGAGGCATGAGCCATCATGCTTGCCTGTTATCTTTTAAACTTATGAATCTTGGTGGGACACAATTCAATCCATTGTTTTTACTAATGAGTTAAATGGCACATTTAAAAATGCAAATGGTTCTCTACATGTTGATACTAATGTTTAAGTGGATCCTTACTGCAAGGTAAGACTATGAGTCATTAGGTTTCATGCATAATGAAATGTAATATTTTTTACAACTAATGTTTTTAATTGCATGTGTAAATACATTACTTAGCTTATTTTTGAGAGATAGACTATAAATATTCACTATTAAACATTGTAGTAAAATTTGTCCTGGTTCTAAAAATGAAGACTGATTAGTTTTTTTCTTACATATATTTATTATTTACATAACATAATAAATATATTATTACTAGGTGCCTTAAAACCTCAAATAACTTGGTTATTAAATAATTTCTGCTTATGCAATTAAATTCTAATTAATGAATATGAGGTATATTTCCAATTAAAAATATAAAGTCAAGAAGAAGAAAACAAAATAATATGTGTAATTTTCTTAAATCTATAAATTTCTTAGCTTAAGTAATATTGGTTAGAAAAATGATGCCAATGTTATCTCACTGTAAATAATGTATTTCTGTGTAAATACTTTTGTGTTATTCTTGTTATTTTCAGTTAATAAAAGTTTTTATGAAAGTAAGGTCTAAGTTGTTCTATCATCTTTAACTATCATAAAAAGTTGTTACTGTTTTATTTTTCTTCTTTGTCTCTAAGGCATACTCCAGTTCAACAGGAGATGAAAAACAACAGGAGATGATAGAGCAATGGAAGGCATTACAGGAGTGTGTGATTGATTATGTCCACAACATAAGCAAATTTGAAGAGGAAGGTAAGAATAAAGTAGTTAAACGTGTTTCAGTACAACCCAGAAGGTGAAAACTGTTTTATGGAGGGTAAAACTGAGCGGGAAGAAAGGAAGTTTTTGATAATAAAGAATACAGTTTTCAAGAGCTTTTTAGAAAAAATAAGGAAAAGTAGGTAGAATAAAATAACTTGAAAGGCACTATAATTTTTATTTTGATATGAAAGATGATAAAGGTGTAATTGCTTTTTACTATTAGCTATTTTGTCTTTAATTAACTCTATTTACGTTTTTAAGAATTTTGACCTCATATTCACCTTTGGACTATGACATTAGTTTGCTTTCAAAATAAGACTTCTGATAGTTCTATTTTAGAATCAGACATTAAAGAGGAAATGAATGTAAATTAGACAGATGATGTAACATTTTCAGCTGAAAGTGTTTGTATAGCTGAAACTATAATAATTGTGTTATTATTATACTACAGCTGATAGTATAATAATATAATAATTTTTAATAATTATTAAAGAGTACAGAAAAAATGACAACTTTATTCAGCTTCTGAAATTGTCACATCAAAGTATGGAAAACGTTGACTTTTCTTAGGAAACTTTTTTTTTTCCACAATATTGCCAACAATCTATTAAGACATTACCCTTTACAGCAGGGGTCCCCAATCCCCGGGCCACAGACTGGTACCAGTCCCTGGCCTGTTAGGAACCAGGCCACACAGCAAGAGGTGAGTGACGGGCAAGCCAGCGAAGCTTCATCTGTATTTAAGGCTGCTCCCCATTGCTTGCATTACTGCTTGAGCTCCACCTCCTGTCAGATCAGCAGCTGCATTAGATTCTCATAGGAGCGCGAACACTATTGTGAACTGCACATGTGAGGGATCACGGTTGTGTGCTCCTTGTGAGAATCTAATGCCTGATGGTCTATCAGTGTCTCCCATCACTCCCAGATGGGACTGTCTAGTTGCAGGAAAACAAGCTCAGGGCTCCCACTGATTCTACGTTATCGTGAGTTGTATAATTATTTCATTTCATATTACAGTGTAATAATAGAAATAAAGTACATAAAAATGTAATGTACTTGAATCGTCCCCAAACCAGCCTCCCCGTCCTTGTCCATAGAATAATTATCTTGAGTGAAACTGGTCCCTCATGACAAAAAGGTTAGACACCACTACTTTATAGGATAGACAGATATTCAAGCAATAGTATACTAGTCTGCTCGGGTTGCTATAACAAAATACCATAGACTGGGTGGCTTTAAAAACAGAAATGTATTTTCTCATGGTACTGGAGACTGGACTTTCAAGATGAAGATGCTAGCAAGGTTGCTTTCTGGGGAGGCCTCTTCTCTTGACTTGCAAATAGCCATCTTTCTTCTGTGACCTTGCCTGGTCTTTTCCCTGCGTGTGAGTGGAGAGAGAGAACTTCGGTGTCTCTTTATCTTCTTATAAGGGCATGAGTCCTATCAGCTTAGGACCAACTCCTTATAAGGTCGTTTAATTTTATTTACCTCATTAAAAGCCCAATATCCAGATACAGTAATATTGGAGGTTAAGGCTTCAGCATATGAATTTGGAGGTGGTGGTGCATAGTTCATTCCATAACAGACTGCTTGATAAATTTACTCCGGTAGTTAATTTAAGAACCCATGTTGGCTGGCTGTGGTGGCTCACGCCTATAATACCAGCACTTTGGGAGGCCAAGGTGTATGGATCACCTGAGGTCAGGAGTTCAAGACCAGCCTGGCCAACATGGTGAAACCTCATCTCTGCTAAAAATACAAAAACTAGCCAAAAAAAAAAAAAAAAGAACCTAAGCTTTTCTTTTCTTTTTATTTCTTAGCATCCCTAGAATTTTTTTTCCTTTTGTTCCAAGATCTCTCCTTAAAACATCAGTTGCCAGGGTCATAGAATAGAAGGAAGAAGAGAAATATCTCTCCCTTTAAAAGTGTGGAAGCTGGGCGAGGTTGGCGGATCACTAGAGACCAGGAGTTCAAGACCAGCCTTAGCAATGTGGTGAAATCCCGTGTCCACTAAAAATTCAGAAAGTAGCTGGGCATGGAGGCATGCGCCTGTAGTCCCGGCTACTCCAGAGGCTGAGGTAGAAGAATCACTTGAACCCAGAAGGCGGACATTGCAGTGAACTGAGATCACACCACTGCACTCCAGCCTGGGTGACAGAGCAAGACACTGTCTTAAAAAATATATATATATGTGTGTGTGTGTGTGTGTGTGTGTGTGTGTGTGTGTGTGAAAGCTGGAAGCCATTACCCTCAGCAAACTAACCCAAGAACAGAAAACCAAACACTGAATGTTCTCACTTACAAATGGGAGCTGAACAATGAGAACACATAGACACAGGGAGGGGAACAACACACACTGGGACCTGTCGGGGTGTGGGGAGGGAGAGGATTAGGAAAAATAGCTCATGCATGCTGGGCTTAATATCTAGGTGATGAGTACATAGGTGCAGCAAAGCACCATGGCACACATTTACCTATGTAACAAACCTGCACGTCCTGCACATGTACCCCAGAACTAAAAATAAAAATTAAGAAAAGGTACATAAGCAAAGTTTCACTTATTTTGTTTCACATATGCTACTCCTTGGCCATAATTTAGATGCATGTCCCCACCCTCCTGAAAGGAGGTTTAAGAAATAATATTTATTCTACTCTGTAACACAGCAGCTAAAAATCAGAGATCTTTTTCACTGGAACAGAAGAGGAGAGGAGATGAGGAAAAACAACAAGGAATCTTTAACATTCAAAGAAAACAAAACAAAATATTTTATTTTTGCAATTATTTAGCAGCAAGTGTCATAAAATAAAAAGATCTCAAAAAGTCGGAGCTTGGATTTGAGTTCCACTCTGCTAATTATTACCTTGTAATCTTTAACAAGTAGTCTACAATAAATTTTATCATAATTTAAATGTGAATGACATTTATAATTATTTTTATAATTACAAATGAAGCAATATTTGGGAAAGTAATTTGCAAATGCCAAAGCCAATTGCAAATTGATGTGCTGTATTGATATTACATCATGGTAGTGTTTAACTTACTGGATATACACACACATGATGACTTTATGGTGTGCTCAAACTTTTTTCAATAAATTTCATAGTGCTGCTTGATGCTGATAAAATTTTCCCTTAATCAAATTCATTCTGCTTCATGAATCCCAGAAATTCTAAGTTGGGTATCGCTATAAAGCACCAGTCCTCAACTTAGAATTTCTGGGATTTATGACGAGAATAGCCCTATTCTTCACACACACACACACACACACACACACACACACACACACACACACAAAGGCTGATTGGGCCTTTTTTTCTTTTTTTTAGTATAATAACAAATTTTTCAAGATTTAAAATTTTCCTGTTAAGAAAATTAAATATAGGCCTAGAAAGTGCAGTGGAATAGTGTTTTGTAGGAAAGAAGATAGATTTATCTAACGAAGTGTGACTAAATCATCAAATTTGGAGCAGCCCGTTATAGGGGTATGAGCAGACTGTGTGTCAGTTTCAAGCCTATTGAAAGAATTAGGGGCTGCTCCTGGGAATGAACCTAGTATAGTGTTTATATCAAATTTTGCTTGGTTTGCATTGTGAGTAAATAAAATATACATTTATTAACTCTGTTGCTAATGTGGCAACAGGAACAGAGAGAAAAAGAGGGGATGTCACCTGCTAATTAACGTTCTTAGTTCATAATTATAAAAATTATCATTGTAATAAAGATACTTTGATGTTAGCATTTGTTATTGAATCCATATTCTGATTTGGTTTATGTTCTTTTTGTTCCAAAGGCCAAAGTAACATTTTAACATAATATAAAAACATCCTTAAGATCTTATTAGTAAAGAATAGTGGAGTGATTAGTCACAGAATACCTGTTAATAAGCAAATTGCATGGTTTTGGAAATGTCACCCATGTAAAGTTTTCTAGCCACAGCATTTATTCCCAGACATCACTTGTTACATCTCAATAGTAATTGACATTTCATTAGACAATATACAGTGTCTCACACCTTTCACCGGGCATTTTGAGTCCTCCTAAAATACAGGAAATGCAACCTTCTTGAATTAAAATAGATGCATAATATTGTGGTGACTAGATTAAATTAGAAAATAAATAAAGTGAGCAAATTATTTTTTGTTACTAAGTAGAACAATATTACTATTTTGAGGAGTATTTTACTTTTAGAGACATTTGTAATTTGTCCATCACAATTTTTTACTTTATCATTTGTAAGCTGTTTACAATAGTACTTTATCTTCCTTAAGTATACCAATAGGCCAGATAATTTTTGACATCGTTCTTCAGGCCATTTTCTTGAATCTCTGTTGTTTTGTATTTTAATTATTGTATCCTTATCTTTTGCAACCATGTAAATTTTGATAAGTCTATACCTAAAAGCTGAGCATCTGATGATTCTAACACAATAGTCAAATGCACTGGTTTCCTGTGTCTCTTCCTTTGTCTTGGTTGTTCTTTCTATCATGATAAGACTTTTACCCCTCTCAACAGTATTTCACCAGTGGAATTTGTTCCTTACCGTTTTAACATTCTTCTTTAAGGAACACATATTTTGTTGAATGAAAAGTTAGAAAAAAAAAAGAATTTTCTTCTTTCTCTCATCTAATAAAATTCAATAATAAATTTTGAATGCTGTAAATGATGAAATTATATATTTTACTTTAAAATTGCTCCTATGGGTGCCAGATACTCCTCATTTTTACCTACATTTGTCATTACTCCTTGTTTTACTATACATATAAAACATACTCTCTGTTAACTCAGACTTTACTTCTCAAGTCATAGAATCATTGTTTTACTTAAGTCTTCTAATTATTAAATTATTCCAGAATTCACTTCATGTATTAATAAGTGTGTGAGAGACAGAATATGTATGTTTCCAAGAAATATTAGGTTATATGCTACACTGCTGAGCTAAATTCATACAAATTTGCTATAAGTTAATACAATATTTTCACATAAAAGTAATAGCTAGCATGAGTACAGCTAACTTAACCTGTGTTTTTTACAAATGTTTAAAAATATGTATATAAAAACATAGTTAAAATAATGACATTGAATGAGCATTCCCTTCATTTGTGAAATATTTTGCAACTTAAAAAAACACACACTATATATCTGCACTGTTGGAGTCTTTTGTGTCAGATTACAACTGGATGTGTTTCTTTTTTAGTTATTTACAATAAAACAAACAAGGAAAAACGGAATCATATTGAATATAGATCCAATAGTGTAGGTTTCATCTTTATAGAGTTGCCATCACTAATCCTATCTTCAATGATATGGTGTATCTGAGTCATGTATCTAGATTTAATTACTTATGACACATTTTATATTGATATATTACATTTTCTATGCCTTAGGCACTGCTTTTATTTTTATGGCACTCTTACTTATGCCAATGTGTTTCCACAAAACAGATTTTGCCTCTGCACTTTACAGTACAATATAATTTCTTTCACTTTAGACCATTTTATATTCTCTAGGAAATTCAATTAGCAGTTTGCTGTTCATGTTATCATGATGTTATCAAATCTTTATTAAATATGAATGTATAACTTTTTCCAATAACATATATTGTTTTATATTGGATATAATGGAATGAATTTCCAGAAGTCTTAAGGTAGATACTTTATTTTTTTTTTGCAAAGTTTCTACTTGATGGTATAGTAGCAGTTGAGAAATATATTAAAATCAAATAACAATCTAATTGACCAATTTGTATGGGAGTCAGGTTAAGGTTGAATTGTCTCTTGTTTTTATGATCCATGAAAAGAGAGTTCTTTAGATTATTTATTATGGTATGTAAATATGTCTAAAAGAGAGATGCCCACCTAACTATGGTATTTTTGCCTGGATTTGACACTTACCATATATACTTTGCTCACAATTACTATTTAATTACCTAAATTTGTGAATAAATATGTACTTCTCAGTAGTGACTGCCTTATTCAACTTTGTTCCTTCATTAAAATTAACTCAATTATTGTCATGTAATAGGTGCTCAATAGTTGTAAGTTATATTGAATTAAATTGCTAAATAATCTCAGCATCAAACATATCTAAATTATAACTGTACCAAATGGGTATATCATGTGTAAAACACTACATAAAAGATAAAGTATCGGGGTATGTTACAAATTATTTAAGACAGGTCTAAGAGAAACATGAAAGCAAGAATATGTCTGAAAGTATCACATGAATGATAAACAGCAAAGGAAAGGGGTTGTTAAGTCATCCAAGTTGAAGAGGCATGTATCAATAATAAGTAACTACCATTGGAGCCCAAATAATGAATTGCTAAACGAAGAATAGTAAAGATTACAGTTTGAATGTCAAGGTCAGTGAAATATTTAAATATAGTACTAACTGCCTTAAGAATTGTAATAGTGAAGTTTAAAGAATAATTATGCTTCAAAAGGCTCTAACTAAGGTTGTTAGATATTATAAACTCTCTGAAGAAAAGGAGAAAATGATGGAAGAACATAAACATTGTGCAATAACTTTTTTGTTTGTTGTTTTTTGGGGGGGACCACAAATAACGTTTAGTTTGTGTATTCAATATGTGAATGAAAGTTTATCATTTCAAGCATCCTTTTGTGCACCAATATATTAAGGTACGAGTTTTAGTACGGAGGTTTAGTCCAAACACAAAACTTACATTGAACATAGAAAATCTATCCATTACGTGTATATTATTCTGTTTATGTAAACCTTCATGATTTATATGTTTACACACCAATGACTAAGAAACTGTACTTTTTACTGTGCTTCAGGGATTTTACGGTTTCAAGCAAAATTTAAAGTCTTGTTACTCCTAAGTTAATCTTGTTCTTTATATAAACTCTGTGTAGTGTGTAATTCATAGTAACTTGAAAAGTAAATTTGTACTACTGGGTGAAATAATGGCTCAATGAGGAACTTTGTATATCAACACTATAATATATATTCATTATTATCCATAGGTGGGTAGTGCAGTTTGCAGGTTTTCTTAGGCATTAAATGAACTTATTTGTTTTGTTGTTGTTGTCATCGATAATGTTGTATCTAACTAGTAAGTCATAAAAAGCTGGAGATGCCTAAGAATAGCTTTTTTGAATCCCAAATAAATACACATATGTTTATAGAAATATGTATACATATAACCATATATAATTACATATATTATAAACATTATTAAATGTTATATAATTAAAAGATATGTATTATGTATAAAACACATAATATTAACATCTATATAACAAATGACTTATAATCTTAATTTTTGAAATTAAGAAAAAATGGCATACAACCCTATAGAAATTTAGACAAAATGCTTCCAATGGCATATCACAAGAGGATGCCTAAATGACCAAGAAACTTATAAAAACGTGTCCAGCTTCAACAGTCATAAGGAAAATGCAAATTCAAACTGGGAAACCACAGCACACCCACCAAAACGGCTATATTTTAAAAAATAATTTTAAAAAAGTTTGAAAGATTAACAATATGGTGTGTCAAAAATCAAATGCAATTCCAAAGCACTGCTATTGGAAGTGAATTGTATAAACATTTTGAATAACTGTTAGACATTATCTATTAAAATTGAAGACATACATATTCAATGACACAGTTATGCTTTTTCTAAGTATATATGTCACAGAAGCCGTACAGAGATCTTCCAAAATACAGGATAAGGCAGAGGTAATTTATAGCAATTTTATTTATAATTTTATGTATACATATGTATGCCATAGAGTTAAACTATTAAAATAGTATAATGCATGCAAAAGAATAAATCTTTCTAAATAGCAAATGTACTTCAAAAATCCTAAAAGAGTGATACTCAGCATATCAAATATTAAACAATAATGGCAAGGCAACAGTAAAATATATATAGGGACTAGGGCCAAAACCAACACACTCACCAATGGAACAGCTGGACTGCTCAGAAATAGACACATGCATATGGGAAACTTGATATGAAATAAAAGTGTCACCATAATATGAGAACATGATTACAGTGTCTTAATTTTTAAAACAATTACTAATGTCTGGAATGTACAAAGAACTAGAAATCAACAAGAAAAAGAAATGAAATACATTATGGAAATGAGCACAAGTAATAAATAGGAATAGAAAGGAAAAGTAAGATAACTAAATGCTATATATGACTATGTTTTGTGTTGCCGCTCATAAGTTGATTAATGAAAATTGAAACAACATGATAGTACCTCAAAGCTGTCAACTTGTAAAACTTTGAATGTTGAATAACATCATATTTTGGGAGATTAGTACTATTTTCCAATGCTGCTGAGCATTTGAACTGGTAAATATACAAACAGTTCCCTGATTTGCCATGGTTTGACTTACAGTTTTTTGACTTTACAATGGTGTGAAGATGAAACACATTCAGTAGAAACATACTCCAAATTTGAATTTTGTTCTTTTCTGGGCAAGTTATAGGCAATACAATGCTATTTTGTTATGCTGGGAAGCAACAGTGAGCCCCAGCTGCCAGTCAGCCAAGCAATACTGCTTTCATGAGTACTGTACTCGCCAATGTCCTGTGTTTAAGTTATAAACTAGACATTATAAGACTCTGGCCAACTCTAGGCTACTGTAAGTGTTCTTAGCACTTTTAAGGTAGGCCAGGCTAAGACAGGATGCTCAATATGTTAGGATATTAAATGCATTTTCAACCTATGATATTGTCAACATATGATGGGGTTGTTGGGACACAAATCCATCATAAATCGAGGAACATCTGTCTTGTGGAAAATAATCTGGTTTTATTCAATGAAGTCAGTATGTATATACTTGAAGACTGCAATTTCATCTATTGATTTATATTCCAAACAAATTTTCAAAAATGTTATTGTCTTAGTCTGTTTTGTGTTGCCATAAAGAAATAACAGAGATTGGGTAATTTATAAACAAAAAAGGCTTCTTTGACTCACATGTCTGAAGACTGTATGAGTTGCATTACACCAGCATCTGCATCTGATGAGGGCCTCAGGTTGCTTTCACTATGGTGGAAGCCTGAGGAGCCGGATGTGCAGAGATCACATGTGGAGAGAGGAAGCAAGAGAGAGGGGAGGTGCCAGGCTTTTTTTTAAACAACCAGTTCTCAGGAAAACTAATAGAGAAAAAAAATCACTCACTCCCCTCTACTCTTCAGAGAAGGTGTCTATTTATGAAGAATGTTTTCCCATGACCAAAATAGCTCCCATAAGCCCCACCTCCAACGTTAGGATTACATTTCCACATGTGGTTTGAGGGAAAACATCAAAACCATAGCATTTACAATGATATTTTTACAATAGTGATGTTTCTTGTGGAAGATATTTGGATGTAATCTAAATGTTCGTTACTAGGAAAATGGACACATAGCTAATATTTTTTAAGGGAAAAAGGAGTGTGAAAAGGTTTTTAAAAAGATAATTTATAGAAAAAAAACAGGTGTGAAGATTTAAAAGAGAGACACCGAAAATACTATATATTTAAGAACACGTATTTTATATTTTAACAGGTATATCAGAATGGAGAATGAAACATGACAGAGATTTTTGGAAAAACACTAAAATTAAATTAACAGAAGAAAATTACTTCAAGGACATCTGGTAACAAAATCTGTGATGAGGGTAATCTGAAATTTCTCTCTTCTATAAATCCACAATAAAACCAGAATTTTTAAAAAGCAGAAAATGTATTGTAAATATTGTAAGTGTAAATAATATAAATGCATGTGACATATAACAATGTATAGAACTTACCCAAAGGAAAAATGAAAATGAGTTGATAGAGAAAGCCTAAGAAAACTGCATGATATGCAGATAAATAAGAACAAAGATAAATGCAATAAAAGAATAAAGGGTATAAAAAACGGAAGTCAATAAATACCAAATATATTATAACTAATGTACATAAATTAGCAAAAAAAAAAACAGAAAATTATTCAAAATTTGTAAAAGTTCAAGCTTGAATCTGTTAATCGAAATGTATCACAATATTCCAGAAAAATTTAATAAAGTCTAATCAAATAAAATATATTCCAGTAACATACTAAACTGCAAAGATAAAGAAAAATATTATGAATATTGTGGCAGGTAAGAAAAAGTTACATAGAGGGAATACAATTCACAGTATCTCCACAGCTCTTCATAGTCATTTTCGACATCACAAAATTTAAAAAAAAAAAACCTTTCTGAGAAATATTTTAAAGGCAATAACAAAAAATCACCAAAAGGCTACTCAATGTAAGGTAATTAAAAATTTAGACCTTTAAGGAAAAGGTCACAGAAAACACAAAACTCATGTAAATCATATTTATAAAGAAGTAATCATTAGAGTTCACAATTACACACCTAAATATAATTGACATGATTTAATAAAAATAGTTGTGGGCTGCATATTATTATATTCACAACACAACTCTTACATGTAGCAGCAATACATTTGCAATTTAAAAAATGAAATTTACAACATAATTAACAGAACTTAAAATTAATTTTAGCTAATTAAAATATTCCCACTTCATAGGCATGCTGAATGTCTTACTATTTCTACCATGAGCTTAATATCGCCTGAGGGCAAATTAAGTCATGTTTACATGGCTGTGGATTCTGACAGTTCTGTTGCAGGCAGTACATTTCAGGTAAATTTGTTGAATAGACCAAATAATTGAGAAGTCATTTGGAAAAGGAATCAAACTACTTCTTGATGCAATACTGAAAGTGATGCAAATCGTTTATCAATGTGGGCCTCAACATCCTTACAGATAAGATGTTCATTATCTTTCCTTTTATTAGTTCACTTATTCATTTTTCTTTCAGTAAATAGTGTTAGATCATTGTTTTGTACTCAGAAGTGTCCAAGTCTGAAGCTATATACTTCAATATGTTTATTAGACAATATTGGCATATCAAAGAAAACTCAAGTGTAGATTAAAGACAGTGATAAATATAAAAATGCTATGAAATTGTTCAACTGAGAGACTGATAGTAAATTTTTAATGAAGGTTTTGTGTTTTTGTTAATCATATTTCTTCCCTTCTTTCCTTTATATATAAACTTTTCATTTGAATATAGTATCAAATTTACAGAAGAGCTGAAAAAATAAAAAATCCTCAAAGTATTTTTTACCAAAAAATATTTATTGTTAATATTTTCTTCCATTTTAAAAATGATTTCCTCTCTGAAATTGTACATACACACACACACACACACACACACACACACACTTTTTTCCCTCAATTATCTGGAAGTTTTTCTGGATATATCCTGTCTCGTTCTAACTAAATCAAGGACATTTTCTTACATAACAAAAACAAAAATTAGCATTGATATGATTCATTAATTTCTATTTTTATTTTGTTTTGTCAGTTTACCTAAAAACCATGAATGATTTTTATAGCAGTTTCCCATTTCCAGTATAGGACCCAGTTCCAGGATAGCATCCTGCATAGTGTTGTCATAGCTCCTTATTCTCCTTTAATCTGAAATAATTTCTCATGATTAGAGTCAAATTCTGCATTTCAAGTTAGAACACTACATAAGTTACTTCTGACTTTTTCACATGTCTTCTGTTCCTCATTTGTGATTTTTAAATTTGATAATCTTGTCAAAGTATTCTCTGGCTTCACCATCACATAGTTATTATGTTCTCTTTGCAAATAACAAGCAATCTGTAAGAAGACATTTGAGACAATGGGAATATCCTCCTCCTAACACCTTTCATTCACCTCCCTGACTCTGCTTTAGCATCCATTGGTTTATTCTTGATTGGAGCAGTCTACACTATGATGGTTGGAAAATGATGATTTTCTAACTTCAGTATTTTGTGAACATCGATCAGTCACCATTCTCTTGTCAGGAAGATTCTTACCTTTTCCATCATGAGTTTATCAGGAGTTACGTTTGCGTTTTTCTGTTTATTTACATATATTTTATTATTTGTATTTCATTATTGTTCTTGATGAGTGTAATGTTTAAATTGCCCCAGATTTGGCTAGA
This sequence comes from Hylobates moloch, assembly GCF_009828535.3. Taxonomy (NCBI): domain Eukaryota; kingdom Metazoa; phylum Chordata; class Mammalia; order Primates; family Hylobatidae; genus Hylobates; species Hylobates moloch. Next base: position 149,402,958 of record NW_026652279.1, read on the forward strand.
AGAGGTCTGTCAACTTGGTTTCTGTGTTCTTTTAACGTGTGCTACTAACATTTTGGCAGGAGGAAGAGCACAGCACTTTTTTACTTTATATTATAATTAGATGCTAAGGGCTTACCTTACTTTTCCTGTCCTAGGTCTTGAATCAGCCACTTCTCCAAGGAGCTCTAGTTTCTTTATTGGGTAATGAAATTATAAATCAAAATTTGAATGCTAGCTGTGCTCATTGCTATCAGGGTAGCTTTACTTCTGAGCTCTTGAATTAAATTATATATTAAAAGTATTACCTTAAATTCTATTCTATTTACTCACAGGATCCTTTGCCTTCAGATACTCCTCATTTGTATTTTCTTCTTTCACAGTGAAAACCTGGGTTCTTGGTAATATCATTGCATTTATTATTTGTTCATGTTTCCCCCATATCCCTACACAGTAGTTGTGATTCTTATAGCAAGGGATGCAGTTCTAGAAAATATTTTGCAAATTGCATAGACAAAAGAAAGAATCAGTGAACATGAAGATAGTTCGGTTAAAATTAACCAGTCTCAGGACCAGAAAGAAAAAAAAAATAACTAGGAAAACTAAATACTTATGACCAAGTGATTTATCATAAGGATGCAATGTTGGTGTAATATCTAATAGTCAATTAATCTAATACATTATGGCAACAAATAAAGAAACCACCTTATTATTTCAATATATAAAGAAAATGCATTTGACAAAATGCACTACAATTCCACGATAAAAAACACTCAAGATAGTAGAAATAGAAGGAAGCTTCTTCAGTCTGAGAAAGGGCACCTAGGAAATACACACATCTAGCATCATAGATAAAGGCAAAAGACTAGACAGTATCAACTTAAGAACTGATGCAAGGATACCTACTCTCACTATTGCTATTCAACACTGTAATGGAAGTTATAGCTAGGGCAATAAGACAATAACAATCAATAAAAGGCTTCCAGATTGAAAAATAGGAATTAAGAATATCTCTAGGCACAGATAATAAAATCATGAGAGGTTTTGCTGTAAAACTATTATAATTAATAAATGAACTTAGCAAGGCTGCATGATGCAAGATCAAAATGTAAAAATCAATTGTATTTGTCTGTGCTTACAATGAACAATACAAAACTTAAAATGAATAGAGTTCCATTAAGAATGGCATCAAAAAGAATAATATATTTAATAATAAGTGTAACAAAATAAATGCACTCTTGAAAATATATACTTTGATAACTGGAAAACATAGTTGAAGAAAAACAAGGAGAATTTTAATAAAGGAAAAAATATATCAAATTCATGAATTGGAAGACACTATTTTTAATGTAGCAAACCTTCCAAAACTGATCTGCTGGCTTACACAATCCCTTTCAGAATTCTAGTTCACTTATTTGTAGCGTTTGGAAAGCTGATTCTGAAGTTCATATGGAAATGCAAAAGGCTACAAAAAACTTCTGCTTCCAAAGGCACTATCAATAAAGTGAATAGACAATCCATTGAATGGAATAAAATATTTGCAAATTCAGATATATGATAAGATACTTCTATCTAGAATATACAACCATCTCTAACAACTTGGTAATTAAAAGACAAATAATCCAATTAAAAATAGGCAAAGAATCTGAATTGACATTTCTCCAAATAGGATATGCATATGGCAATAAGCACATGGAAAAATCCTCAGCATCGTTATTCATCAGGGACATGCAAATGCAAATCAAAACCATGAAGAGATAATTCTACATATCACTAAGATGGCTAAATGGAAAAACTCACATAACAAGTGTAAAGATGTGGAGAAGTTGGAACCCTCTTGGGGGGAATATGAAATAGTTCAGACACTGTGAAAAACAGTGTAATTCTTCAAATGAGTGAACATAGTTATCATACTTCACTAGCAGTTTTTACTACTATTTATACATCTAAGAGAAATGATGTCATATGTCCACAAAAAATTGTACTAAAATATTTATAGCAGAATTATCTACAATAAACAAAAAGTGGAAACAACCCCAAAGTTCATTAATAGACAAATGGATAACAAAATGTGGCATATCTATACAATGGGCTATTATTCATCTGTGAAGAGTTTCTATGTATATGCCTCTGTGTGTCCCTTTCTTTATCAAATATAAAAGTTAAAATTAAGAAAGAGTTCCATTAAGAATGGCATCACAAATAATAATATATTTAATAATAAGTATAACAAAATAAATGTACTCTTGAAAATGTATACTTTGATAACTGGAAAACATAGTTGAAGAAAAACAAGGAGAATTTTACCTTTCTTTATCAGATGTAGTGTGATTCAATCAGAAGAAAATCCCCCACAGCGGGAATCCCCGCTTGAAACAGAAACCAAAACATGAGCCAAGAATCCAATATTTAAGCTAGTCTGGGAGCTTCTTGAGGGACTTATATTTGTTGTGTCTGACTGGAAACACTGATGGAACTAAAGACATTTTTTGGATGCCACTGAAAACAGACACAATTACTATAGCATGTTAAAACCACAGTTTCACAGGCAGAAACTAGTGGGAACAAGAGATTCTGAAAAGAAGTAGTGAAAACCTCCTTGGGTAATTTCAGATAACTAAAGCACATGCACAAACCCAGAAAAGATATTACTCAGAAAGGTTTGAGAGTTCCTAGACCTCTAGCTGGGCTGATAGACAAAGGTCTCCCCCTGCAAGAAGACAATTCAGAAACACTGAGGAACTACTTGTTTTTTTCCAAATGCTTAAGTCTCAATAACAACAACAGTGTAACACAAAGTGTGCAGAGAAACAGGGAAGCATGGTTCAGTCAAAGAAACAAAATGAATCTCCAGAAAGTTACCCTGAGGAAATACAAATCTGGCCATGTGTGATAGTTCACGTCTGTTATCCCACCACCTTGAGAGGCTGAGGCAAGAGGACTGCTTGAGTCCAGGAGGTTGAGACCAGCCTGGACAACATAGTGATACCTCGTCTCCTAAAAAAAAACAATTATATATATATATATAATTTTTTTTTAATTAACTAGACATGCTGGTAGATGCCTGTGAACTCAGCTACTTGGGAGGCTGAGCCTAGAGGGTTGAAGCTGCAGTGAGCCTGGCCCAGAGTAAAACCCTGTCTCAAAAAAATAAAAGAAATTACAAATATGAGTTGCCTGACAAAAAAAAAAATCATATAACTCTCTTAAAGATGTTAAATGAGCTAACAGGTGGTCAACTACACAAAATCAGGAAAATAATGCATGGACAAAATGAATATTTTCTTAGTCCATTTGGACTGTTAATAATAAAATATCATAGACTTGGTTGCAAATAAGCATCTAAAATTTATTTCTCTCTGTTCTAGAGACTGAGAATTACAAGATCAAGGCATTGGCCCAGTTTCTTATGGATGACTTGTTCTTATTTCATCTCCATATGGTGGAAAGAGCTAGCTAGCTATCCGGAACTCTCGTATAAAGGCACTAATTCTATTCGTGAGGGCTCTAACCCTGTGAATTAATCACCTTCCCCAAAGTCACCACCTCTTAATATTATCACATTAAATATTAGATTTTAACATATACATTTTGGTGGGACATACATTGAGACCATAGCATTCCATCCCAATAGCATCAACATTAAAATCTAAAGTACAGATTCTCACCTAAATATCATCTAAATCTGATATGAGTGAAACTCAAGTTACAAATCATTTTGAGGCAAATTTCCCTTTTGCAGTGAGACTGTTAAGGCAAATATGTTATGTGCTTTCAAAACACAGTGGTGGAACAGGCATAGTACAGATCATTTCATTCCAAAAGAGAGGAATAGAAAAGGAAAAAGAAGCTGGGCACAGAGGCTCACGCCTGTAATTCCAACACTTTGGGAGGTCGAGGTGGGCAGACAACTTGAGGTCAGGAGTTCCAGACCAGCCTGGTCAACATGGCAAAACACCGTCTCTACTAAAAATACAAAAATTAACCTGGCGTGGTGGTGTAGGCCTGTAGTCCTAGCTACTCAGGAGGCCAAGACAGGAGAATTGCTTGAATGTGGGAGGCAGAGGTTGCAGTGACCTGAGATCATGCCCCTACGCTCCAGCTTGGATGACAGAGAGATTCCTTCTCAAAAAAAAAAAAAAAAAAAAGAAAAGAAAAGAAAGGAAAAAAGAAATGACACATCCCGTGTAGGTCTGAAGCCCAAAATGGTAAACAACATTAAATCTTAAGGCTACTGAATAACCTTCTTTGACTAAATACCCCATCTTTTGAGCACACAGGGATGGGAGTTGGGTCCCCTAGGCTCTGGGATGCTCTGCCCCAATAGCTTTGATGGGCACAGCCCCTGTCTCCACTGTCATGGGTTAAAGGTGCACACCTGAGGCTCTCTTTGGCTAGAGTTGCACACCAGTTGCTTTATCAGTTTGGGATTGCTGAGGTCACTTAGGCCCTTTGGGTTTATAAGGCACTGGCCTAATGGAGGTATTACCCTCCCCATGGTTTTGGTAGGCAGTCCCCTAGCGGGGGCTGTTTGTGGTGCACTACCTTCACAGTGACCTTCTGCCTGGCCTGCACATCCAGTGCTCCAGTTGTCTCCATCCTGTGAAATCTAGGTAGATTTAACCACATCCTAGTAGTTTGTGTACTGTTCACATCTGTGTAAATGACACCATAAGGAAGCCTACAAGGTTTACCACCTGTGCCCTATGGAATGTTAGTCATTGCAACCTCTATCACACCTGGGCCAACTGAAGCCACACGTGGGCTAATTTATGTGAATTTGGTGCATAAATTCACTTTTAGTTCTTGTACAGACTTAAAATGGCAAAACAATCAAAATAAGTTTTACTATTTTTTTTGACACAGGACTTTGATCTACTGCCTAGGGTAGAGTGCAGCGGCATGAACATAGCTCATTGTAACCTCAGACCCCTGGGGTCAAGAGCTCCCCCAACCTTAGCATCACAAAGTGCTGGGATTAAAGGCATGAGCCACTACACCTAGCCTAAGAATAAAAATAACAATTATCCATGTCAGTGGGGGTACAATATATAAAGATGTAATTTGTGACATCAATAAAGTAGAAAAAGGGTGGAGCTACTAGAAGGACAGTTTTGTATGCACTTGAAGTTATATTGTTATCAGTTTAAAATAGAATATTGTGATTTTTTAATGTAATTGCAATGGTAACACCACAAAAAAATCTGTATAATATACACAAAAGAAAATGTAAAGGGAAAAAAGCATGTTACTACAAAAGATATAAATGAAACACAAAGGAAGACAATAAGACAGGAAAGGAAAAACAAAAGCTACAAGACATTTTGAAGGCCTCTAAGAATTTACTTTATAAATCTAGGTGACTTTTTTTTTTTTTTTTTGAGATGGAGTTTTACTCGTCACTCAGGCTGGAATTCAGTGGTGCCATCTTGGCTCACTGCAACCTCCGCCTCCCGCGTTCAAGTGATTCTCCTGCCTCAGGCTCCCAAGTAGCTGGGAATATAGGCACCTGCCACCATGCCCAGCTAATTTTTTGTATTTTTAGTAGAGGCAGGGTTTTGCCATGCTGGGCAGGCTAGTCTAAAACTCCTGACCTCAGACGATCTGCCCACCTTGGCATCCCAGAGTGCTGGGATTACAGGCATGAGCCACCACACCTGGCCGACCTTATGTTGCTTTTAAGTCTGTTCTGTATGAAATTAGAATTGCAACTGCTGGTTTTCTCTGTTTACCATTCACTTGGTAGATTTTTCTCCATCCTCTTATTTTGAGCCTATGGGTGTCATTACATGTGAGATGGATCTCTTGAAGACAGCATACCAATGGTATTGGTTCTTTATCCAGCTTGTGATTATGTGCCTTTTAATTGGGGTATTTATCCCAATAACATTCAAAATTAGTATTGATATGTGTGGATTTGATTCTATCATCATGATGTTAGCTGGTTATTATGCAGACTTGCTTATGTGCTTCCTTCATAGTGTCACTTGTTTGTGTATGTAAGTGTGTTTTTATAGTGGTCAGTAATGTTCTTTTCCTTTCTATATTTAGTGCTTCATTCAGGAACCCTTGCAAGGCAGGTCTGGTGGTAACAAATTTCCTCAACGTTTGCTTATCTGAAAAGGATGCTATTTCTCTTTCACTTTTGAAGCTTTGTTTGGCTGGGTATAAAAGTGTGAGACTTTGACAAGCCACAGACAGTATTAAACAGATCATGGAGGGAGAAAATTAACAAAGATATTAAGGACTTGAACTCAGCACTGGATGAAATGGACCTGATAGACATCTACAGAACAATCCACTCCAAAACAAAAGAATATCCATATTATTAGACATAAAACCACATAATTAGACATAAAACACTCTTCAGTGAACGCAAAAAACTGAAATCTAGAAACCACTCTCTCAGACCACAGTGCAATCAAATTAGAAATAAAGACTAAGGAATTCACTCAAAACCATATAATTACATGGGACTTGAATACCTGCTCCTGAGTGACTTGAGGGTACATAATGAAATTAATGCAGAAATCAGGAAGTTCTTTGAAATTAATGATAACAGACACAACATACCAGAATTTCTGGGAAAGGAAAGGCAGTGTTAAGAGAGAAATTTGTAGCACTAAGTGCCCACATAAAAAAGTTCGAAAAATATCCATTTAAAAACCTAACATTACAATGAAAATAACTAGAGAACCAAGAGCAAACCAACCCCAAAGCTAGCAGAAGATAAGAAATAAACAAAATTAGAGCTGAATTGAAGGACACTGGGACACAAAAACCCATTCAAAATATCAATGAGTCCAGGAGCTTTTATTTTTTTACTTAATAAAATAGATAGACCACTAGCTAGACTAATAAAGAAGAACTGAGAGAAGATCCAAATAAACACAATTAGAAATGACAGAGGGGATATTACCACTGACCTTAAAAAAATACAAATAACCATCAGAGACTACTACAAATGCTTCTATGCACTATAAAACCTAGAAGAAATGGATAAATTCCTGGGCACATGCACTCTACCAAGACACAGCCAGGAAGAAATTGAATCCCTGAACAGACCAATAACAAGTTCTGGAATTGAATCAGTAATCAATTGCCTACCAACCAAAACAAGCTCACAACTAGAGAGATTCACAGCTGAATTCTACCAGATGTACAAAGAAAAGTGGGTACCATTCCTACTGAAACTATTCCAAAAAATTGAGGAAGAGGGACTCCTTTCGAACTCATTCTATGAGGCTAGCATCATCCTGATACCCAAACTTGGCAGAGATAAAACAACAACAAAAATTTAAGGCCAATATTCTAAATGAGCATCAGTGCAAAAATTCTCAAGAAAATACTGGCAAACCAAATCCAGCAGCACATCAAAAAGCTTATCCACCATGATCAAGTAGGCTTTATCCCTGGGATGCAAATTTGGTTCAACATATGAAATCAATAAATGTGATTCATCGCATGAAGAGAACCAAAGACAAAAGCCACATGATTATCTCAGTACATGCATAAAATGCATTCAATAAAATTCAACAGCACTGTTTTAAAAATAATTCTCAATAGACTAGTTATTGAAAGAATATCCCTCAAAATAATAACAGCCATCTATGACAAACCCACAGCCAATGTCATACTGGATGAGCAAAAGCTGGAAGCATTCCCCCTTGAAAAGTAGCACAAGACAAGGATGCCCTCTCTCACCATTCCTATTCAACATAGTTGTGGAAATCCTAACCAGAGCAATCAGACAAGACAAAGAAGTAAAGAAGTTAAAAAGATTATTCATCAATACCAAGTGGAATGTATTCTTGGAATTTGAGGATGGTTCACCACTCAAAAGTCAATCAATGTAATATATCATATTAATAGAATGAAGGACAAAAGTACATGATTATCTCAATTAATGAAGAAAAGGCATTTGACAATATTCAACATCCTTTAAAGACAGACGTATTGACTAATGAAATAAAAGAGATTGTTCAAGAATAAACTCTTGCATTTATTATCAAAAAATCTTTGACAAGGATGCTAAGACCATTCATGGAGAAATGACAGTTTTTTCAACAAATGGTTTTAGAAAAATTAGATAGCCACATGCAAAAGCATGAAGTTGACCCTTACCTTCACCATAAAAAACTAAAATGGATTAAATACCTAATAGAAGACCCATACTATAAAATTCCTAGAAAAAAAATCCAGAGTAAGCTTAACAACATTGAATTTGGTAATGATACCTTGTACACAACACCAAAAGCACAAGCAAAAAAATAAAATGTAAAAGTAGACAAATAAGACTGCATATAACTTAAAAAACTTACTCATCAAAGGATAAAATCTTTAGAGTACAAAGGAAATCTACAGAATAGAAGAAATAGTTTCAAATCACATGTCTGATAACAGGTTAATACCCCGAATATATAAAGAACTCATACAACTCTATAATTTTAAAAAGCCCAATTAAAAAAATGGAAAAAGGACTTGAATAGCTATTTCTGCAAAGATGATAAACAGATGCCCAAAAACTTTATTAAAACATGAGAAACAGTATGACTAATTGGAGAAACACAAGTTAAGACACACAGACACACACACTACATATATATGTGTGTGTGTATATATGTATACACACATATATACATATATACACACACACATATATATGTATATAAAACCTCACACAAATTTACATTTGGAAGGCTACAATAAAAAAACAATTGATTTGGGGAGACTGAAACCCTTGTGCACTGTGATGGAATTGTAAAATGGTGCAACTTCTATGAAAAACACTATGGTAGTTCTTCAATAGTCTGGATGTGGTGGCCCATACCTATAATTCCAGCACATTGGGAGGCCAAGGCAGGAGAATTGCCTCAGCCCAGGAATTTGAGACCAGCCTGGGCGGTATAGAGAGGCTCCGTCTCTACAATAAAATTTAAAAAATTAGCTAGGTATGGTCATGCATGCTTGTGGTCCTAACTACTCAGGAGGCTGAGGTGGGAGGATCACTCGGGCCTGGGAGGTCAAGGCTGCAGTAAGACCTGATTCGGCCACTGCACTTCAGTCTTAGCAACAGAGTTATACTCTATATCAAAAATAATAATACTAATTAAAAACAGGACTATCATATGATCTAGCAATCACACTTCTGGTTATACAGACATGTTCTGCATAAAGTTTCAATCAATGACAAGCCACCTATACAATGGACCACATATACATTCTGAGAAATACTATACCATATAGCTTAGGTGTGTAGAAGACTATACCATCTAGGTTTCTGTAAGTACACTCTATGATGTTTGCACAATGATAAAATCATCTAACAACACATTTCTCATATTCCTGTCCTTATGCAATGCATGACTGTGTATCTAAACAAATTAAAACCTGGGTCTCTAAGAAATATTTCACATTCATGTTCATAGAAGCACTGCTTATAATAGCCAAGAGGTGGAAGCAACCCAAATGTCCATTGGTAGGTAAATAGATATAGAAAGTATGGTAATACATATGATATTATGTAGCCATAAAGAGGAGGAGAATACGGTTACATGCTATAACATGAATAATTCTTTAGGAAATTATGCTCTGTGAAATAAACCAGTCACCAAAGGACAAATACAGTGATTCCACTTATATGAGTTATCTAAAGTAGTCAAAATGAAAATAAAAAGTACAATATCACTTACTTGGAGCTGGTCAGAGGAGAAAAGGGGGAGTTGTTTATTAATGGGTATAGAACTTCAGTAATGACAGTTAAGTTCTGGCGACCTCTTTCATCACCATGTAAATATAATTAAAACTACTAACCTGTACCTGTAAAATGGTTAATATAGTGGATTTTTAATTTTATTACAATAAAAAAGAATTATGGAAAATAAAATTTTTAAAAAGTTCACTTTTAAAGAACTTAGATGATGCTAATGTCCACCAATGATAATTTCAGACAAAACAATCAGTGAATTCTCTCTGCGAGACTTCCCTCTAGTACAGGCGTATAGCAGTAATTGATGAAATATAAAACAAATAGAAAAAAACTGAGAGAAAGTGATACATACAGGTATGTATTTTTTTAGACAGGGTCTCACTCTGTCATCCCAGCTGGAGTGCAGTGGTATGATCACAGCTCACTGCAGCCTTCACCCCCCTGACTCAAGCGATCCTCCCACCTCAGCCTCCAAAGTACCTGGGACTACAGGCATGCACCACCACATCTGGCTAATTTTTGTAGCTTTTGTAGAGATGGGTTTTTCCATGTTTCCCAGGCAGGTCATGAATATACATATTTTTAATAATAAAATAGAAATGTAGCCAATACCAAAAGTTAGTCACTGAGGCTGCGGGCCTGTTGGGTTCCAGGTCTGAAAGCAGTAAACTATTACCTGGAATTTGGCTTCTTCAGTGTGAAAGAGTTTACAGAATCCTATCTAAGGAAAAGATTAGATCTATAATCACTTCTTAAAGTCAGGGCCTGGGATGTAGTTGTCCCAGTGGAGAAAATTTGTCCCTTCCAGATTCATAGCCAGTGTCATACATGGACCTGCCTCTCCAGAAAGCCAAGGTTCTTCAGTTGTAATTCTGTAATAGGCTACATGCTGTTTTGGTGCCTGGTCACTGAGATAGGACAAGAGTCCTGAGCTATCAGTAGAAGTGGTTTTGAATTAAGACTCAGAAAGTCAGAGGAAGGTAAAGAACAGAACTGTTTGGCAGGGAAATATAGCCAAATTAATGTATACATGCAATACAATTATCTTCAGAACACCAACAGGTTTTTATTTTTAAAAATGAAATTTAACAAGCTGATTCTGCATTTTATAGGGAAAAGTAGAGATGCTTCTTCAACATTATGGGGATGTAGCTGTACCAGATATCAAGTCTTAACATAAAGCTAGAATAACTAAGACTGAGATACAGATACAGGAGAAAAAGAGCAATTCGAAAGAAGTAAAAGAAAACCCAGAACATACATATCCATATATGGAAACTTGTTATAACACACGTGTGGCCAAACTGAAGAGCAGTATGTAAATTTTCAACTATTTAATAAATAGTTTTGGGAATTGTCTGAATTGCCCGTGAATTGGTGCTACCTATCCAGGATACAGCTGCATGATACATTTTCTATAATTCCTTGCCCTATAGATTCTAGCCTGGTTTAGAAAGGAACTAAGTGTCATAGTGAAGGCAGAAGTAAGACAGAAGCCATTATTCTTGATATGTTATGGCAATCAGATGTGGCAGCTTCACTAGGAACCTTGGTTTTATCAGACCTTGGATTCTCTTTGCAGGATTCTCTCCAAGCTCCTGCTTCAGAACCTCACGAGGGAAGACAGATGCAGGCTGCTTTTCAAACTTCCCCACAAGCTTCAGCTGCTCCATGAGATCTTGAGCTTCAGATTAAATTGTTAGTGACATACTCTGCCATCTTTCTACTCTTTTCTAGATCTTCATTCACCCAGATTCTGCCACTTTCCACCATACTTAACATCTAATTTCTTATGTTTAGTGTCTGTAATACTTATAGTGGTTCCAGTTTACTAACCAAACCTAGACTGATAAAATGTCTTTTAAAAGTTGCTTTTTTGATATGTGCAATTATAAAATTCAGTTCAAGGTGTTTCATAGACTTAAATATATAAAATAAACTTTAAATTATAAAAGATTATATGAGAATACATTTTAGAATTTAAAACAAGTAACAATATTTTAAAAATGACACAGAAGCATAACACCTAAAAGAAAAATTATAAAATGTGACATACTGAAATACCTAATGCCTGTGCTCCAAAATACAACATAAAAATAAGACAGGAAATTACAAGTGGGAGAAGATACATCCCAACTTAGAATTAGAATTCCGAATCTGTAGAGAACACTTGAAAATCAGAGAGGAAAACAAAACAAAACAAAACAAAACAAAAATCCAGTACAAAAATAGGCAAGCATGGTGAGAAAAACAAGAATTTCACTGATGAGGAAAACTGAATGGTCAATGAATATAGGAAGTGCATTCTGTATCATCACATTTTTAGATAAATGTAAATCAAGTCCACAGAGTAGTAACATATTACGATGGCCAGATTGGCAACAATAAAAAACAAGGAATAAAACTTGAAACATAGACAGTACTAAGTGTTGACAAAGATTTCCACCAATGATGAGGATATAATTAAGTACAGTTCTTTTATAAGACAACTTGACACTTATTAGCAAAAATTGAAATGCATACTCTCTGTGAGCTCATAAATCAACTCTATGTATATAATGTGTATATACACATACATATATATGTTTATATTTGAATACATATAAGCTCTTTCAATAGTTTCATTTTGCTCCTAAAAAAGTTATGTCAGCTAGGCATGGTGGCTCACGCCTGTAATCCTAGCCTTTGGGAGGCCGAGGCGGGCGGATCATGAGGTCAGGAGTTTGAGACCAGCCTGACCAACATGGTGAAACCCCATCTCTACTAAAAATACAAAAATTAGTCAGGCGTGGTGGTGTGCGTTTGTAATCCCAGCTACTCAGGAGGGTGAGGCAGGAGAATCGCTTGAACCCAGAAGACAGAGGTAGTGGTGAGCTGAGATTGCGCCACTGCACCCCAGCCTGGGGGACAGAGTGAGATTCGGTCTAAAAAAAAAAAAGAAAGAAAGGAAGAAAAATAAATTATGTCATTCTGGTAAACTAAATAAAGTCAAGAAGTGTTTACATGTTAGACAGGGATATATTAATAATTATGGAGACTTTGCCTTCTTGGTTTGTTGGGACAACCTCAATTTGTGATTATTGTTATTCTTAATAATTCCAGGATACTTGCTTTAGTTTCAAAATCATTCTTGGTGAATGAACACTCATATAATACTTGCTGAATGTCTAAATTCCATTTTTAAATTTCTTAGACAAAATGTTCATTCTGAGTTGTTATTTTCATGGCCTCCACAATTGCAAAATAACGGAGAGTATACATTAGTTGTTCTATGGTTGATTGATATGATTTAAATACATAGTAGGAAAATAAGAACAACACTGCCATAACTGTGATCTGAGAAGAAGCTAGATACTTGATACCTTGAGAAAATTATTTACTTTTTCATAAACCAAACATTCCCCTTTTCACCAAATACATGTAGTTTTATATGTGAACACTATACTATAAAATTATATTTCAATATCTGGTATTCTGATATGCTATGTTTAAAAGATTCACAAAGAATAATTTTTGTATAGAAGACAAGAATATTGGTATATGAAGACATGAGTTTAGAAAAACTGAATATAGGCCAGGTGGGGTGGCTCACACCTGTAATCCCAGCACTTTGGGAGGCCGAGACGGGCGGATCACGAAGTCAGGAGATCGCGACCATCCCGGCTAACACGGTGAAACCCCATCTCTACTACAAATACAAAAAAAAAAAAAATTAGCCAGGGATGGTGGCGGGTGCCTGTAATCCCAGCTACTCGGGAGGCTGAGGCAGGAGAATGGCGTGAACCCGGGAAGATCACGCCACTGCACTCCAGCCTGGGCGACAGAGTGAGACTCCGTCTCAAAAAAAAAAAAAAGAAAAAGAAAAACTGAATATATATTAACTTATGTTTTATAAAAATTTTCTATTATCTAGAAATTTCAGCAGATTAGCAGTTGGGAGTATGGATAATTGAAAGTGGGTACTATAATAGTGAAAGGTAACTAGTCAAAAAAATTTAAGAGGTGTTATAAGAACTGTTTGACTGCATGCTGCTAACCTGTGGGTTATCCTGTAGTTTGCATCATAAAGAGAAATTGCGGGGGCAGGAGAGAAAGATAGAAATAGCAGCTGGAGCTGAGATATTATGTCCAAAAAGTAGAGTTATTTCTAGTCCAATAAGCTAAGCAATTATATAAAAAGAAGCTTCAGAATTTTTTTAATGCAAAACTATGTTAAACCAGATACTTAAGAGACAACATGAATGGATATTGTACTATTCTGGAACTTAAAATACAGTTACTTGTGAGCACAACCAGAAAAGTCTCTAACATACTCCAAGAGCTTAATTCTACCTGTAAAAATAGAGGTGGTTGGAAAACTGGACAAGTTAGTTGAGGAAGTGTCCCAGATCAGTGAGAGATGGGAGATTTATTAAAGCAGAAACACTGGCGGGTAATGCCCAGTGAACTCTGCTGTCTGCCAGGAAGACAGAGGAATCTCTCTGGGATTTGTGGAGTCCAGGATCTCAGTGAAGAATTTCACCCAAGGTAAAGGCTGAGTTGTAATAAAAAGAAGGCTCTATGGTAGAAAATACAGATCCATTACATGAATATAAGAGTAAAATTGAGAGACCTGGGAGCCAAAGAGGACAGCTTATGGCCAAGATATTCACACTGAATACCAAAAATTAAGGAAAATGAAACCAGGGCTTGAAATTATATTAGCTAGAAAAGAGAATATCTAAATCTTATCTGCTAAGAAAAAGATCTATGAAGAGAACATGAATACAATAGCCAAGATTATTGCAAGGAGCTTGCCTAGTCTAATAACATTTTATTTCTTCACAGCAAAATGGGAATAGAAATAAAATTTATCTTCACACTTTCTCATTCTAGAAGGCAGAAGTAGGTTTTGGGGGCCAGAATTTAATTAAAAAAAGATAAGTAACTGTTAAGCTATTACCATCCAAGGGTTCAGCATGTTTCATAGGAATCTTGCTTCAAATAGCATTTTCTTTATCACTTACTAACTTAGATTATTTGAATTAAATTAATATCCATAGTCAATTGTCCAAAGGAGCAAAAGCCTGTTCAGTGGTTAACTTTGAAATGCTAAGTAAGTACTACACCCACTGGATATGGACTTGTTAATTACAAGTGTATTTCAATGAACTATATTACTTCCTTTAACATAAGATGCCATCAATTACAAGGCACACCATTATTTTCTGTTAACACTAATTAATAGAAAAATTTACAAATCCAATTATGGAAAGATTCCTGATTGTGTTGCCTTTTTATTTTATATTTACAGAAAGAAGTCTTGCAAGTTTAATTAGACCTAGATATTTATTACGTATCATTCATGTGTATACATGAGGAATGAAAACAAATTAAATAAATGGTCTAATGACTGTTTGAAATGTATTTGTACTCAGAGTCATCAATGTTCATATTTCTCCATACAATATCAACCTCTGAGAAATCAAGAGGCTTGGTTTGCCACATTTCTCAAAATAACAATTTTAAGAATTGTTATCTCAGAATTTTCCTCCTAGCTGCTAAAGCGCATCCAGAAAGTTTGATGCTCACGGAAACACAATGACAACAAATTCAACATGCTACCTAGCCTTCAGTGATTGTAAGATGAGCCAAGTTTCTGACATACTTGACTGGTAAATTTGGAAATAATGAACTAGGAATTCTTGACTCAACAACTTTCTTTTTCTCTTGACTACCTGTCTGCAGTCAACACAGTTTCCTTTCCATTTTCATGTGAAAACATTATAGGGCAGTCCCCAGTGTCAGAGCCCTACAGTCAGTGCTTTATGAACCCCACTTGTCCACAGATATATATCATCTTCTCAAAGTGATCTTCATATGCATCTTACCTTCTTAACAGATTTAAATTCTTATCCAGGAGAAAATTATCTTTCAATACCAATGAAAGTAAAGTAAATGTATGCATCGCTTTGCATGTTTTACATACCATAGCCAGCAAGGTATGTGGTTGCAGTTTTAAAAAGACCGATATGAACTACACAGAGTGGAGTGAATTTTAGATGACAGATAAAACTCTGAATTAGATAGTTTCTAAAATATCCAGTAACAATACTGTTATTTGAACCAGAATTCATCCCAGGCGATCAAACTTTTCATTCATCTCTTACCTTATTCTTTAAACATAAGATCATTAATTGTCATTTATTGTTAGGCATTTAAGAATAAATTGTAAAGCAAAATAGACTTGTGGAAAGTCCAAAACTGTCCCCATTCTAGGGGAAAACATGCACAATTAAACAGTAGGCATAAAATGTGGCAAATTTTATTACAATAGTGATAAATTTCTATGGGACCATATACTACTATTAGTAGTATCACTATGTCTTCAGGCACACAGGTATAAAGAAATGTCACTTAATTTCCTGTAAATTAATTCAATTTGTTCTTCAATCCTTCAATGCCTCTAGGCTCTTAGAAGATGCTGCCTCACTAATTCTAGCATTATTCTGTTCTGCATTTATATTTTGGTGCAATCATATAGTTAAAGAACATTTATTGAGTATCTTTAATAAACACTATTACATTGCTTGCACCTCTGTATCCCCCAATATATTGCAGACGCATGAATCATCTCTAGTGTTCATCTTACTTGGACAAAGGCAGGGAACAAAGTCCGGGAGCTGAGCTGTATAGATCCAACACTACTCTCTTGCTTCTCCTTTGCTGGTATAATTTTTTCCTATGATTATTGACTGGGTCGATTCTCTTTCTTCTACTAATGTACACCTTTTTACTGACAACCCTAGCCTTTCTTGAAGGTTTTAAGATTTTGAAGGCAAAATCCAGAAGTCCTGCTGACTTGTTCTATTTATTTTTTTACCTGGCAGACAATTCCTCTGAGGCAGAAAGACATGAGACCTGCTATGCTAAAAATTACAGAGAAAGAGAAAGAAGAAAATGTGGTAAGGCAGAAAAAAAAAAAAGCTTCACAAATTATATCTAAAAACATTATCTAACACATCAGCCTAGGGATGGTCAGTGGGAATTACATTTCATCTGATAACTAAAGTATAACGGTCAAAATTGTTTGAGGCAGATGGAAAATTGTTTGAGAATCCAAAGATATTTTATGCTTGTAACTGAGAGGTGTTCAATATAACCACAGCTGTGAAGTGAGAGGAGGTAAAAGTTATGGATGGAGAAAAATAAGGCAGGCAGGATAAACAGGCCATGACTTCTAGAACTACATCAAACAGTGTTAACTTTTTTTAAGGCAATCAAAAATTTTGACAACATTTAAAGAAAAAAAAAAGAAGAAGTGTTATTTGCATTTTAGAAGTCTCACTCTGCTTTCAAGCCAGAAGGAGAATCCTCACACCTTCTAAACGTTTCTTTTTCCCTGAAAGCTTTTATTGGACAAGTCATCTTTCCACCCTACTACTTTATTTGACAATATATATTCCAATTCAACCATAAAAATTAAGTATTTTTGGATAATAATTTTGATTTTCATATCAAAGCCTATGCTTGATAAATTCCAATCAAAGCATATTCTACAATGAAGAAAATATATATTTTAAATACCATCAGAATTTCAAGCATGAAAACATTTTGATATAATTAGCTACAAAATCATTGAGTTTAAAAACAACTTGAAGAATGTATAAATTACCAAATTACTTTTAAAGAAGAACATTTATAAACTTTATCTTACATTCTAATTCTAATAGCTTTCACTTTATGAAAACATGTCTATATCTACACTTTTGGTATCAAGCATAATTGGTCTACACAGCTTTTGTTTCACTCCTTTGAGTAAAGTTAATCCATAACAACCTGGCAGTTATTCCTGAGCACTGATATGTGAATAAAAAGTTTCTTTGAAAGAGCATTTTGGGGCCAGGCAAGGGGTTCCAGGCCTGTCATCCCAGCAGTTTGGGAAGCCTAGATGTGAGGATCGCTTGAGGGCAGGTGTTTAAGACCAGCCTGGGCACATAGCAAGACCCTGTCTCTATGAAAAACAAAATAAAAATGAGCATGATGGCACATACCATTAGTCCCAGCCACTCAGGGAGCTGAGGTAGAAGGACGGCTTGTGCCCAGGAGTTCAAGGATGCAGTGAGCTATGAGGTGGCATCACTGTACCCCAGCTTGGGCAACAGAACGAGACCCTGTCCTTTTAAAAAAGAAAACAAAAAGAGAGCATGTTAGGCATTGATACATTTCTTTTTTATCTCACTTTTTTGAAAGCTCAAGAAAGTTAATTCATTACCATACATTTATTTCATTTCCAGAGCTTTTCATTTCTTCGTAGATCCAAATATCAATCTGACATCTTATATTTTATGCGTGAAGAACATTTTTAATGTTTTTGTTGAGAAAGTCTGTGAGCAGTGAATTCTTAGAGTTTTTGTTTTCCTGAGGAAGGCTTTATTGCCCTTTTATTATTAAAAGCTATTTTCTTTAGATATGGATTTCTGTGTTGCAAGTATAAATTTCTGGTTAGGAAGACTAAATTATTTTCTTTCCTCATTTTAAAGATTCTTTACTATCATCCAGCTTGCATAATTTCCGATATTGCTTTATTTGCTTCTTTGTAGTGTTTCTTTTTCTCTGGCTACCTTTAATATTTTCTCATTGTCCTTAGCCTTTTAGTATCTGATGTGTGTTTGTTTCTGATTAGTGTTCAACAGCTTGTTGGATATGTACTATATTAACTATCATTAATTTTGAAAACTTTTCATGATTATTTAAAAGAACTTCCTTCTTTTCCTTCTTGGATTCCTATCACACCTAAGTTAGAACGTTTGATATTGTTCCACAGCTCTTGAATTTCCTAGTGTTTTGGTTTTTTGTTTTTTTTTTTAATTCTCTTTTCCCCCTTTGTGTTTTAATTTGTGTAATTTTTATTGACTGCTTCTTAAATTCACTGATTCTTTATTTGGCTCTATTAAATGTCTTGGTTGCTGTGTTTTTATTTTCCCCATTTTTTTATTCTTTTATAGAGTTTTTATCCCTCAGCTGAAATCACTCATTTCATCTTACATTTTGTTCATCTTTTTAATTAGAGCCTTTAAGGTATTTATTATAGTGATTTAAAATTCCCTCTCAGACAAGTCCAATACCTGTGTCATATCAGAGTCTGGTTCAGATTTTATTTTGTGTATTCTTAGAATGTTTTTTCTTGCTTTTACATTTACATCATATTTCATTTTCTTGGTGACATCATATGTAGGTAAAGCACAGTTTGAGCTAAATAATATGTGTACTTGGAAGTGGGGATACCTTTCCCCTAAGTATTTAATGGAAAAGTCTGCATCAACATGTTTAAGAGTGGTACTGATTTTGTAGGGTTATTGCTATGGTTACTATTAGCATACCACGGGCTTCGAATTTCTGTAGAAATACCTTGTATTTAGAGCCACGTTGATTTTCCAGAGCAATGCCTCTCCAATGCTGAGTCTCAGGCCTTGCCCCTGTGCTGAGCCTCAGAAAGTCTCTTGGCATGCTCTGCTGTGACTTGTAAGTTGAAGCTGCTTCACTTAACGGTGTACATTCTCTAATTCGTAAAATGAGATGCATTCTGTAATTAGTAGTTAAACCTCAGTATTTGACCTGGAGTAATGTCTCAGGGTCTGGGACATATAGCCTTCTTTGTCCTGCTGCTTGTCTTCTGACTGTAGCTGTGGGCTCTATGCATCATCCAACTGCTTTTCAAACAATAGCTTTTGTTTTTTTTGCTTTTTAACCCTGACATATTTTTTTTCCAGCTGCAATGTTGTTTCACCATTGCACTAAGGATTGCAGTCCTTGGTTTCCCTTCATTCCCAAAGAGTAAAGGTTTTGTTCTGTAGCAAAGAGGGAAACAAGTCCAAGTGGAATTTCTTGCCCTTTCTGTGCAGCTGCTTTTTCCTACCCGAGGTTTGCACCACATGATCACTTCTCAGGGCCTCTTCCAATTTTTCCTCTGAGCACTCAGCAGGGTTCATGGTGAATGTTTGAAAAAGGGTATAAACTCCAATATCTTCAGCCTCCAGTGGTTTCACACTGTCCTGCCAGCCCACACTCAACTTTCATCAGTCTACATCTATTCTAACTGAACTCTTCTTACCCTTGTATCTACTTTGAATAAATGAATCCTTACAGTTCTTTTTTCACTGCCTCCATCCTGTCTTGAGAATTTTGCCCAAGTTGGTTGCTCTGTGCCCTCCTCTTTAATAGGTTAAAAACGTTGTGAATTTTGTAGCCCAAATAACTTCACATTTTGTTGCAAGCATTGGAGTACTGTTCTTTCCAGGTCTATGTAATCTGGATTGGAAGCTGGAAGGCTAATAAAAATTTAAAGTCATAAACATCCTCAAAGTGACTTCCAGAGTAAAATAAAAGACTGAGTCCCTGCTTTCATAATATTCCTTGTTCCCAACCATATTAAGTCAATAGAGGAGCATTTAATGAGCATGATTTCATAATAATTAAAGAAGCATCTCTACAGACGAGAAATTTTAACTAATTTCTAGAATTTGAAAAGTGGATGACAGACTATTTATGGATGGCTTAGAGCAGAGAAAGTCGCAGTCTGATGAAGGATGCTGAGAAGAACAAAGAAACCAAAGGAACTCTGGACTTAGAGACAGCAGGTTTATCAGAGGAAAGGAGTGAGAGGTGGAGGCAGAAATCAGAAATCCTGACTGCAAACTTGAATGTCATTTACATAACAGTATATTATGCAGTCACACTTCCCACCTCTGCCTTTATTTAGAGATTGCAGGGCAGCCAGGAATTTGCCTACCAAGAGAAAAGAAAATACTATTCTTTTCTGATGGATTATATAATCCCTCTGGGGAAAGAGTGTACAGTTAATATGGATGTTGTTAATTTAAGAATAGCCTTCCTTTTTCTAGCATTTGGATAAACCTGAACATAAGGGTTAGTTCCTCTCATGCTCACTGTAAAGGAAAGCCTCTATATAACCAATCTTTTCTTATTATTATTACAAGAAAAATTATAATTTGAAATAATAATTTTAAGAATCA
Organism: Hylobates moloch; assembly: GCF_009828535.3. Lineage (NCBI taxonomy): Eukaryota > Metazoa > Chordata > Mammalia > Primates > Hylobatidae > Hylobates > Hylobates moloch. Next base: position 149,423,658 of record NW_026652279.1, read on the forward strand.
CTTAACTGCTTACTGTGTGCCAATACTTTTCTGAGGTAAGATTTTGTTGAAAAACAAAACATTATCAGATATTTGAAAAAAAGACAGAAACTGAAGGTAAAAATGTTAATATTAAAAAGGCAGAAAAGTACTTTAAAATAGAAAAACAGATATGTGAGAAATAAGACAATTTTTTAAAATTAAAACCTCCAAATATTAGAAAAAAATATAAAACTTGCAGAGATCTTAAATTCATAGTGAAAAGCATTCTATGAAAATAGAAATGGAATAATGTAAGAAGACAAAATATGTACAGTATATAGCACAAAGCCTGGCACATATTAAGTGTTTGATAAACATTATGATTGTTATTATTATATTCTAAGCCTTCACGTGCTTTAGTAGAGGTGAGTCCTTTCCCTACAGCTTAAAAAGAAACAAAATAATTTGGTAGAATTATTCAAGAAAACCTTGAACTAAACTTGTCTATAAGGTTAGACAAATTAAACTTGTTTAACAATATTATTGGTTATACTTGTCTAACAATACTATGATTATTCCAACCAGTGACCTAAAGAAAGTCATTAACCAAATTAAGTTTCAACTGGGAGATGAGCTATGATATCTGTTTTCTTACCTATAAATTATTTTATTGTATTTTAATATTGCTTCTATTTTTTCCTTTAGGATAAGGAATGGCATTAATTTCCTCTCTAAATGAATCAAGTAACAGGAAGATTCCACCAGTGAGCTGCCTGAGCTCCTCATTCTTTGCATCACCTGCCATCAGTGACAGGTTGTTTCCAAAGAACTGATAGTCATTTAACCCAGGAAGGTAAAGCCAACATAAGAGACCTGGCAGCTAAAATGAAATATCACCTTAACTGGCAGTTTCAATAAAAGTGTATGCCCTACAGGGAACAGATTAATTTAGCCCAATCTCCTTTCCTTTTTCCAATCTCCGATAATAGTGAATATACCAAGAGTGAGAGTGGTGAAATATCCTCTATTCCAGATGACAGAAAACAATGTGTTCAGAAGAAAGGATGATTTTTACTCTATTAGAATAGTGTTAAATCCACTTGACTTTATCACAGTCTTTTTTTTTTTAATTTTCCTGTGGAAATTATCTTAGTATAGTGTAAGTATTAAATGTCTGGTGATTCCAGAACTTTATTGGTTTATGAACTTTAGATTAAATATATAAAATGACTGTCTTCATTCAGTCAGCAAGATTTCAGAGATCAAACTGGAGAGGATGCATTTGACATGCCTTTTGTGGGACCAAGTAGGAATGCTTAGCAAACATTAGGATATAGATGTCTGAAACCCAGAAAACAGACCTAGGCTGGAGAAGTACAGCTGGTGTTCAGCATATAGGCGGTGTGATTAATGTGGGAATCCATGAAGCTAGCTAATGTGAGCATGTGCAGAAAGAGACCTAGTTTGGGTCCTTAAGATAATTTTACTTGAATATTTTTAGTAAATAAGAGATTATAGGAGAATGTGGAACTATGAAAGAGGAGGAAACAGTGTTTTGTTATCAAAAACTTGGTTCTCTTCAGTGAGTTTTGACTTTAAGGGAGTCAAGAAAATTGAGCCTGTAAAACTATTTATTGGATTTTTCAGTTGAAGATGACAGAGTTGCAGTAGTTTTACTTGAATGATGAAATATAGAGTATATTAGTTTATTAATTTGTTAGTTATTTTACCTGATTTAATTCAAGAGCTCTTGTGGATTAAGTGATCATCAAGAATTTTGTGGTATAAAGCAATAATTTCTAGTGTTCAGTAGGACAGTAGGGTGACTGTAGTTAACAACAATATATTGTATATTCAAAATTGATACAAGATTTGTAATGTCCCCAAAGGAAATAAATGATAAATGTTTGAAGTGATGAGTATCCTAAATACCTTGATGTGATCAATACACATTGTATGCATGTATAAGAAGACCACATGTACCCCATAAATATGTATAATCATTATGTGTCAATAAAACATTTAAAAAAGGATTCTGAGGTATAGCAGAACACCTTTTTAATTGAAAAAGACAAAAAAAAAGAAAAAGAGAGACAATAATTTCTGCTTATTTAACCTATAATCCAGTGGTAAAAGGCTGTCAGCAATAACTCGGGAGGTCGAGGCTGAAATAAGCTGTGATCACACCATTGCACTCCACTCCAGTCTGGGCAACAGAGAAAAACTCTGTCTCAAAAAAAAAAAAGAATCAGTCAATAAACGAAACAAATGAATAAAAATGGAGACAGAGGGCTGTGAGTGCTATGAAAAAAAGGCAGAAAAAAATGGGAGATTTGATGGGAAGTTTGGAATTTTAGATAGCTGGGCTCTACTACTTTTCTGTTGCTCTCAAAGATTACTAATTAGTGGCTTAAACCAAAAATTCAATATCTAATATTTCTTCGAGTAATAAGTTGGATACAAGTCTCACTTGGCCAAAATTAAAGTGTTGCCAGAGCTTTATTCCTTTCTGAGAGCTCTAGGAGAGAATCTATTTTCTTCCCTTTTCCATCTACTATAGGCCACCTCCATTGCTTGGCACATGACCCCTTCCTCCATCTTCAAAGCCGAAAAAGGTACATGTGGTTCTTCTCACACTGCCATCTCTCTGGTTCTCTCTCTTTCACTCAATATAGACAGAAAAATTGTCCACTTTTAAAGGCTTATATGATTAAAGTATTGCCTATCTAGATAATACAAGACAATCTTCCCACCTCAGAGTCAGAAAACTAAATCACATCTGCAAAGTCCCCTTTTCCATTTAAAGTAACATATATTTGCAGATTATGGAGGTTAGAATATTCTTTATCCTACTTACCACAATGGTCAAGGAATGTCTCACCAAAAAATGACCTTTAAGTGATGACATAGAGGAGTTGAGGGGAAAACCTTGCCAATGTCTAGGAGAAATATCTCACAGGACAACATTAAAAGGCAAAGACTCTGAAGGAGGAGATATTTGTGTATTTGAAGAACAGAGGTGACCAGAACAACTGGAGTGACTTAAGCTACAGTAGGAGCAGTGGTACCAAAAGCAACAGAGGCCAAAAGGGGAAGAGGCTGATAGAACACTGTAAAAATGTTAGTTTTACTGTCATTAGATGAAGAGCCTTTAGAAGATTTGAGTAGGATGCTTTTATAATGTAACTTTCAAGTTAATAAGGGCACACTGATTATAGTGTTTAGAACAGAATAAAAGAGGACTGGAATAGAAACTTGGAGACCACTCAAAAGGCTATTATGACTTGGATAATAGCATTAGAGATTACAGTAGATGTTCTCGTTACAGATATGTATTTTAAAATAGATGCAACATATTGTACTGATAGGTAGGAGGCGGGGTGAGAACAATAGAGTTAGAGATGACTCCAAGTTTTTGACTTAGGTCACTATAAGGCCATTTATGGAAATGGGGAAAGCTTGCCTCCAATTTTCTATGTCTTGCACTTACCTTAATATCTCAACATTTTAAATGCAGTTTACCACCACGTCATTCTTGAAATGTTTTCTAAGTTTCCATAATACCTTCCTCTTGAAGGGGTGAATAGGGAAAGTTTACCCTTTATCCTCTGAAGTTTCGCTGAAAATGAATTTACAATAGTTACATTCATAGGAGAAAAAGTCACACATTTATTAATGTGCATGTGAACATGAAAATCCCTCAAATATGAGACTCAAAGGACCTGATAATTGAGGCTTAAATATTCTCTTATTAGGGGAGAGGAAACTGAGAGGGCTATAGGAAATTTTAGGTGGATAATAATAAATACTTTTTAGGGAAAATGAATGAACCTAGGCAGCAGACATTATCTTGTAAATGATCCTTTTTAGAAAACAGAATGTGTCCAACAAGTTAGGTGAAGGCCCAAACTGCACTGTGAACAAAGGTTGTCTTTTTATGTAGGTAAAGTCTCCTAGGTAATCTCTCTCGAAGCTTCCTTCAGAAGAATAGGCAGGAAATCTATCTGGGTACTGTGATTTTTAGTCTTTTTTTTCTAGACTGATCTTTGCTGGTTATTTGATGAGATTCCTAGGGAGGGACCTTAAGACAATTGCTTTCTCTTGGAAAGAAGTCTTCTTAGTCAGATAAGAAAATTCCAAAGATAGTCCTTCCTTGCACGTGGGGGTGGGGTGTGTGGGAAGAAACAAGAGAAGATTAGGAAGTCCTTGGTTCTGAAGCAACTTCTAAGACCCTCCAATTTCTTCTAACTCAAAGTACTCAGCATGCCAAAGAACCAAACTTGGGAGTATTGTTATCTGCACACCAAAACTCTTCTGGTGTACTTTCTTTGTCTTTTTAAAGTCCTGGCACCTTGTTTGTTCGGTTAAATATTTGAGTACCCAGGCTCTGTCACTAAGTTCCAGTCTGTTTTACAAATCCCCAAGCACCAGGTGATTCTGAAACTGACTTTGCAAAAATTATGACAGTGAGAGAAGTCTAGAATGCCTGACTCAGTTTTGCTTCTATCCTCTCAGGCTGGCTGACCTTGCTCATTTCTGGGTGTAGAGCAAGCTAACCATGGGAAGAATTTAGTTTGTACTTTAACTTACCAGCAAAGATGATAATAGTCCCTCCCTAAAACTGATCTCCTCCTTGTTTGGAAATGGAAATGACCTTTATAAGACGAATAAAAGGCCACAAAATTAGGGTTATGGGAGTGGCCTGAATACTCCTCAGAAGTAGGCGTAGTTAAACAATAACCAGCCATTGTTTCCTAGTTTGCTTTTCTATAATCCCCTGCTGCTTGGGAGTCATAGAGCCAGAGGCCACAAGATTTTTGACTTCCCTAATTGTGTCTGTAGATAAGATCACTGTGGCAGCACCTAAGATTGGTCTTTTGAGATGTTTTTCAGATTTTTGCATTGTTACCCACTGATTCCACCCAGACTCATGACTCATGACTCCATCAGTCCTGTGGCCCCTGCCCTAAGCACACGAGGACCATTTTCCACACCTGAATGATGTCATTCTCAACCAATTATCAGCACCTATTCCCTAGTTCCCTGTCCACCAAATTATTCATAAAAACCCTAGTCTCTGAGTCCTTAAGTAAGCTGATTTGAGTAATAAACTCCCTTTCTCCTTCTTGGCTAGCGGTGCATTATTAAACTCTTTCTCTACTGCAATGCTGCTGTCTCAGTGAATTTGTTTTGTCTTTGCAGTGGGAAAGAAAGGGATTACAATTTAATCTACATAGCAGATATTCCAGAATTTATCATATTATCTGAATTTTAACCTTACTTACATTAGCACACATGATGTGAAATTGGCCCAATTATCCAATAGAGCTGATATTTATAATTTTTTAAAATAAACATAGAAATTGACCCTCCTGGTCTTAAAGCATGAAACTTACGTTTGTCTTATCTGAGTCCTTCCTTAGAAAACCAACCCTCAGGCCTGTTGGATAGTATCAAAGAAGTTAAACTCCCCAGATCACAACATTCAGATAATGAAAAGCCAGATCTCTCATCCCTTATGATTTTCTTTCCATATCCTGATTCCTGTTTACCTACAAGTAGTTATTTTCAATCCCTGCTATATAAACTCCCAATTTTAGTTGGTCAGGTAGATGGATTTGAGATTGATCTGCTGTCCTCCTCAGCTGTAGCACCCAATAAAAGCCTTCTTCTCTAATAATACTCATTGTCTCAGTGATTGGCTTTCTGTGTTGTGAACAACAGGACCTCTACCAAATTCCTGCCATTTTGGAAACAGATTTTGGTTCCCTAACTAGGAATATGTTGCTTGTGGCATGGCTGCTGCAGACTTGAAGTTTCAGAAGCCTTCCTAAGCAGTTGCCAGGCCCTTTCATTGGCTGAAGTTGTGTTGTGGTTTCTCTCTGATCTCTCCACTTCCAGCCCCAGCTGTGTTCCTGATTGCCTAGGAAGAACATCCCTTGAAATTTGTCATCTGTATCTGGACAAGTGAGTCTCACTTTTCTACAAGTGAGTACCAGACAGTGGAATCTGCACCACTCGATTTGGGAAATTCTGAGAAAGTTTCTCTTCACAGGTTGAGCAAGCCAAGCTGACTGGGAGAGGACAAATCACCCTGACTATTTCAGTTTGGACGTTCTTGGGGCTGGTTAGTTACTGCAGCAGTTGGATTGTGTTTTGATGATTGTGTATCAATATAGTCAAGGAAATCAGAATTAATGAACTGATAATCTTTCGTAATACTGTTTGGCCCCATATTCTTTGGGATCCAGGGAAGTTTTGCCTCTTTCTGGATCCATTTTGTGGTCGAAAGGGAAAATTGGATGGAGTTCTATGTATCCAAGCTTTTATGGTGCAGTTTTAAACAGGGTTGGGATTGGTTAGTATGTGATGTTCTTCTGTGGTGCTGTTTGGCCCCAGTACTCTCTGGAGTCTGGGGAGGTTTTTGCCTTTAAAAATTATACTGCCATGGAAACTGCTTTACCTGAAATTTTGGTTCACAGCCTTCAGTAGATTATCTATTGTGGGAAACAACGTTTGGCCATTTGAACGTGTTTATAGACTGGTGAGTTTGTATTGCTATCTCATGACTACAGTTTCAAGGTAAAAGCTATTGAATCCTTGCACATATACATGCTTGGATGTGTTTATGTGTATGTACATTTATTATGTCATATGTTATGTCTACCAAATAGACTTATAAATCAAAGAGCACTCGTATATTAAGTAAATATATCCAAGCATTTTTTAACTCATGTGACTTAAGTAAATCATTAATAAGCTATCTTTAAAATTATTGGTAAGATATAAATAAAATGTCTTTGAAATTGTCAGCACATATTTCTGTCTGAGTTTTACGTATGTCTCTGCTAGATATTTTGAGGTGTCAGAGTTTGGCACAGAAGGTGGTTAAACTATAAACCCAGACAAAACAAAATGATTTTCATTTGTATGACCCTTTTAACTAATTAGGGCTAATTTAATATTGTTGGTTTAATGAAAATAGCTGAATTGTCTGAATTCTTGGTGAAAATACCCATGAAGTAACTTCAAGGTCCTTATTTATGTGAACATCTAGTATTCACATGTTATAAAATGGTTAACAAGAAAATAATGATGAGCTTTTTCTAACATCTCAGTTCTCAAAAGTAATCTAGATAAATCTGTTAAATGAGAAAAGTGAATGCAATGCAAATTGGTACAATACCATTTAAAATCTTAAAATTATTTTTGATGCTTCTAGATTGTCTGAGTCATTTCCAAGTGAGAAAGGGTTGTAATATGGGAAAACATATTTTTGAAAATTATGGAATCTTCTCATCTATAAAATGCTAATATCTGGTAGTTCAGGATATCTTGCTTCCTAGATTTTCACTAAAATTAAGAATTTGTGATGAAGTTGCTAAGAATAAGAATTCGAGTTAATGTATAATTCAGTATATAAAACATACCAAAGCACATGTGTTTTTATCAAGAAAAAGAATCATTTTGTCTAGTTCAAAAGTTATCCAAAGATTAACTCAGATTGTGGACTTGGAAAGCTTATTTAGGAAGTAAAGTAGAAAGCAACCAATAAGTAGGGGAGAGATATAAGGAAAGTTATGAAGATGAAGATATATATTTTTGGTAAAAGATGGAAGTAAAAAATGGGGTTGGTTTCCTGTTTGTTTGGTTTGGCTTCTACTTTTCATTCATTTGCTATTTGGTCTCCATTGGGTTTTACTTACATATACATATATAAAACTATTGTTGTTGGCAGTTTCTAATGAAAACCTTCCATATATATATTTTGATAAAAGAAGTTTATAAAGAAAAAAGAATAATTTTATATGGAAAATGATCTTGTATGATAAATTTAAAATAACTATTTAAAACAAAAAGAAAATTTAGGACAAAACAAAGTTTAAGCATGTTATAGTTGGTATGTGTAAGTCATATGCAGTATTTTGTTTATTTGTTTCTCTGTATCTTCATCCATATACAGAGAAAACAGGAAGTTGCAAAAGCTTGTATAGTAAAATATTCTGTAAAACCTGATAGGAAATTTGAAAAATTTGGCCAGTTGACACTGATCATAGTTAAAGCTCTTAATCTTGATAAAGGTAAAATAAGAAATACTGTAAGGAAATACATTGGCAGTTTGACAATTCTTTTTTGATATAATTAAGCATGAAGCCAAATTTAGAATGAAGCCAAATTTCACAAAAATGCCTGCATTGCTTTGTTTCATACTATATTTGCTATTCTGCAAAGGTGGTACTAGCACTACTGTACTTACTCATCATGTGCCTGAAGTGAATTTGTTAGTTGTACACATGTATAATGGTTTTAGTAGACCTAAAGGCATTAATTTGTATGCCAGAAACAAAATATCTATCACATGTTCTTTTTAAGGCTCTGGTTACCACTGTAGCATCCAATCAGAACTAATATCTGATAGTTCAGGATTTCTTGCTTCCTAGATTTTCACTAAAATTAAGAATTTAGTGAAGTTGCTAAGAATACGAATTCTAGTTAATGTATAATTCTGTATATAAAACATACCAAAAAAATGTGTTTTGATTGAGAAAAAGAATCATTTTGTCTAGTTCAAAAGTTATCCAAAGATTAACTCAGATTATGGACTTGGAAAGGTTATTTAGAAAGTAAGGTAGAAAGGAACCAATAAGTAGGGGAGAGAGATGTAAAGAAAATTATGGATATGAAGATATATATTTTTGGTAAAAAAAATGAGGGTAAAAAGTGGGATTGGTTTCCTGTTTATTTGGTTTGGCTTCTAATTTTCATTCATTTGCTATTTGGTCTACTTTGGATTTTACTTATATATACATATATAAAACTATTGATGTTGGCAGTTTCTAATGAAAACCTTCTACCTTTTCAGGGAATGTCATTTTGTTTCTTATGCATTTTCAACAATTCATCATTTGCTCTATTAATATAAAGTTTCTAAGCCACCTTTGTCAAGCCTCCAAAAATTGCTAGAGCACATCAGCCATTCAATATTCGATCGGTTTTGCTTACTTCTGATGATCTACAGAGCTATCAGAGCTTTAAGCTTCCTGGAGGGAAAAAAAATAAACTCATTTTTATAAGTTCTGACAGAACTAATCAATTCTTTATTTTGTTATTTGGAAAAGTAGGTGAGAGTAGAAATCTTTAAATGGTGTTTATTACCAATGTAGTTCAATTCAATCAATAATTTGATTTGGTTTCAGATCTTTTCCTTTAGTTAATGAGGAAAGACTGTGATGTGAGTAGGAAGTTTTAATATGTGGGAAAGACTGACTTTCTAAGAAAATTAGATTGACTTGGATTTCTCTCAAGCTACTTTCTTTCTGTTTACCATTATTAAAATCAAGGGGCATTCACTTGGATAAAGAAGCTAGGTCATGTATAAAACAACTAGGAGATATATTAACCAGTATCTCTGAGTTTGCTTCCATAGACATGCCTCATCACGCTTCAAAACTAAGGGACCAGGTCTTTCTGAAGACCTGGAAATTCAAACAAGTTGAAAACCAGCTGCAACCACAATGGGTCAGGCCTTTTGAAGTACATAACCACCATTAATCTGTCAAGTTAGCTGATGGTAAGCCATGGATTTACAAAACTTAGATAAAATCAGTCCCTGTGGGATTGGTTTTATGAACCGTCAGATGACTTTATGTTAATATTCAAAGCCCGTCCAAATACCCTACGGAACATGTGGTTTTCAGGATAATTCTCTTGGATTCTCTAGGATATTCATTCCATATACTTTGATGTTTTAAAATTTTGATTATGTTATTAATCAACCTAGTCAACATGGGTTAAAATGCTGTTCTAAAGTCATTAATAAAAGTACTAAGGCTGTGGTGATTCAACAAGCCAGATGCTGACCAGGTACTTATGAGTACTTCCAATAACAGAGGTAATATTTTCATTCCTCATGATTATCTCACAATGCCACTCCTCAGCATGAAGCAATCAAAGAGATCTTTAACCTAATTCCCTGGAACTGATAAATAGAAAGGGGGGACTTAAAACAGGCCCAATTGTCCCATAAAACTGATGTTTACAGTATTTTAAAATAAACATAGAAATTGACTCTCCTGGTCCTAAAGCTTAAAACTTACATTTGTCTTACCTGAGTTTCTTCCTCAGAAAACCAACCCCCAGACCTTCCAGATAGTATCAGTGAGCTGAAACTCCCCAGATCACTATATTCAGACAGTGAAAAACAAGACCCATATCTTTCATGATTTTCTTACCCCTCCCTAACTCCTGTTTACCTGCATGTAGTTACATTCCTTTCCTTCTATATAAACTCACTATTAGAGTTGATCAGGGAGACTGATTTGAGACTGATCTTTCATCTCTTTTGCTGCAGCACCCAAATAAAGCCTTCTTCTCTGGAAATACTCATTGTCTCAGTGATTGGCTTTTTGTGAGGTGAGCAGCAGGACCTAGACAGAGCCCCTTGCATTTTGGTAACAATTGCTTGATATTTCTACTTTGATATGTAAAAGACATCTCAAAATTCCTGTGTCCTAAGGAAAATCTAAACTGCAACATCTTTGAATTCTTCAGCCTTCTCCGTTCAATTAGTGCTTTCACTAGTCAGTTGTTCGGGGTTGAAAACTATGAGTTAACTTCCTAACAAGTCTCACTTCTTCTCAACTCCCCTACAATTTCCTCTTCTCATTTCATGTAGAGTAATAACTTTATAGCAAAAATCAGTACATGTTGCATGCTTAAAATGCATCAAGAAATTTTGACTGCAATTGAAATAGGAATCCTTTTCTATGACATGTATGACCCTGTATTACCTGGACCTTACCTCTTTCTCTGCTTTTATATAGCAATACTGTTACCTAATTCCCAACCCACTCAGAATGACTTTAAAAAATGGTCCTCAAAGATGCCAAAGTTTTCTCTACTTTACTTTTGAGCCATTGCACTGGCAATTAATTCTGCTCAGGATGATTTTCTGTAGAGATTCCTATTGCTAGGCCTTTTTAAGTGAGCTAAACTGGCTTCCAACCAACCTCTCTAGATAAAGCACACTTCTTCCCCATTACTCACTATTCATCTCATTGACTTTTTAATTTTTTTCCATAGAACTGATCATTCTCTGAAGTCACCTTTTTTATTTACGGTATATTTGACTTCATGTAAGATTTAATATCCAAAATGCAGGTATTGTTGCATAGCTCTAGGGTAAGATATTTCCAAGTTATTTATATGTGATTTGTGTGTCATGGCAGTGTGGACTGTGGGTTACTTCCTTAATTGGAGTGTCTGTCTTATACTCCATTATAATACTAAGGCCTTGGGCTGTGCTGGCACATGGTAGATCAGATGTTCATTAATAGAAATGAATGAATAAGAGGGTTTCTAAAGATACATTGATCTTGTTACCTAAGTACACTGTAGTATAATGAGAGTATTGTGTTCTTTAGGTTGAAAGCATGTAAAATTCTAATTTGACCGAAATGTTCATTGATTTATAACATTCATCTAAAGACTCAAAAGATTTACTTGTTGTGACTTACCTGTTATCAGTAATATCTCTATTGTAAAATAATTGTGACTAATAGGCTTCCTTAAATAATTATTGAGGGAAAAGAAAGAATTGGCTACACATATCTTTTAATAAACTGAGTAGTTATGAAAGGCAATCAAATAATGCTTAATTAATTTAATCAACAGGAAACAATAAATCACATGTAGACTATGTCTTATTTTTCATTCCGTAGAAAACAAACATTACAATGCTTGGCTTTGATAAAGAAGCTTGGGAGCCTTCATCTTCTGCTGGGCATTCCAAAGACATTATTTAGTACTCCTATCCTCCATGGATAATTAGAGGACCATCAAATACTCTGTGTTACATGATGCAGTTGTAAGGCAACTTGTACAGCAACCTGAGCCTCAACTCTTTTATATACCACCCTATTCCTTCAGGTGAAATCTTCCACATCCCCATGGTGTGTAGGCTGTTGGGTTTGTTTTATTTTTTTTGTCTTTTTTTTTTTTTTCCTGACCAGGTCTTGTGCTTCCCCACCCTATGCTGAGAACTGATTCTTATAAATCTGGAGGCTAGCATATAAAATCAGCAGATATTGAAAAGAACATCATCATCTTTTAACACACATGCTATAGACCAGGTCATTTCATGAGGCCTCCTGACCAGCAGAGTTCAGGAAAATTTAGGTTTTTCAATATTTTCAATCCCTTTACCCCAAATTTTGCCAGTTTTTTCTCACAGTCCCATTCTTTCCTTATAAAGGTCAATACATACCAAGACTGTGTGTTGAGTCTTCACTGCAGTGTTTCCAAACCTGTAACCATGTCTTCGGCCTGATTTTCAGCCTAATCTTTCTAGTGGTTACAGTAGTTAAAAATTGCTTTTAATACTACCAAGGAATTCTTGAGATATTTATAACATGCTTAAGGTTGAAGAAAAATCTGTCCTGAGCACGCTCGCTCTCCCTCAGTCTCTCTCTCTGTGTGTGTGTATGTGTGTGTGTGCGTGTTTTGTTCAAGGTCTCCAAATTTGTCAAAACAGACACCCCATATGACATTTCTTGTAATTATCATTCCTCTATACAAAACAAGTTTAGTCACCTTCTAACTTCTTACATTGCATCTGAACTTCTTCCTGATTAAGCACTGCTGAAAGCCTTAGTAAATATGATACCAGCGAATTCTGGGGATTATTACTCACCCTAATTACCCACAGAAATATATCTCTATTGACTTCAGATCAATGGTAAGCACAAGGCTAAAATCTCATTCTGGGGATTTATTTATAGGACCACTGATGTAACCAATTATCACAGATTCTTTTGAAAACCTACCCACAAGTATAGCATATGTATATGTATGATTTTATATATATATAAGGGGTGAGAGGTGGTAGAAGGATTGCTGCATTACCAGGACAACAAGACTGAGGGAACAAATATGAGGAATGTGGGAAGGAAGGAGAGGAAGAAATATATGTTAGTGAATAAACATCCATCAATTCACAAGGAATACAGGGCTTACTGAGTTGCAAAGGCATCCCTTAACAGGATGTTTGGAGTCACTACGTCTGGAATTGTCCATTTAGGTATTAGAGAAAGTGAATCAAGCTGTTTATCTGGCTAACTCCTTTATGTCACCTGTATTTTATTGTTACAGTTTGCCTCAATGGGTTGAACACTCCCACATTTTTGACCTGTATTAATTTGCCCTGTCTAGCATTCACTGGAAAAGTCAGGGTCTGCATGGTTCCAACTGAGCTGGACCTGGGTACTGAAGCTGATGAGCTGCCAACGTAACAGGTACAATGGTGATCATGATAAAAGTCAGCCCTTGTTCTTAAGAGAGCTTGAAACAACCCTCTGGGGACTGGGGAGGTAGTAAGGTTGGTAAGGGAAGAAGTATATCCTGGATATTCATTCTATTAATATTACATTACAACTTTATTTTTTAAATATATATATTTTTTAATTTTAATCTATTTTTTATATTATACAAATATATGATCTGTGTTTGTAGAAGTATACCAATGACATACACAATAACACAATATTCCAGTTACAAAATATTTATTTTTCCTTTTCCTCTGAACCATTATTAATATTACTTTTTTCAAAAAAAAAAAAAAAAAAAAATGGGCTGGTTGTGGTGGCTCATGCCTGTAATCACAGCACTTTGAGGGGCCAAATTGGGTCTATGTCTTGACCTCGGGAGTTCAAAACCAGCCTGGGCAACTTGGCAAAACCCTGTCTCTACAAAAAAATATAACAAATTAGCCAAGTGTGTTGGCATGTACCTGTAGTTCCGGCTACTGGGCAGGCCGAGGTGGGAGAATCCCTTGAGCCTAGGAGACAGAGGTTGCGGTGAGCTAAGATCATGTCACTGCACTCCAGTCTTAGTGACAAAGCCAGAGCCAGAGCCAGACCCTGTCCAAAAACAAAAACAAAACAAAACAAAATGATGTTTTGTGTAGATTTGACCTGCATTAGCATAGTGGACTTGAGATGTTTTTGTACTTTATGGAATGCATTTAATAGAATTCTCCGAGATCAGATCAGATGATTGTTCTAATATGGTCACATTTACAGGAGTAGCTGACATTTCTTGAACCATGCTTCCAACTTCATAATTCAGAGATTATTTTAGCCCTGCTCAAAAGTCTCATTCAGTTGTTGGGTGTATCCATCAAATATGACCTCACATATAGTCTTCCTTCACCCTTAATGATATCTAGTGCACAGATTTCCAGTTCACAATGCTTATTTCCCTTGAAGTTAAGTGCACCCTGACTCTGAACATGGAGCTGTCAGTGAAAAAGCTGCATCTCTGCCAAGGTTGCAAGCTGCAGCTGGCCTAGTTGTCCAAGTTGCAACGGAGCCCTCATTTAGCTAAACCATACTGAGTTTCAACCAGAAGTAGTTAAAATGTTTCACCATATGTCTACATTTTGCCATTTAAGAGTATTTTCTTTTTCCTTATCTCATATATTACATTATAAAAGAAGCCCTAAAACTTAGGTCAACAAACTTTTGGCTCTGATCTAAGTCAAGAAACCGGTCCTGAAAACACTCCCAAGATGAGTATCATATTATTCGCTCCCCTGAAGACATTTTCTTTTTCTTTTTTTTTTTTTTTTTGAGACAGAGTCTCACTCTGTTGCCCAGGCTGGAGTGCAGTGGCACAACCTCGGCTCACTGCAAGCTCCGTCTCCCAGGTTCATGCCATTCTCCTGCCTCAGCCTCCCGAGTAGCTGAGACTACAGGCGTCCGCCACCACGCCTGGCTAGTTTTTTGTATTATTTTAGTAAAGACGGGGTTTCGTCATGTTAGCCAAGATGGTCTCAATCTCCTGACCTCGTGATCCACCCGCCTCGGCCTCCCAAAGTGCTGGGATTACAGGCGTAAGCCACTGTGCCCGGCCCCCTGAAGACATTTTCAAACTCCCCATTTTTAAAGAAACACAGCATTTAAAACAACATTTGAAAATTTACTACTTATGGGATGAATCTGCATTCCATCATTTATATGCTCAGATATGATTGATTCACATTGAGGCACAATGTGTGTCCCTGCTGCCAACAATTTCTCAAACATGTTTATAGAATAATTTTTGCATTCTACTTCTGCTGGCAGAACTTTGTATTCCAGTTGTATCACAACAGATTGACAACAACTTTAAGGGAAGATCAATTCTGTTAGACAGGTATAGAGGCAAGCAATTGGTAACACACATCCCTAAAGTAAAAATGTCAGGATTATAGTGCTTTCTTATATAAGCACTGTAATATATTATGTAATATTATATTTTCTTATATAAAATTATTTAAGATAGCTTTGATTTAAAATACAAAGTTTGCTTTGCTTTAATTTTTTTGTCTTTAAGATATTTTATTAAGAAAAACATTTTAAATGTATATAACAGTAGGTAGAAAAATTAAAAAAAAACAACAAAAAATGCAGGCATAAATCACTTGACTTAAGAAGCTCTCAACCCTATGGACAATCTTGTTTTACATATATACTCAACCACTTCTTCTCCATCCCCATTACATTCCTAAAAATTTAGTAAGCACCACTAAAAGATAAAGTTTTATTTAAAAATTATAAACACAATATCATTAGCACACTTTAAAAAATTAATTAAAATGTCTTATCAAATATCAACTTAATGTTCAAATGCATAAGTGTAAATTTTGATCAAGTGAATATACAATGATTTGTAACTCATATTTTTAATTTATAAAAAAATTTATTTGCTTCACTCTGTTTTAGTAGTCATTATTTTTAACTTAAATCCAAATGACATAGCTCTACTGCACACTAAAATGTTCCATAATATATTTACTTACACCTAAATACGTTTGAATGTTGGAAATTTACATTATTACATTATTCTTTCACATGTCAATGAAAGAGTGATATATTATTAAATTACAACTTTTATTTATATGAAATGCTAAGAATATGGGATATTGATTTTTTGGATAATTTTATTTGCATAAAATCATATGCAAATTCTAATTTTACATGTTGGGAATTGAACTTCATGTAATGAGTAGTAAAATTTAGAGAGATAAATATATGTTGTATAAGCACATTTGATTAAACTTTTAAATATGATATTCTATGCTATTGGTAGATAATATGCACTAATAGCCAGATGTCAATTCTAATAGTTCATTCTTGAATAGAAAGTAATAGTACCATTCAGAAATGAAAATTAGTTAAGAAAAGCACTGCGTGTATTCATGTCACACATGCACAGAATTTATTTAATTTTTCTGAGGATCTTCTCTGGCTTTTTAAAAAATTGAGTTTGTATTTTACAGCTGCTTTTGCATGACTTGTCAGAACTGCCATCCAAAGTAAGTAGAGAAAATAAAGAAACATGAAGAATGACCATGTGGTGCTTAATCACTAGCCAGGTCTACATTAAAAATTGAAAATAAGACGCTATCAAATTTAATATTCACTGTTTTGTAAAGAGGTCCCTTTTTGATCTTGATATCTTCCAATAAAGTACTTTTTGTGTTACTGAGAAATATATTTTAAGTCATTCAACCAGTGTTTTTCACCTGCCTAATCTATGACTGACACCAAGTTACATGTATTGGATTGCTGGGCGTGGTGGTGCATGCCTGTAATTCTAGCTACTATTCCAGAGGTCAAGGCATGAAAATCGCTTGAACCTTGGAGGCAGAGTTTGCAGTGAGCCAAGATCGCACCACGACACTCCAGCCTGGGCGAAGGAGCCAGACTCTCTCTCAAAAAAAAAGAAGGTGGGGCCGGGCGCAGTGGCTCAATCCCAGCATTTGGGAGGCCGAGGCGGGCGGATCACGAGGTCAGGAGATCGAGACCATCCTGGCTAACATGGTGAAACCCCATCTCTACTAAAAATACAAAAAATTAGCCGGGCGAGGTGGTGGGCGCTTGTAGTACCAGCTACTCGGGAGGCTGAGGCAGGATAATGGCGTGAACCCAGAAGGTGGAGCTTGCAGTGAGCCAAGATCACACCACTGCATTCCAGCCTGGGCGACAGAGCGAGACTCCGTCTCAAAAAAAAAAAAAAAAAAAAAGGTGGGGGGAATCCTTAGGCTGGTGCAAAAGTGATTGTGGTATTTGCTATTGCTTTTAATGGAAAAACTGCAATTACTTTTGCACCAACCTTATATATGTTATTAAATTCAGTTGTGGGAATACAAAGCTTGTATTTGATGAAATCTAAGGGATAAGCCAACTCCAACACACACACACACACACACACACACACACACACACAGCTGGTTTCTCAGTCTCTGAATAGTGGTACAGTATCGAAAAGTGGTAACTTCTGTGTAGCAACTCTTCATCACCATTTTTTTAATGGATAGATATTTTACATGCACAGGCATACACAATATAGAAGCTATTTGTGGATCAGTATTTTATAAATAACTTGTAATAAATATAAGTGTGATTTGTAGTAACTCATGATAAATTTATTTTTTACTAGTTTTAAATATATCTCAGTTAAATACATGTTTATACCACCCATAATAATAAGCTGTATTAGTACTTAGAATCCAGGAATCATTTCCTTTTTATGAAAACTTGGAATTCCGATTTTTTAGAAACTTTAATAACATTCTCATTAGTGTTAAATTTAGTAGCCTATAATTCACTTTTGATAGACCCTGTACTTAAACCAGTGAGTCTTAGTTTTTTTCTTTAATTGTTGTCAGTCAAAACCTCATTAATCATCCCTTGTAGATAAAATTTGTACAATACTCCTGTCAGATTTTTATATTAATTAAAGAATCTGTTATGCAGTTCACATGCTGAAGATGGGGTAGAGTTTACCAATTCATGTACTGAGGTGAGGATACGAAAGAGCAAGCAGCTCTGCTATAAAGATTACTTTGGAATGGATCTTGAGAAAAGGTAAAAGGCAGTTTAAAATGATGAACGATTATCATTGAAAATATGCATGGCAGATATGATAAAACAAAGGTCCAAATACTGTTCTTTCATTATAGAATCAAAGAATATGATACAAATTAATAATTAACTATTTTAGGGTTTAAAATGTTGTCAAATTATAAATATTAATCTGAAAAAATGAAAAAATGGTTTTAAGTAATGCATATGCTAGTAGAAAAGACACTGTACAACAAGCAAATTAACTTCCACATGCACACAAGAACTACGATTTCACTGAAATAGTAAATTTTGAAAGTATCAGTGTTACATTAGCTCCTAAACATGGCTAATTTATACTCTGAGAGTATAACTCACGATGCTGAAATTCAGGCCCATCTTATACATAAATAGTCATCACCAGGGCGATTAAATGATGTATTTTCTTTTCTTTTCTGAAAATGCATATGCAGCTATAAAGACGTCCTATTTACCCAGTGTGAATACCTTTCAGATATACTTCAAAGCAGAGACAAATTTATAAAAGCAAAGCTTATAGTTGCTACACGGGGCAGGAATTTCACTAGCACAAACTCAAACCAGAGCCTTTCATTTTTTTTCCTTACCATGTGCCAAGCAACGTTCTAATATCCATCATTTAATCTTTACAACAATGCTGTGAAGTCAATAATATTAGTGTTCCCAGTTTAGAGAGAAAGCAACTAAGAAATAGAGATGTTAAGTAATTCTCCCCACAATGATGATTTGCACCTATGTAATCTGAGTGCAGAGAAGATGCTATTAATATCTATGATTAGCTGCTTTCCCAAAATAACAGACGTTTTAATTGAAAGAGGACCTGATGCTCAACAACCATAGTAACTTTAACTATTTACAAAGAGAAATAACATTTCCTCCAAATACCTTCATATTACTAAAATTTTAGAGATGAGGCAAAATGATGTACAGATTTTAATAGCACACAAAAGAGTTATGTGTACTAATTTTGGGATAAAATCAACAGTGAAAATGTGAGAATTCATATAATAATCTTATTGAATATTACAAGAATATTGTCTAAGATTAGCCATGAGTTTATAGAGCTATATTTAATGCAAAGTTTGTTTTTACCTTTTATTTTAAGATCAGGGGTATATGTGCAGGCTTGTTACATAGATAGACTTGTGTAATGGGGGTTTGCTGTACAGATTATTTAATCAGGTAGTAAGCTCAGTACCAGTTGGTTACTTTTTCTGATCTTCTCCCTCCTCCCACCCCCTACCCTCCAATAGGCCCCAGTGTGTGTTGTTCCCCTCTATGTATCCATGTGTTCTCATCATTTAGCTCCCATTTATAAGTGAGAACATGCAGTATTTGGTTTTCTCTTTCTGCCTTAGTTTGCTAAGGCTAATGGCCTCCAGCTCCATCCACGTACCTGCAAAGGATGCGATCTCATTCTTTTCTAAGAAAAGAATACTCCATGGTGTATATATTCCATATACACACATTTTCTTTATCCAGTCTATGATTGATGGGTGTTTGGATAGATTCCACTGTCTTTGCTATTGCGAATAGTGCTGAAGTGAACATACACATGCATGTGTCTTTATAGTAGAACAATTTATATTCCTTTGGGTATATACCCACTAACGGGATCGCTCGGATGAATGATATTTCTTTCTTTAGGTCTTTAAGAAATTGCCGGGGCCAGGCGCGGTGGCTCAGGCCTGTAATCCCGCACTTTGGGAGGCCGAGGCGGGTGGATCACGAGGTCAGGAGATCGAGACTACGGTGAAACTCTGTCTCTACTAAAAATACAAAAAAACTTAGCTGGGAGCAGTGGCGGGTGCCTGTAGTCCCAGCTACTCAGGAGGCCGAGGCAGGTGAATGGTGTGAACCCGGGAGGCGGAGCTTGCAGTGAGCCGAGATTGAGCCACTGCACTCCAGCCTAGGCAACAGAGCGGGACTGTCTCAAAAAAAAAAAAAAAAGAAAAGAAAAGAAATTGCCATAGTATCTTCCACAACGGTTGAACCAATTTATACTCCCACTAGCAGGTGTATAAGTGTTCCTTTTTCTCCACTACTACACCAGCATCTGCTATTTTTTGGCTGTTTAATAATAGCCATTCTGACTGGTATTAGATGGTGTCTCATTGTGGTTTAGATTTGAATTTCTCTAATATCAGTAATGTTAAGCTTTTTTTCAAGTGATGTTGGGGTCATGTATATCTTCTTTTGAAAAGTGTCTATTCATGTCTTTTGAAAACTTTTATTTTCTTTAAGATGGAGTTTCACTCGTCACCCAGGCTGGAGTGCAATGGCACGATCTTGGCTCACTGCAGCCTCCGCCTCCCAGGTTCAAGTGATTCTCCTGCCTCAGCCTCCCAAGTAGCTGGGATTACAAGCATGCACCATCACACCTGGCTAGTTTTTTTTTGTATTTTTAGTAGAGACGGGGTTTCTTCATGTTGGTCAGGCTGGTCTTGAACACCTGACCTCAGGTGATCCACCCACCTTGGCCTCCCAAAGTGCTAGGATTACAGGCGTGGGCCACCGCCTGTATTTTTTTGGATGCATGGCTTGCAAAAACTTTTCTTCCATTCTGTAGGTCATCTTTTTACTTTGTTGGTAATTTCTTTTGCTGTACAGAAACTCTTTAGTTTAATTAGATTCAATTTGTCAGTTTTTGCTCTTCTTGCTATTGCTTTTGGCATCTTTGTCATGAAATCTTTGACCATGACTATGTCCTCAATGGTATTGCCTGGGTTGTCTTCCAAGGTTTTTATAGTTTTGAGTTTTACATTTAAGTCTTTAATCCATCTTGAGTTAATTTTTGTATATGGTGTAAGGAAGGGGTCCAGTTTTAATCTTCTTCATATGGCTGACAGTTACCCCAGCACCATTTACTGAATAGGGAATCCTTTCCCCATTGCTTGTCTTTGTCAGCTTTGTTGAAGAAAAGGTAAAAGGCAGTTTAAAATGATGAATGATTATCATTGAAAACATGCATGGCAGATATGATAAAACAAAGGTCCAAATACTGTTCTTTCATTATAGAATCAAAGAACATGATACAAATTAATAATTAACTATTTTAGGGTTTAAAATGTTGTCAAAATATAAATATTAACCTGAAAATAATGAAAAACTGGTTTTAAGTATCTAATGCATATACTAGTAGAAAAGACACTGTCATAGGTGTGCAGTCTTATTTCTAGGTTCTCTATTCTGTTCCATTGTTCTATGTTTCTGTTCTTGTACCAGTGCCATACTATTTTGGCTACTGTTTTGGTTACTGTAACCCTGTATTATAGTTTGAAGTGGGGTAGCATGATGCCTCTAGCTTTGTTCTTTTTGTGTAGGATTGCCCTGGCTATTTGGGCTCTTTTCATGTTCCATATGAATTTGAAAATAGTTTTTTCTAGCTCTATGAGGAATCTCAATGGCAGTATAATAGGAATAGCATTGAATCTATAAATTGCTTTGGGCAATTTGGCCATTTTCAAGATATTGATTCTTCCTATCCATGACCATGGAATATTTTTCAATTTGTTTGTGTCATCTTTGATTTCTTTGAGTGAGTAGTGGTTGTAGTTGTCGTTGTAGAGATTTTTCACCTCCCTAGTTAGCTGTATTCCTAGGTATCTTATTCTTTTGTGGGAAATTGTGAATGGGAGTCCATTCCTGATTTGGTTCTCAGCTTGACTGTTGTTTGTTTATAGGAACACTAGTGATTTTTGAACGTTGACTTTGTATCCTGATACTTTGCTGAAGTTCTTTATCTGCTTAAGGAGCATTTGGTAAGACTATGGGGTTTTATAGATATAGAACAATGTTGTCTACAAATGGATAGTTTTACTTCCTCTCTTCCTATTTGGATGCTCTTTATTTCCTTCACTTGCATGATTGCCGCGGCCAGGACTTCCAATACTATGCTGGATAGGAGTGGTGAGAGAGGGCATCATTGTCTTGTGCCAGTTTTCAAGGGGAATTCTCCCTGCTATTGCCCATTCAGTATGATGTTGGCTGTGGGTTTGTCAAAGATGGCTGTTATTATTGTCGGGTATGTTCCTTCAATAACTGGTTTATTAATAGCTTTTAGCACAAATAGATGTTGAATTTTATCAAAAGTCTTTTCTGCATCTGTTGAGATAATCATGTGCTTTTTGTCTTTAGTTCTGTTTACCTGATAAATCACATTTATTAATTTGTGTATATTGAGCAAACGTTGCATCCCAGGGATAAAGCCTACTTGATAGTAGTGGATAAGCTTTTTGATGTGCTGCTAGATTTGGTTTGCCAGTATTTTGTTGAGGATTTTTGCATTGATGATCATCTAGGGTATTAGTCTGAAGTTTTCTTTTTTTGTTGTATCTCTGTCAGGTTTTGTTATCAGGATGAGGCTGGCTTCATACAATAGAATGAGTTAAAGAGGAGTGCCTCATCCTCAATTTTTTTGAATAGTTTCAGAGATGGTATCAGCTCTTTTTTGTTCATCTGTTAGAATTCAGCTGTAAATTCATCTGGTCCTGGGTTTTTTTTTGTTGTTGTTATTGTTGTTTGTTTGTTGGCTATTTATTACTGCCTCAATTTCAGAGCTCATTATTCATCTGTTTAGGGATTCAATTTCTTTCTGGCCTGTGTCCAGCAATTTATCCATTTTGTTTTCTAGATTTTCTAGCTTATGTGCATAGAGGTGTTCATAATATTCTCTGACGGTTGTATTTTTGTGGAGTTAGTGTTAATATTCCCCTTGTCATTTTTGATTCTGTTTATTTGAATTTTCTCTCTTTTCTTCTTTATTAGTCTAACTAGTGGCTTATCTATTTGATAGATAAGGTTTGGGCTGTGTCCCCACTCAAATGTCATCTTGAATTGTAATCCCCACATGTCATGAGAGGGACCCAGTAGGAGGTAAGTGAATCATGGGGGCAGTTTCCCCCATGCTGCTCTCGTGATAGTGAGTGACTTGTCACAAAATCTGATGGTTTTATAAGCGTCTAGCATTTCCCCTGCTGATACTCACTCTCTCTCCAGCTGCCCTGTGAAAAGGTGCCTTTCGCCATGATCGTAAGTGTCCTGAGGTCTCCTCAGCCATGTGGAACTGTGAGTCAATTAAACCTATTTTGTTTAGAAATTCCTGTCTCTCAGGTATTTCTTCATAACAGTGTGAGAACAAACTAATACAGTAAATTGGTACCGACGTAGTGGGGTGCTGATATAAAGATACCCAAAAATGTGGAAGTAACTTTGGAACTAGGTAACAGGCAGAGGTTGGAACATTTTGGAGGGCTCGGAAGAAGACAGAAAGATGTGGGAAAGTTTAGAACTTCCTAGAGACTTGTTGAATGGCTTTGACCAAAATGCTGATAGTGAGATGAGGAACTTGTTGGGAAATGGAACAGAATTGACTATTGCTATGCTTTAACAAAGAGATTGGTGGCATTTTGTCCCTGCCCTAGAGATATGTGGAACTTTGAACTTGAGAAAAATGATGTATGGTATCTGGAGGAAGAAATTTCTATGCAGCAAAGAACTCAAGACATGACAGAGCATGAAAGTTTAGAAAATTTGCAGCCTGACAATGCAGTTGAATAGAAAAATTCGTTGTCTGGGAAGAAATTCAAGCCAGCTGCAGAAATTTGCATAAGTAATGAGAAGTCAAATGCTAATTGCCAAGGCAATGGGGAAAATGTTTCCAAGGCATGTTGGAGACATTCATGGCAGCCTCTTCCATCAGAGGCATGGAGGCCTAGGAGGAAAATACAGTTTCCTGGGCTCAGTCTAGTGTCTCCCTGCTATGTGCAGCCTTGGGACCTGGTGCTCTATGTCTCAACTGCTCTAGCTGTGGCTAAAAGGGGGCATGGTACAGCTCAGGCCATTGCTTCAGAGGATGCAAGCCCAAAGCCTTAGCAGTTTTCACATGGCGTTGGTCCTACAGGTGCACAGAAAACAAGAATTGAGGTTTAAGAACCTCCACTTAGATTTCAGAGGATATATGGAAGTTCCTCGATGTCCAGGCAGAAGCCTTCTGCAGTGATGTTGTCCTCATGGAAAACCTCTGCTAGGGCAGTGCAGAAGGAAAATCTGGGTTAGAGCCCCCACACAGAATCCCCACTGGGACACTGCCTAGTGGAGCTGTGAGAAGAGGGCCACCATCCTCCAGACCCCAGAATGGTAGATCCACTGACAGCTTGCACCATGTGCCTGGAAAACCCGCAGACACTCAATGACAGTTGTGAAAGCAGCTAGGAAGGGGGCAGTACTCTTCAATGCCACAGGGATGGAATTGCCCAAAGCCATAGGAGCTCACCTCTTGTATCAGCATGACTTGGATGTGAGACATAGAGAAGATTATTTCAGAACTTTAAGGTTTAATAACTGCCCTATTGGATTTCAGACCTGCATGGGGCCTTGTAGTCCATTTCTTTTGACCAGTTTCTCACTTGGAATAGATGTATTTACCCAATGCCTATATTCCCATTGTATCTAGGAAGTAAGTAACTTGGTTTTCATTTTACATGCCCATAGGCAGAAGGGACTTGCCTTGTTTCAGATAAGACTTTGGATTTGGACTTTGGTTTAATGCTGTAATGAGTTAAGACTTTGGGGGACCATTGGGAAGGCATGATTGTGTTTTGAAATATAAGGACATGAGATTTGGGAGGGGCCAGGCATAGAATGATATGGTTTGCCTCTCTCCCCACCCAAATCTCATCTTGGATTTTAATCCCCATAATCCCCATGTATCATGGGAGGTAGCCAGTGGGAGGTAATTGAATCATGGGGAGTTTCCCCCATGCTGTTCTTGTGATAATGAGTGAGTTCTCATGAGATATGATGGCTTTATAAATATCTGACATTTCCCCTGCTAGCACTCATTCTCTCTCCTGCCACCCTGTGAAGAGGTGCCTTCCACCATGACTGTAAGTTTCCCAAGGCTTCCTCTGCCATGCAGAACTGAGTCAATAAAAAATGCCCTTATACATTTCAGTAAATATATGTGCCCAAGTTCAAAACAAAACAAAACAAAAACACAAAAAATTCAGGTGTAATATAACATAAGCTATGTTATAGAATTCGTGAAAAAAATTATGTTTATTGTATTTCATCTCAGGATAGTGACTGTTAGGGACTGAATATTGTGTTTTGCCAGAATTCATAAGCTGAAGTTATAACATTCAGTGTGTCTATATTTAGAGTAAGGACATAATTATGATTAAATGAGGTCACAAGAGTGGGGCCCTGATTGGATAAGACTAGTGTATTAGGCAATTTGTGTTCCTATTGAAGAATACTGGAGACTGGGTAATTTTTAAAGAAAATAGGTTTAATTGGCTTACAGTTCCACAGACTGTACAGAAAGCATGGTGCCAGCATCTGTTTCTGGTGAGGACCGCAGGAAGCTTAGAATCATGGCAAAAGGTGAACAAGGAGTTGTATCACATGGTGAGAACAGGAGCAAGAAATAAGGGGAGGTGCCACGTTCTTTTAAACAATCAAATCTTATATGAACTCAAAGCAAGAACTCACGTATCACCAAGGGTATTGTGCTAAGCCATTCATGAGGGATTCATCTCTATGATCCAATCACCTTCCACCAGGCCAGACTTCCAACACTGGGAATCACATCTCAACATGAGGCATGGAGAGGACAAACATCCAAACTATATTATTTAACCCTTGCCCTTCGAATCTCAAGTCCTTCTCAAGTTTCAAAACACAATCATTTCTTCCCATAGTCTTCCAAAGTCCTAACTCATTTCAGCGTCAACTAAATCAAAAGTCCAAAGTCTCATCTGCAACTCAAGGCTAAGTTTCTTCCTCCTATGAACCTGAAAAATCAAAACAAGTCATATAATTTCAAGATACAATGGTGGTACTGGCATTGGGTAAGGATTCCCTCTCCGAAAGGGAGAAATTGGACTTAAGAAAGTAGCTTCAGGCCCTACACAAATCTGAAATCCAGCAGGGCAGTCATTAAATTTTAAAGCTACAAAATAATCTCCTTTGACTCCACATCCCAAATCTGTGGCACACCAGTGGAAAGGGTGGGTTCCTGAGGCCTTGGGTAGCTCCCCTTCTCTGGCATTGCAGAGTACAGCCCCCATGGCTGCTCTTACAGGTTGGAGTTGAGTACCTGTGGCTTTTCTAGACAAGGATGCAAGCTGCTCATGGCTCTACCATTCTGGAATCTGAAGGGCTTCCCTCAGCTCCACTAGGAAGTACACTGGTGGGGACTCTGTCTGGGGGCTTGAACCCCACATTTCCCCTTCACCCTGTCCTAATAGAGGTTCTATGTGAGGGTTCTGCCCCTGTGGCAGGCTTCTGTCTGGGAACCCAGGGTGCTTATGCATTCTCTGAAACCTAGGAGAAGCTTC
Source organism: Hylobates moloch (assembly GCF_009828535.3). Taxonomy (NCBI): domain Eukaryota; kingdom Metazoa; phylum Chordata; class Mammalia; order Primates; family Hylobatidae; genus Hylobates; species Hylobates moloch. Next base: position 149,449,885 of record NW_026652279.1, read on the forward strand.
CAAGCCTCCTTCATGCTTGCATGCTGTGTGCCTGCAGACTTAATAAAATGTGGAAGCTGCCAAGGCTTATGGCTTGTACCTTCCGGAATGTTGGTCCACGCTGTACCTGGGGACCTTTGAGCCACTGCTAGAGCTACAGCAGCTGGCATGATGGGAACAGTTTCCTGAGGCTGTGCAGGGCAATGGGGTCATGGGCCTGGTCCCTGAAGCCTTTTTTTTTTTTTTTTTTTCCTTCTAGGCCTCTAGACCTGTCATAAGAGGTGCTGCCTTGAATATCCCAGAAATGCCTTTGAGGCCTTTTTCTCATTGTCTTGGATGTTAGCACGTTGCTCTCTTTTAGTCATGCTACTCTCTCTAGCAAGTGGCTGCCCTGCATCCCGCTTGTATTTCTCTCCTGAAAAATGCCTATTCCTTTTCTATCAAATGGCCAGGCTGCACATTTTCCAAGTTTTTATGCTTTGCTTCTCTGTTGTATATATACAAGTTCTAACATGTTTTGCCCCCATCTATGATTGTAGGTTGTTAGAAGCAGCTGCAGTGCTTCTTGAATGCTTTGCTGGTTTGAAGTTTTTTCCACCAAATAACTTAAGTCATCATTTTTAAGTTCAGACTTACAGATTCCTAGGATGTGGACACAATGCAGCCGTACTCTTTGTAAGGGTGTAACATGGGTGACCTTTACTCCAATTCCCTGTAACTTCCTTTTTTCCATCTGAGACCTCATCAGCCTAGCCATCACCGGCCATATTTTATCAGCACTTTGGTCCCAATCATCTTAGCAATCTCTAAGAAGTTCTAAACTTTTTCTCATCTTCCTGTCTTCTGAGTCCTCCAAACTCTTCCAACCTCTGCCCATTACCCACTTCCAAAGCTGCTTTCACATGTTCAGGTATCTTTTTAGCAATGTTTCACTTCGAGTACCAATTTTTTGTGTTAGGTTATTTGTGTTGCTATAAAGAAATACCTGAGACTGGGTAATTTATAAAGAAATAGAAGCTTCATTGGTCCACAGTTCTGCAGGCTCACAGGAAGTATGGGCCCATGGTTCTGCAGGCTATACAGAAGTATTTGATTCTGGCGAAGACCTCAGGAAGCTTACAGTTATGGTAGAAAGGGGAGCTGGTATACCACACAGTGAGAATGAGAGTAAAAGAGAGAGTGGGGAAATACCATGCTCTTTTTAACAAGCAAATATTGCATGAAATCAGAGCGAGAACTCACTTGTCACCAAGGGGATGGTGCTAAGCCCTTCATGAGGGATCTGCCTTCATGATCCAATCACCTCCCACCAGGCCCCACTTCCAACACTAGGAATCACAACTCATAAGATTTGGAAGGAAAAAATATCCACACTATATCAATTAATATCCATAGAGAACAGAGATCAGAAAATTTTCTCTTAATCTACGTATGTAAATTCGGCCAGGCCATGTGAGGATGTAGTAAGAATGTGATTGTCTGTGAGCCAGAAAGAGGGCTTTAAACAGAAATCATCCCGGTCAGACCTTGATCTGGAAGTTCTAGACTTCAAAGCTATGGGAAAATAAATATCTGTTGTTTAATCCACACAGTCTGTGATATTTTGTTATCACAGCCTAAGCAGATTAATATAATACATTTTAGCTAATTTTAATTTTTAAATATATTTTTGATATCTCTTGTAATTTTAAAAATAACTAATCATATATAGAATATTTTGTGACTTCTGGCCAGGTGTGGTGGCTCACGCCTGTAATGCCAGCACTTTGGGAGGCCGAGGCATGTAGACCACTTCAGGTCAGGAGTTCAAGACCAGCCTGGCCAACTTGGGGAAATCATGTCTCTACTATAAATACAAAAAAATTAGCTGGGCATGGTGATGCACACCTGTAATCCCAGCTTCTTGGGGGCTGAGGTGCGAGAATCACTTGAACCCGGGAGGCAGAGGTTGCATTGAGCTGAGATCGCACCACTGTACTATAGCCTCGGTGAGAGAGCGAGACTCCATCTCATAAAAAAAAAAAAAAGGAACATTTTGTGACTTCTTTCTTTACGTGACTTATAATTATTACTCTTTGAAATAAGTAAATCCCTCTTAAACACTGAATTTTGTGCCTTACACATAATGCCATGCTCATGTACTAGTTAGACACATTACATCAAAGTATATTTTTCAACATTAACATTTTTTATCAACAGTATTAGTGTTTAATGTTTAATTGCCTACATTTCTGCATATAGCAGTTAAAAATATCTCATTTCACAAATATAGATATGGAAGAAATTATATTTTTTATAAGTGAGTCTGAATTTTACTTAGAATCTTTCTTCCCCCAGTCTGTGAAACTGAGTCTCAATAAATAAATTTTAGTGTTTCTCATCATCTCATTCTGGGATAGGACAGAATAATCTATGAAGCCCTTAAGGAAAATCAAGTAATATGTTTGTTTTGTTCTTAAACAGGGGAGAATCTTTGTCCTTGTTCATCACTTAATGATATTTGTGAGAAATCTTTATTTTAGAGTGCAGTATACCTTCCTCACTAAAAGTTTTTTCCAGACTGTTTAGCCCATCTCTCACTGATATGTAGGAAATAGTTGCTCTCATCTGAGGACATATCTGCCATCTCAAATCTCCTGCTTCTGCTGTTTCTGAGTCATGAGGAGTGCACAGCTTTGCTGCTCCCCAAATTCTACCCAGAAGTGCAGAACGGTCCTATTCTGATATACATTTTCCCAAAACTTTTTGTTTCATGTTTTTTGGATTTATATTTCCCCCTACTCCTTTCTGCATGCTGTAGGCATTACCCTGGGAGCAAGTGGAGGTGGGAAGGATGAATGGAAGAAATTTAGCTCTCTTTATCAGTAGCTTACAATAATTTCCCAACAAGATATTACTTTTATTTCCTCATAGTCTGTGATATTCTCAGGTTTTATGTCTGGTATAAACATTATTTATTTTCACTTCAGTATGCTGGTTTTGATATTGAAAAAAAAAAAGTTTGTTTTTCCAAACTCTTTTCAGTAAAAAGTCAAGGATAAGCAGTTTTGTATTCTATCATGCTATTCATTCACGTTATATTGAGAGAGAAAAAAGATACGAGCAAACTGAACATGGAAGAGGAAATGAAAAGGATGTTCAAAAGAAAATAACCAGTTAATATTGTAAATATTATCCTGCTGAAAATCAGCACTTTGCTACCAGCCAGCAAAGTAATCTGAAGAGAACAGAGATTAAATTTGTTCAGGGGAATTGTAGTGATAGCGAAACAAAAGGTGATACCAAGGGAAATTATTATATTTAAAAAATTATCTAGAAAATTAATTTCAAATACAAAGCAAATAAAATATCTTTGATAATATATTTTAAATCAAGGAGATGAATGCATGTTCAGAATTAGATAGGGCTTTTGGCCAATGTTTTCAACTTTCTGTCTCAAATTTGGAAATATGGTTCAATTCTGATTTTACATCTTTTTTTTTTGGCCCCTTTACCAACTTGTTCTGGAAATAAACAAATGTTCCTAGCTTAATATATAGACTCTTCCTGGAGGAAGGGAAGAGGTTGTGTGGCACAAAGCTAGAAGAAAGAGAAAATGTGTGACAAGAGAAAGAAAGATTTGACATTTATACCAATGTGTGAAATTACAGGAAATAAAAAATATAGTAGTTGCATCATTTCAAATGATATCTCCGCTTCAACCTATTTGCAAGAATATTTTTGAATGCTCATTTTATAGCTTTCAAAGTGAAGCCATTTGTATCTTTCGTATTTAAAAATCATAGCGTGCAGTTTTGATGTTCAGTTCTTTGTTTTCTGCTAATGTGATGTATCTGAGTTTGTGACGGCTGTGGTAATACACACAATGAAATGGCTAGAGAGGAATAAGTAAAAAATTTCTGACACAAAGTTCAGATATGGCTTCCAAACACCCTGTTATCTACTACAAATGTGCAGAAGTTACCTTAGCCCTTCCTGGTTATAGGGGTCTGATATGGTTTGGCTGTGTCCTCACCCAAATCTCATCTTGAATTGTAGCTCCCATAATTCCCACATGTTGTGGGAGGGAGCCAGTGGGAGATAATTAAATCATGGGGGCTGTTGCCCCAATACTGTTCTCACGGTAGGGAATGAAAAAGTCTCACAAGATCTGATGGTTTTAGAAGGGGTACCCCTTTCACTTGGATCTCAATCTCTCTCCTGTCTGCTGCCGTGTAAGTTGTGCCTTTCACTTTTGCCATGATTGTGAGGCCTCCCCAGCCTTGTGGAACTGTGGGTTCATTAAACCTCTTTTTCTTTATAAATTATCCCATCTCATGTATGTCTTTATCAGCAGCGTAAAAACAGACTAATGCAGTAAATTGGTACCAGGAACGGAGCTCTACTAAAAAGTTACCTGAAAATGTGGAAGCGACTTTGGAACTGTGTTACAGACAGAAGCTGAAACAGTTTGGAGGGCTCAGAAGAAGACAGGAAAATATGGAACAGTTTGGAACTTCCTAGAAACTTGTTGAATGGCTTTGAACAAGATGCTGATAATAACAAGGGCAATGAAATCCAGGCTGAAGTAGTTTCAGATGGAGGTGAGGAACTTGTTGGGAACTGGAGCAAAGGTGATTCTTTTTTATGTTTTAATAAAGAAAGTTGCAGCATTTTTGCCCCTGCCATAGAGGTTAGTGAAACTTTGAACTTGAGAGAGACGATTTAGAATATCTGGCAGAAGTAGTTTCCAAGCAGCAAAGCATTCAGGAGGTGACTTGGGTGCTATTAAAGGCATTGTTTTAAAAGGGAAATAGAGCCTAATACTTTGTAAAATTTGCAGCCTGACAATGCAACAGAAAAGAAAATCCCATTTTCTGAGGAGAAATTCAAGTCAGCTGCAGAAATCTGCATAAGTAATGAGGAGCCCAGTGTTAATCACCAAGACAATGTGGAAAATGTCTCCAGGGCATGTCAGAGACCTTTGCAACAGCCCCTCCCATCAGAGACCCAGAGGCCTAGGAGAAAAAAAAAAAAAAAAAAGCGGTTTCCTGGGCCGGTCCCAGGGTCCCTCTGCTGTGTGTAGTCTAGTGACTTGGTGCCCTGCATCCCAGCCACTCCAGTCACGACTTAAAAGGGCCAAGGTGGCCAGGAGCGGTGGCTCACGCCTGTAATCTCAGCACTTTGGGAGGCCAAGGCGGGCGGATCACGAGGGCCCGAGATCGAGACCATCCTGGTTAACACGGTGAAATCCCGTCTCTACTAAAAAGACAAAAAAATTAGCCGCGTGTGGTGGCAGGTGTAGTAGTCCCAGCTACTCGGGAGGGAAGCTGAGGCGGAAGAATAGCATGAACCCGGGAGGTGGAGCTTGCAGTGAGCAGAGATCACACCACTGCACTCCAGCCTGGGCGGCAGAGTGAGGCTGCATCTTAAAAAGAAAAAAAGAAAAAGAAAAAGAAACAAAAAAGAAAGGGCCAAGGTAAGCTCTGGTCATGGCTTCAGAAGGTTCAAGTCCCAAGCCTTGGCAACTTCTTCGTGTTGTTGAGGCTGTGGGTGCACAGAGGCTCTCCACTGGAGCACTGCCTAGTGGAGCTGTGAGAAGAGGGCCATTGTCCTCTAGACTCCAGAATGGTAGATCCACCAATAGTTTGCAGACACTCAAACCCAGCCCTTGAAAGCATCTAGGAGGGAGACTGTACCCTGCAAGCCACAGGGGCAGAGCTGCCCAAGATCATGGAAATCTACCTCTTGCATCAGCATGACCTGGATGTGAGACCTGGGCTCCAAGGACATCATTTTGGAGCTTTAAGATTCAACTGCCCCACTGGATTTCGGACTTGCATGGGGCCTGTAGCCCCTTGATTTAGGCCATTTTCTCCCATTTGTAATGGCTGTATTTACCCAATGCCTGTATCTCCATTGTATCCAGGGAGTAACTAACTTGCTTTTGATTTTACAGGCTCATAGGTGGACGAGACTTTCCTTGTCTCAGATGAGAGTTTGGACTGTGGACTTTTGAGTTAATGCTGAAATGAATTAAGACTTTGGGGGACTGTTGGGAAGACATGATTGATTTTGAAATGTGAGGACATGAGATTTGAGAATGGCCAGGGGCAGAATAATATGGTTTGACTCTGTCCCCACCCAAATTTCATTTTGAATTGTAGCTCCCATAATTCCCATGTGTTGTAGGAGAAACCCACTGGAAGATAATTGAATCATGGGGGCAGTTTCCTTCACACTGTTTTGTGGTAGTGAATAGATCTCACAAGATCTGTTTGTTTTATAAGGGGAAAACCCTTTCACTTGGATCTCATTATTTCTCTTGTCTGCCACCATGTAAGACATGGCTTTAGCCTTCTGCCATGATTATGAGACTTCCCCAGCCACATGGAACTACTTTTTCTTTATAAATAACCCAGTCTTGGGGATTTCTTTATCAGCTACATAGAAACAGACTAATATAAGTTCCAAGCATACCTTTTTTTAGCCAAAAACTGTAAGAAATGCAGAGATAGTTTGAGAAAGCATAAATGAAAGTTATAATGGGAAACATAAATAGAATCTTCTTCAGATTTATCAATTGTAGTGTATCACAAATCAAAAACATAATAAAAAGTAAAAACAGAAAATAGTACAATAGAGCTTTAAATCTTTCAAATCCAGAACATATGTTTTTGTTTTTGTAATGTATACAAAAATTATCAAATAGTTAACCACAAAAAATCTTAAAACTTGTAATAAGTATTCATACAGTCTTTTCTCATCTTTAATGAGGTAATGAGGAGTCCTAAATGACCAGGTGTTATTCATAGCTTTGAGTTTATTGAAATTCTTACAACTCTGTTTATTAAATGTGCACTCATATTCCTAATTCAAAATCAGGATCTCAAATTTGCAGAGCCAGAAGTTGTGAGGATTTAAGCAAAAATTCTGCAGGTGAGTCACAGGGACTTACAAAGAACAGGGGCAATATTACTCCTGAAGTCACAAATTCTAGTAGTTTGGGACACAGCACTATATTCTAGTTCATATAATGCATCTTAGAGGAAAACATCCAAACACACAGGGTCTTGTTTCCAGTCTGGCAAATTAACTCAGATTTTATAAGGCATTCTACCATTTTACTAGGTTGGCTACTTCCAAATAGTGAGATATCTACCACAACCAATAAGTCTCAAGATTGTACATTCATATCTTATTTGCTAGGGTGCTAAAATCATCTGAAACTTCTTCCCACTTCCATCTGGTGGTTGTTGGTGGCTTTCAACTGGGCTGTCAACTTTTCTCTACTTGGACTTCTCTATGTTTCTCTCCCTGTAAGCTAATTTGGGCTTTTTTATAGCACAGTTGTTGGGTTCCAAGAGTATGTGTCCTGAGAAAAAGTAAGGACAGCAAAAGCTGTAATAATTTTTAGTACCGTGCTTTAGACAATGTTACTTCTATTGCAGTGTACACATTACAAATTAGAAACTAAGGTGACCCTATATTTGAGGAGAAAGAAAGTACACTCGAATATAGGTTGGAGAATTGACCCAAATATGTGCAGACCTTTTGTTGACCTCTGGCCACCCGAGGTTTACATTATTTGCATATAAAAAATATATCCCACTTTCTAAGACCCATTTTCAAAGAATCATATATGAAACAGTAAATATTTTTAGTACTGTGTATACAATCTCTGTCCAAATTACTTAGCTCTGCCATTATAGCTTGAAAGTAGCCCCAGACAATGTGTAAATGAATGCATATGGCTGTGTTTCAGTAATACCTCATTTACAAACATGTGGGTCAGAATTGCCCTGCTGCCCACAGTTTGCTGACCTCTGTTCTACTGCAACAAGTTCAGATTATTCTCTCCTATTCAAGTTTCTCAAATAAAAAGGACTTCAGAGGAAAAGTTAAATTCAGTATGTAAATATAATATCATTGGCAAAGATCACAGAAAAATAAAAATTAATGCCTCAAAAATATTCAGTTAGACAAAATATTCATTAATTTTTAGTCAGCATGCATCATACTTTTCATTGAAGTGCTTCTTCAAGGTTCAAGGTCTGCACGTGAGAATCTGGCCCATGTATCAGTATCAGTAGAGTTCCTCAGAAATGTTTCCTTTGGTAAAAGGACTTGTAGATTTCAGGATGTAGGGAAATGCCTGGATGTCCAGGCATAAGTTTGCTGCAGGGGTGGGGCACTCATGGGGAACCTCTGCTAGGGCAGTACAAGAGGGAAATGTGGAGTCACATTTGTGCTGCTCACAGTTTGCTGACTTCTGATCTACTGCAACAAGTTCATTCCTGAGGTTCAAGGTCTGCACATGAGAATCTGGCCCATGTATCAATAGAGTTCCTCAGAAATTTTTTCTTTGGTAAAACATTGTACATTTAGTTTATCTCAATTAAAGAATAAAGAACGAACAAGACAAGATATCCCTCCCAACCCAAATACAATGGTGGAACAGAAATTGAATAATCACTATAGCCACTCCCACTCAAAAGTGGGAGAGGAATGGCAGACATCTAGAAGATACAAACATTCATAGCACAATTGTGCAGAGATGGCTGGTGAAATCATTTCATAAGCCTGCTGTTGGCCTTTAGAAGTCTGAAGGTCCAAAGATCCCCTTTAATTTTGCACTGTTTCTGTTCCTTCTAGTTCAAGCTTAAATAGCTCTATAAAACATTTTTGTGGGTCTTATGAATTAATTGGTTATTCACTCCGTTAGACAAAAGACACCTTAAAAATCTCCAACATAAGACTTCCTCTGCCTTGAATTTCCTGTAAGGGTAATTAGGACACTTTTCTTAATGTTTTCAGATGCACTTCAGTGAAAAGTATGAGGGATGCCGACTAATAATTAACAAATATTTTGTCTAATTGAGTATTTTTGAGGCATTAATTTGGATTTTTCTGTGGTCTTTGCCAATGATATTATATTTACATACTGAATTTAACTTTTCCTCTGAAGTCCCTTTTTATTTGAGAAACTTGAATAGGAGAGAATAAAAAATAATTTAAATTTTAAACCCAGAAAGCTGTATCTTATTAATATTATTTTAATTTTTGCTTAAATTCTTAAAAATATTTATTAAATTTTAACTTCATGTATCTCCTCCTTAATTTTACTATAGACAGTCAGATGAAACAAGGTGGCATCTCCAACACTCTACCAAGAAATGCGTGAAACATTGAGCATGCTAATAGATTACTATGGTGCATTTTTCATAGTCTGTAAACCAATGTTGGCGTATCATTATTAACTCAAGGTTACACTGATTTACAACTGAATATTGATATTAGAAGTCCCTCTATATTTTTATGAAATGTTTACGTGCGTAATCTTTGTTCCTCATTAATGAAAATCTGGTTAGATGCATGGGTGCAAAGTACAGACTGAATATTCTAGAGACTTTTTAGACAGTTTTGGTAACGTGATTAAATTCATAGGGTTGGCACTCAAGAATAGTTCTTAGAAGTATTCTTATAGAGAAGAGACCTGTATCTATTTCTCTTACTCTTGCTGTTTGAAATGCCAAGTGTAACTGCTGAATCTTCAGCTATAGTCTTGTACTAAGAGGTAAATCTGGGAATAGAAACTAAAGAAAATACAAGACTATGATTGAGAGTAACTAATCTGTCTCACCTTCAAGTGGATTAAAAATCTTGGATTCATGATTCCTGTACTTGTTTGACAATTCATAAAAAATAGCCTTCTATCATTTTTACGATAGTGCTTTTTGAGTATGTTTGTAATACACACTCAAGCCTAGACTTGCTCATACTTAACTTTAAAGTAAGTATAACCAGGCCATTATGTGAGCTCAATAAGTGAAGACAAACTTGCACTAGTATAGCACACATATCCACCAACCCCCAGCTTTGTGTTTAAGATCAAGTTAATAATTCTAAATCTGTGATAATTATTCCATCCTTTTCTTTCTTACTTCTAGTACACTATTTACTGTTCTACTTTCAGGATTCTCTCACTCCAAAAACACTGTGGTGATGGTAAATTTTGTGTGTCAAGTTGACTGGGCCAAGGGATAACCAGATCACTGATAAAACCATGTTTTTAGTTGTGTCTATGAAGGTGTTTCTGGGGTCGATTAGGATTTGAGTCAGTAGAATGAATAAAGAAGATTTGCTCTCACCTATTGGGGTATGCCTTATTGATATGATTTGGCTGTGTCCCCACCCAAATGTCATCTTGAATTATAGTTCCCATAATCCCCAAGTGTCATGGGAGGGACCTGGTGGGAAGTAATTAAATCATGCGAGTGTTTACCCTCATGCTGTTCTCATGATACTGAGTGAGTTCTCATGAGATCCGATGGTTTTATAAGGGGCTTATCCCCCACTTCACTCTATACTTCTCCTTCCCACTGCCACGTGAAGAAGGACATATTTGCTTCCACTTCCACCATAAATGTAAGTTTCCTGAGGCCTTCCCAGCCATTTGAAACTGCGAATCAATTAAGCCTCTTTCCTTTATATTACCCAGTCTCAGGCAGTTCTTTATAGCAGTGTGAGAATGAACTTATACACTCATCCAACCTATTGAGAGCCCCAAATAGAATAAAAAGGTGAAGAAGGGGTGAATTATATCTCTTTCTCTGAGATATCCGGCTTTTCCTTCCTCAGACATAGGAACTCCTTGTTCTCAGACCTTCAGACTGGGTCTGAGTTACACCATCAGCTTTTCTAGTTCTCCAGTTCATAAGAGGAATATTGTGGGATTTCTCAACCTCCATAATCCTGTAAGAAATCTCCCATAATAAATCTCTTCTCTCCCTCTCTCTCTCCTTCTCCCTCTCCAGATAGATTTAGATTTAAATATAGATACAGATATAGATAGAGGATCTTAAATCTCCTATTAGAGAATCCTAATACAACTTTACATTCTGGTTTGAAATAACTTCTAATCTTCACAGAATTTTTTTTTACTGATGGAAATTACATGTGAGAATATATTGAACATAACATATAATTGTATGTATAATTACATCTGCACACATATATATGCATCCTATACATGTACACTTCGACAGTAAGCCACTTTTATAATGAAACTGTGCTTCAGTATCTATTGGGGATAATTTTATAATTTCCTTCTTTTGATGTTTTTAAATAATGGTGTTGGAAATCAAAATCAAAATTCTATTTAAATTTTAAATTTATAAAACTCTAACTTTAAAAAACAAAATACTGTTTTTTTTTTCAGGGCTATTTAATGAATTATGTGTTATCTTCTTTATCTTAAAAAAATAAAGAGTAGCATATATAAATGAAAAAGTGACTGAGGCAGGTATCAATCGATTAGAGGTTTATTTTGCCAAGGTTGAGAATGTGCCCAGGAGAAACACAAATCACAGGAGCATCTGTGACCTGCACATTTTCCAAAGAGGCTTTTGAGAACCTCAGTATTTAAAGGGGACAGAGCAAGCAGAAGGAGAACAACAAAAAACAAGGGGAGGGTGAGCAATGAAGCAAGTGGTTACATTCTCATGAGGCTCGAATTAGCACTCAGAGAATCTACATTTTACATGTGAAAGAGCAGACAGTAGAGGAAAAATCAATGATGTATTCATCTCAGAGTGGGGAAAAGGGATGAATTCTAATTTTGTCCTTGTCTTGCCTGTACCTGTGAAGATAAGCTGGTAATTGACACTGTCAAGAAAAGATTTAACAGAACTTGGTTTCAGGGCTAGTTTCAAGGGGTAGCATGCATTCTAAACAATTTGGGGCCCACAAGGAATTTTCTTGTCCAAAATTTGTGAGACAGGCCATCTGGGAAGACCTGTAGCCTTCTACTACTGTGGGAACCTGGCTTATGTATGACATTATGACATAAGCTTGTGAAATTACAGCTGTCTGAAAACAATAGGAAGGCAGTTTTGTGTGTCTCAGTTCCCAATTTTAACTCTCCATTTGAAATAGCAAGTTTGGGGTTCAAGATTCTGTTTTCTTTCACGGGTAATTGTGAATTCACCATCAATTATCTAGAAATAAAAGCCTTTTTACACACATTTCAAAACATTTTCTAGGATTCATCTGGTCTAAAATTCCTTGCTTGTGTGGCTGCTGACTCTATCAGTTGTACACATGACTTCATGCATTAACTCTCACCTCCAGCGGATTCTGCTCCTGCCTCGGAGATTTGAGGTATGTGAAAGTAAGGAAATCACACACACATGGTCTGCTTCAGCAAGGTGGAGAACGATATTAACAGGACACACATTCTGCTTTATTGGCCCACCAATCTCACTTTATTGGTTTGCTATTGAATTTATTGCTTATAAACCTTGGAGGATAAAAATACCATATAAAATATGTATTTTTATAGTTTTACACTTATTCTAATGGTTTCTATGTTCTGTGTGTCATTGAGTAGAAACCCATTCCTTATTTTCCCCTTACAATTCTTATTCATTCTTATGCTAAAGATACTAAAAATCACATCCAGCTTACTAATTTCCATCTCCATCACCATTCTAATAATTATATATTTTTCTTAATTTTTCTGCATTACATGTTTACTTTCATATTTAAAATGCTTGACATTTTCTGTGTTTCGTACTACTATTTTCTTTCTATTTAGAGTTTCATCTAGCTTTCTCTCAAAGCATTTGCCATGTTAAATATATGTCATTTCCAAGTGACTAAGACTCCTTTTAATCTCCCAACCAATGTTAATAAATTATGCTTTAGTGATAAACTTATCTCTTCTCCATTTCAGGGAGTAATCACTCACTGATTCTAAGAATATCTGTAGCATTTTAGATCAAATAAAATAATTGGTGTGTTCCAAAAGAAGCAGATAAGATAGGGAAAGGATAAATGTCTTAGGCTTTATCGTTTTCCAGTAATGGATAATGAAGATTGACTCAGAATATACTAGTTAGATCAGAACAGATTCTTCTTGACTTCCTAACTCTACCTGAGAGTTTTTGTATCTCTCAATGTGTATAACAGTATCTGCTGCTATTTACCTCACTGTGCACATTCTGCTCAAAAGCTACTTTTAATTAATGTTAACTAAAAAGGTAAGCTTATAGAATAAATTACTGTGGCCAAAACCCATTGCATCTAAGTTATTCCACCAGATCTTTATGTTTTCACAAGAAAATGACCAAGGTAATTAATTTGGAAGTACAAAATGTAATACTATTATTAGAACCAATTTGAAAATACATATTTTTAAATCTGTACAATTGTTTTTTAAGGAAGGGTTTTTAAAAAATATATTTTTCAATGATACACATTTGTTTCTATTAAAGGGATACTCCTGTGGCAGAGAGTTCAAAATCTAATTCTGACAGCTAAGCAAGCATAACTTACTCCAGAAAACAGCAAAGAAGCTCTCAGGCATTTTTAGCAAAATATTTATGCAAGCATTCTCTACCTAGAGTCCTGTTTATATGTATACAATGGTAGCAATATCTCAAAAATGAAAAAAAAAAAAAGAATCTGGAGATTACAATGAAATTCAAAATCCCAAAGGATAGTTACCACTTTGTTCATTAGGAATAGATTCCCAATTATATCAGCTATCATTTAACCATATAGTTTCTATTTTCTAGTTTGAATTAGCATAAAATCTATTGATACTACTTTCATGCAAACGACAACACCAGGCAAAATCAGTATGAGAAAATTGCTTACAAATATTTTAGCTTTATCTCAGTTAAGAATAATTAAGTATCTCACTAAACTACAATTAGGTCAGATTATGAAAATATAAGATTATTTTCACTTTTGAAAATGATTCTAAAACCTAAACTTTTAATTTTTCCTAAGGTGTTGTGCATAAACCAAAGATGCATCACTTAATTTGTATTATCTTCTCTAATAGAACTAATTAATACATTATGTAATGGTGAGTAAACTCAGTTAAATTTGTTTACTTAAGAAAAAAAAAATTTGATCCTACTGAAAAAACAGATAACAATGTGATTTACTAATAGATTCAACAAATATATAAATGAGATTTCCAAAAGCTAATTTGTAGCAGATTTGTAGATGAAGAAAACCTTGGACCTAAACTGACAATGCAAAGTCAAGTAGCAACAGCACCATGATACTTACCATAATCTTTTAACTTACATTATTATTTTTTATTCTTCGGTTATGTTTAAAATCAAAATGTAATTTTATAAGTTCAAACTAATTAATTGTCCCAACATTGTAACATGACAGTCATTTGCCAAAATGTGTTAATTTTGCAATTGATAAACTAATGAAATTTTAATGCCTTGGAATTTATGATTAAATTTTGATGAAATATATCAGAGTTGTCCATGATTGTAGGGAAAATAAAGAATATAGACAGAGGAAACAAAAAGATTTAGTGTTACATTTTATTTTTATTTAGCTTATTTTGCAATGAATATGTGAAATGCTTTGTTACTTAACCTCTAAGCATGTGAATACTCTATGACTATTCATTTTGTAGAATTGCTTTTATGCCATTTTGGAATATACCAAGCAAGTATGAGTATGTACATAAATATAAAAATGTGCATGTATCAGTGGAAAGATATTTTTCATTTGGGTTCTAAATACTAAGTTTGTGTTATATGTGTATGGGCACATGTGTATGTCTGTATAAGTATTCAGAAATACACATGTGCCCATACACCTATAACACAATTTGTATGTGAATTTATGCACTGAATTTTATTGGAACTAACTTCACAGTCATATTTATACTTATTGTAAGTTTTTTGTAACAGCTTTATTGAGATATAATTCACAAACCACATAATGCAAGCCTTTAATATGTACAATTCAATGGTTTTTAACATTCACAGAAATGTACAACCATCAACACAGTAAATTTTAAAACAGTTTGACAACTTAAAAAAAAACTCTGTACACTTTCTGCTCTCACCCTACTATTCCTCAATTCCTCCAGCCCTATGTGGTGACTAACCTGCATCTCGTCTGTTGATACATATTTGCCTATTGTGGTCATTTTATATAAATGGAAATGTATAACTTTTGTGATTGGCTTTTAACAATTATCACAGCGTTTTCAAGGTACATTGATCCTGTAGCACATATCAGTACTTGATTTTTTATGGTCAAATAATATTCCATTTATGGATACACAACATTTTGTTTATCCATTCATCTATTGATGGGTGTTTGTGGCTATCATGAATAATGTTGCTAAAAACATCCATGTACAAATTTTTTTGAGGACATGCATTTTCATTATTTCTGGATATACACCTATAAGTGAAAAAGTTGGTTCATATGTTAACTCAATGTTTAATGTGCTCAACCACTTGAGAAACTGCCAGACTTTTTAAAGTGGCTGAATCACTTTACATTTCCAGCAGCAGTATATGACAGTTTTAATTTATTCACATCCTGATCAATACTTTTTATTAACTGATTTCTCATTAACCCATCCTAGTGTGTGTGAAGTGATATCTCACAGTTTTTTATTTTCATTTTCCCCTGACTGATGATACTGAGCATCTTTTTGTATGCTTATCAGCTAGTTGTATATATTCCTTGGAGAAATGTCTGTTAGGTCCTCTGCCCATTTCTCAATTGAATTATTTGTCTTTTTATTATTAAGTTGTATTTGTTCTTTATATATTCTAGATACAAGTTTGTTATTAGATATGTAACACACAAACATTTCTTCCCATTCTGTGAATTATCTTTTCATTTTTTTGATTGTATCCTCTAAAAGAAAAGTATTTTTAATTTTTATAAAGTTTAACTTATCTATATTTCCTGTGTTGCTTGTGCTTTTGGTATCATATCTATGAATCCATTGCCCAGTTCAAGATAATAAATATATAGCTTCATACTTTCTTCTAAACATAATATTGTTTTTCTTCTTATATTTAAGGCATTGATCTGTTTTGGATATGCCCTGCACTAAAAGTCCACCTTCATTGTTTTGCATGTGGCTATCCTGGTGCCCTTGCATTATTTGAGAAGATTATGCATTCCGTTTTAATCTTATTGATCCTTCTCAGAAATCAGTTGACCATGGAGACATATATATATTTCAGAAATCTCAATTCTATTCCATTTATATATATGTGTGTATATATATATATGTATATATGTCTTCTCTTATGCCAGTACCATATTAACTTGATAACTATTGATTTGTAGTAAGTTTCAAATCAAGAAGTGTGTGTCCTCCACTTATATTCTTTTCTTCAATGTTGTTTTGGCTATTAAGGGCCCCATGCAGTTCAATGTAAGTTTCAAAATCCATTTATGAATTTCTAGAAAAAAGGCAGCTGAAAGTCTATTAGGAATATATTGAACTTGTAGGTTAATTTAGGGAGTATCATCACCTTGATAGTGTGAAATCTCCAAATCCATGAACATGGAATGATTTTTTATATTTTTGGATCATAATTAATTAGTTTAAATGAGGTTTTGTAGTTTTCAAAGCATAGTTTTTTCTTTTTGGTTAAATTATTTATTGAATATTTTATTATTTTATGCTACATAACATGGAATTGTTTTCTTTATTTCCTTTCTGTATTGTTCAATGCAAGTGTATAAAATATAACTAATTTTTGTGTATTGATCTTGCATCCTGTAACCTTGATCAACTCATTTATTAATTTAAACTATTTTAAGTGTATTTCTTAATATTTTATAGGTGTAATGATGCCATTTTTTAGTGTAGATAAATTTGTTTCTTCCCTACCATTCTTGATATTTCTAATTTATTTTCATGCCATTGCTCTGGTAGAATTCTAGTACAATGCTAAATAAAATGGGCCAAACAGACATCTTGGTTTTGTTTCAAAGCTATATGTAAAGATACCCATCTTTCAGTGTTAACTAACATATTAGCTTTGAGTTTTTTATAAAAACTTTTATTAGGTTTAGGAAAGACTTTTTTATTTCTTGTTGAGTTTGTTTTCATTATAAGATAATTTGTATTTGCTAAATGCTTTTTCTTGGTCTATTGATATTACCATGCCTCTTTTTAATTGTATTTATATGATGTATTATGTTGAATGACTTTTGGGTGTTAAACCAACCTTGCATTCCTGTGAGAAGTCCAAATTAGTCATGTTATATAATTATTTTTTCAATGTTGCTGGATTCAGTTTGTTAGTATTGTGTTGAGGGTTTTTATTTCCATATTTATAGAATATATGGATCTGTAGTCTCTTTTCTTCTGAGGTATTTTTCTGACATTAATATCAAGTTGATAGTCACACCACAGAAATAGTTGGAAAGGGTTTCTTGTTATTTTTGTAATGGTTTGTGAAAAATTAAATAAAACATTTTTAAATAAAACTTTTTAAATAAAACATTAAATAAATCATGTTTTATTTAATTTTTCACATGTTTGGTAAAATGTTTCAGCAAATCAATGTTGGTCTGGAATTTTCTTTTTGGGTATTATAATTATTTTGACTAATTACTCTATTTATATATTGTGAGTCTGTAAAGATCGTTTGTTTCTTCTTCAGTCAATTTTGATAATTTTTGTCTTACTAGGAATTTTCCATTTTATCTGAGTTGTCTAATCTACTGGCACACAATTGTTCATAGTATTCCTTTATCTTTACTTATTTTCAAATTTCAGCAAAATTGGCAATATTTTACCCTTTTTTAAATTTCTGATTTTAATAGAGTCTTCTTTGTTTCAATTGGTCAATCCAATAAAGGATTTGTCAATTTTCTTAAACTTTTCAAAGGACACCTTTTTATTTCTTTTCATTGTCATTCTATACTTAATTCATTTCTGCTCTTGTATTTATAATTTCTTTTTTCCAGTTATTTTTAGTTTAATTTCTTCTTCTTTTGTCCCAATGTCCTAATGGTGAGGTTAAATTATAGATTTGAGATTTGTCTTGTTTTCATAATATAGACATTTACAGCAATATTTTTTCCTCAACACATAGCAGCAGCACAGGTCACACTTGTCCTATCTCTGTGTGGAGCCACAAGTTAGTACAAGGTTAATTGGGATCCTGGCATCAGTATTCCCTATGGTGTTATGCCAATGAGAGAACCTTGTCCTATTAGTGGGGCCAGAAAATAAGTAGAAAGCCCCTTTTTCTCAGCCACATATACTCATGATTTAACTTCAGCAACAGAAGTCTGGGATAGCCCAAAGAATAATCACAATTATGAATAAGATGTTTCACAGAAATATTACCTCAAAGTGATGACAAGAAATCAGTATCACTGAACACACACCTTTAGGAATATTGTAAAGAGGAACTTGTCTTATTTCTAAATTCACCAAACATTTAATTTATAGATGTCCAAAACTCACAAAGGAGCTACGAATTGTATACTCTGTCACAGTTTACAGAAATGTGTTTTTGGCATAGTTTAAAAAAATTTAAATTAAACATAGTTTTAAAAATAATATTTATATTTAAAAATTTATAAAAATATTTTCAATTATATAAATATGTGTATATTTAGCATATGCAGTTTGAATATACTCTGTCATAGCCCTGAGATTATAAGTTTGTAATTGCAACTGTTTTACTTTCTATTCACTTAATGGTATTTTTAAAACCTAAATAAGAAGTATATTATAATATCATTAAATTCTTTGTATTCCTATTCATAACATGTAGAAAATAGAGAAAGAAACTTTTTCTGACAATAGTGATTTACAAAGGTATGTTTGTGGCATCTCCAATATGAATAAGAAATTTCACATTTCCATATTTCAACATTACATGTACATGATTTGAAGAAAAATATAATGTACATTCTAAAGAAATATATGTGCAGGAAACTTTAGCATATATTAAAATTTTAAGAGATAGACTAAAAATATGAAAGGCAGCCTGATTCTTCTTAATTTTGAGAACAGGACCAAACCATGGTTAATATCAAGGCCAAACAAAACTCAATTTTTTTAATAATTTTTATTTGTTTTAACAATTTGACTGTTACACTTATAGTGAGATGTATGTACATTGTATAACATGTAGATTAATCAAAAAGTTCAAATAACATTAGCAAAACATGAGCTATACAGATATCTAATGGGAAAGGAGTGGGATAACACTCCTAATATTATTTATATCTTTAATATGTCTATTCCTTCCTTCCCTCTTAATTTTTCTTCCCTCCCAAATTTCCTCTCTTCTTTCCTTTCGTTTGTTATTTCTTTCTTCCATTTATTTTCTTCCTATCTACCCTATCTATTGATATGTGACACATTATGCAAATATAGTTTATTCACCTAACATTTTATTACCATTTTGCAGAGTCCTAAAATTGGAATGTAGAATTAACACCAAGAAACCTAACTTAATATCAGGAAACAAATCTA
Organism: Hylobates moloch; assembly: GCF_009828535.3. Classification (NCBI taxonomy): domain Eukaryota; kingdom Metazoa; phylum Chordata; class Mammalia; order Primates; family Hylobatidae; genus Hylobates; species Hylobates moloch. The sequence continues at coordinate 149,469,143 of NW_026652279.1, forward strand.
TAGAAAACAGAGACAAAATAGGAATTTAGTTCTCTCCTATAACTGAAACAATGTATTTCACTTTTAAATAAAATTAAGTCCAAATAGTTGGAAAACAAGGGTATGTATGCTGGCAGAGATGTCAAAGCACATAAAAGAATTACTAAATTATTGGTATTATCTTGCCTTTTTATTTTGTTTTTGAATCATGTGATAAGTATGTATAAAGACAAATTTTCAAATCACCAGAACTTTCACAGTTTCATTCACTGAAATGACTCAACTTTTATCATAGAGCTGTCTTAATATTTCATATTAATTTATCAAATGAAAATAACGTTTAGATTTAGCAGTATTCTTCACAAATATAATGGTCTCCTTATGATCATGCCACTGCTCTCCAGCCTAAACAACAGAATGAGACTTCATCTCTTAAAAAACGGAAAAAAGAAAGAAAAGAAAAAACTCTATAAATAACTTGTAATTAATAAATATGCTCATTAAAATAATATACCTATGCATTTAAATCAGCATTTGGCAGTACCTCTCTGCATGAAAAGATATTTTCAAAGATAAAATATGTAAAATCTCATTACACATGAGCATTTGAATTCCACCAATTTTGTATCAATTTTTAATTCCATCACTATAAGTTTTATGGGAAAAGAAAGGACATCTCTGTCTTTGAGATTTCTTTTTATTCCCTATGGAATTTTGATGTATATATGTTGATGGTGGGTTAAAGAAGCTTGTGTCATGTGCTTGTATCAAGGAGACAGGATCTATAAACCTCTAGGTACTCTGCATTGTACTGTTTTACATTGTGATACACTCTAGGCATCCCGGAGTTGAGCAATGTGTTGACTATACTGGTAACAGGGGCAATGGTTCCTGTTCTACTGGGTGTTGAACCTCTGCCGGCATCTGTTATTGATTCTAGAATTTGGAGAACATATGGTCTCTTCTTTGGAGTTGCTTGTACATTATGGTCCTCCACTAATGACTTGGCCACACTTTATTCTTTTTTGGCATGTTCTGAAATATGGCTAGGACACAAATTTATTCCTTGCCAGAACTAACTGCCACAAAGCCCTCAAGTACCTGGTCACTTTCTTCTGCCTAAATAATCTCTTATATAATCACCCCAGTATGATACTTGCTGATATTTACTATATTTTATTGGTGTATTGAAGAACTTTGGATCCATTCAGTGCTACATTGGTGCCAAGACAATTGCAGAGTATTTATACAAGCTTTTTTCTTGCCTCCAAACACAGCTGCCTCAATACTATTTTCCTTCCTGTTCTCACACTATCTAATATGCCTCTCTTTGTGGTGTTTGTTTTTGGATGGGCAAAGAACAATTCAAATATCCCCATCTTTCCTACTGTAATAAGCTACCACCAAACTACTTACACTGTGGTGAGAACCTTCATGACTCAAGTTAGTTAGTGAAAGGATGCAAAGAAATGCATTTAAAAAACAAAAAACTATGACGGGTTAATATTTTAAACTACTATTCCTATTAAATTATATATAACTGTAACAGCTATATTGATCCTTCAAATTGGGGAAAAATATATTCCAAAGGAAATGAAGCAAAACTTAACACAATCAATCACAAAAGCATAGCAGAAATAAAACCTACTAGCTGTCATTGTAAAATTCCTCTTCAATGTGGTTAGAAAGAATATTTCTTAGTATTTAGAAGAGAAGCAGAGAAGTTCCCTGAGCCAAGAAAAGATATATATATATATATATATATATATACGTTCTTTGCTGGTCCAAAAAAAATATATATATATTTTGGGATGGAGTCTCACTCTGTGGCCAGGCTGGAGTGCAGTGGTGCGATCTCAGCTCACTGCAACCTCCACCTCCTGGGTTCAAGGGATTCTCCTGCCTCAGCCGCCCAAGTAACTGGGATTACAGGCTTCCACTACCACACCCAGTTAATTTTTATATTTTTAGTCGAGATGAGGTTTCACCATGTTGGCCAGGATGGTCTCGATCTCTTGACCTCGTGATCTGCCTGCCTTGACCTCCCAAAGTGCTGGGATTACAAGCATGAGCCACTGAGTCTGGCCAGATTTATAATTTTTAAGTGAATGACATTTTATTTTTATTCATGGATAAAAATCATATTACAGTAATGTATTTCACATTTTAAAAATTAATATTATAAATAAAGTCATGAGAATAGTGGAGAATCTTTTACAACCACTAGTCCTAAAGGAGAACATTCCTTAGACCCTCCCATTTCCTCTGGTGCCTCGCACTGACCAAATGGAAGCAAGCATGCAAAAAAATTGGCATTAAATTAAGGCTCTCTAGAAAACAGAGCCAATATAATGTATATACACAGAGATAAAGAGATTTATTATAAGGGATTGCTCACATGATTATGGAAGCTGACAAGTCCCAAGATCTGCAATTGGAAAGCTGAAGATCTAGAAGATGTAGTTCTAGTCCAGTCCAACGAGCACTAGGAGAGACAATGGTACAAATTTCAGTCTGAAAGCCAGAACACTGGAGACCCAGCAAGTGCTGGTGTTTCCATTTGAGTCCGGAGGCTAGAAAAGGCCCATGTTCCAGCTCATCCATTCAGCAAAAGGAGTTCCCTGTTGCTCAGAGGAGAGTCAAACATGTTTTAATCTATTCCCACTTTCAACTGATTTGGATGATTAACACCCACATGAAGGAAGACAGTCTGCTTTATTCAATCTACCATACATGTTGATCTCAACAAACAGCCTCACACATGCAACCATAATAGTGGCCTGACTAAATATCTAGGAAACCTGTGGCCTAATCATGTTAATACATAAAATGATCACAGCATCAAAAGTATTATATGCTATCAAGCAAGGGTCTCCAACCTTTTTGGAACCAGTGACTAGTTTTGTGGAAGATAGTTTTTCCACGGAGAAGGTGACTCGTTTCAGGCTGAAACTATTCCACCTCAGATCATCAGGCATTAGTTAGATTCTCATAAGGAGTGTACAACCTAGATCCCTTGCATGTGCAGTTCACAATAGGATTTGCACTCCTATGAGAATCTAATGGTGCAGTTGATCTGACAGGAGGCAGAACTCAGATGGTAATGCTCTCTGGCACACCACTCACCTCCTGCTATGTGGCCCTGTTGCTAACAGGAATTTTGCAATTTTGCAAAATATAAGCTTTGAGCATTTTTATTACTTTTTAAATTTTATTACTATTAAATTGACAAATCATAATTGCATATATAAGCTTTGAGTGTTTATTTTTAAAATAAACCAAAAAATGTTTCACCAATAGTTTCTAAACTATTCAACTAAATTAGCCAAGAGTAGTTTTGTAAGGCCCACTAAAAGCTAAACTAATCAAGTAAAGCATATGTATAACACCAGATTGAGAGGGTAAGGGAGAGGGTAATAGGCCATAGCATACAGTTCACCTGTAATTCACAATCCCTGAATGAACTCTTTTGCTCCTGAAAAATGTCCTCTAATTTTAGCACATTGATAGACTTGTTCACCTGAATGTTATCCTCTCCTTTTGTTTGTAGCTGGCATGTTCATGGTCTGTTCATGATTTCATAATCATAATTCACATCTGCAGGGCGCAAGATAATCCACTGAATTTGGCATTATTGGATATCCTATATTGCACCATATTTGTCCCTTATCTATGGACATGTTTGTGAGATGGTCAAGAAATAAAATTATGATTAATTAGAAAAAGTTTTTTAAACTATAAAATTTCTGTATATAGGCATGAAAATACATACAGGATATAAAAACAAATCTTACAACACAATATTTTTTCTCTATATTTCCCAGACTTTATGCTTTTAAATCTACTTTTGCTTTATTTTAAGCAAAATATTTAATCGAATTATTAATGCGATGCCCTTCACTACCTTGAGACTCTGTAGAGAGTCGCCACCAGCAAGGAGATGGTGTAAAATATTTAAGTATTCGGCAATAAGACTCAGTAAGGTATAGTTACCTGCTGTGCTTCAAATGATTGACATTAAAATATATATAAGTACTATAGCAGGAAAAGTTGGTTATATAATTTCATAATCACTGCTAATCCGATGCAAGGAAATTTAAAGTAGTGTTAAATTCAGACAAAACAAGAATAGGAACGTCTCTTATCTAATGCCTACATGATATTAAAGAAACTCATTGGAAAAATGAAATATTTATTCAAATAGTTTTTCTGAGTCATAAAATTTTAAAGTCCTCAAAGTGGTTATTTGAATTCTACTGCACAAACTGGATGTTATTCACACTACATTGGAATTGCAGATATGATTTCCAACTTTAGAATAACTTAGTTTTTTTATTAGTTACTTAAATATTATTGAAGTAACTATATTTATTTTTAATATTGATGAGTTAGATGATCCTATGTAAAAATTATACTACAATGAAAATCTAAAATAATTGCTCACTTAAATAGAATAAGCATTACTATATTAACTACATTACTTTTATTTGCCTTTTAATGACTATGTTTAGTTCTAAACGACTGATTTAAAAAAAAAAGTTCTTCAGATTGTAAATATACTACCCCACAGGTTTCTTAATTTTACCCTGAATAAAATAACAATGGAGCATATACACTGATGTATTTAAAATAATGTTTTTAATCTACAGATGGCTCATAGTTAAATATATTATACATTCTTGAAAATATTGTTTATTGATTTACATACAGGGAACTTCATAGTAATTTAAAAATGCAATCTCAAGGGGTATATTTATTATTCTACATTCTAGTGTTCATTTTTCCATGCAAATAAAACTGGAAAACATCTGAACTGTCTGGTGTCATTAGCAGCAAATGGTGCATAAACTTTCACTCTTCAACCACATAGACTGCCGTGAACCGTCTAATATTTTTGAAAATGAAAAAGGACTGGAAGCTCAAAGATAGAGATAACAGTCATCTTGGATATCTAAATGTTAACTATTATGTTATGGAATAATTTAGGAAATATTGCAAAAGTTATATTGTGCTATGAGGCAGCAAAACTGAGGTGCAGTGCTTTTAACATTTTATTCAACCTGATTAAACTAACCAAACTATTTCTATATCAGTTTATTAAAATCATGTCACTATACTTGGAGGAAATTGATGCTTTCTAAATTAAAATAAAAGTAAATGAAGAGTTTTCTTAGATTTATGTTTGCACTTAAGCATTTGATTGCCTTTGAACACCCCAGTAACTGTACTTTAGTCACTGCTCATGTCTACACCTTGATTACTCTTCAACATAAATCAGTCCTTTTAACAGTGCCTGGCATATTATCAGTCAATAAACATATGTTGAATGAATAAACTCAGGACGAAAGTTGCGATAATTTTATAGTACCTTAAACGTATAATGAACAAAGATAAATCTGGAATAATAACTATTGCAATACCTATGGCAGCATAAGTCTAGAACATATTTAAAATATGGAAAGAAAATAAGAACATACTCATGGGTGAGTTAAACTATAACTCAATTAAGCTCTGCTAGTTATATTTAAAGACAAAAGTGTTAACAACTTGTTGCATCTAAAGTTAAAATATTATTATTTAGTAATATTAACAAGAAGTAAAACTAACGAAAAGCACTCAGCTACAGATGCAAATATTTTAAAATTTGTAGTTTCAATAATAAAACGAAGTTTTGAGGAAATAATAATATAACTGGTAATACTCATAATTGAAAAAACAGAAATAAAATTATGAAACAATTCTGAAAAATTACAAAACAAAATCACAAAATTCAGAGTAAAAATTATAGAGAAATAAATAAAATATGTTTAATAAATGCTCATAAATAAAAACATATAATCAAAATTAGAGTCTGCACAGTATGTTGGAAGATGGTCTTCATTATCCAATTGTGAAATGGATATTACAGACGATTTTCAGGTATAAAACAACATTATACTATTTAGGAAACTGAATACAAAAGGTATTTTTAAAAATATACCTAAATTATCATGAGATTATTTAGTGGAGGAAAGAACTCTTTTAACTGTTAATAATCATTTAGTTATATGAAGCATTGAAACTTGTTGATATAACATACAGACAAGTTCTTGTTAGCGTCTAAATAAAATCTCACTTTATCTAAAAATAAACTACTTATTTAATATAAATATATTTACATATTTATATGATTATATTTATATTATATACCATTGATATTTAAATTTCTTCAGAAGTAATAATAATTAGACAATATCATAGCATTGTTTACATTTGGGTTATTGATACAATTGCTTACTGATGTTCTATTAAGAAAGCAGAAGATACGCTCTTAACTAACAAATGCAGAAGAATAAATTTGGGAAATGACGTGTGCTTTAAAGACATGTTGGATCATAGAATTTTATTGCGTATTCCTGTATTGACAATTTACACATTTTAGAACAAGATGTTAAATACTTCCTATGGTAATTATGCTACAACTATGTGTACATCTCAGGGAGATAAAATATTAGCCATTTGTCATATATCTATTTAGTAAGATATGCTAATTTTCACAAAATGAATATGAACCTCATGCAGAAACATATCTTACAAGAAGCACTGTTGATCAATTGGCCAAGTCAAACTACATTCCCAATGAAATTCCATAGAACTATACTAATTTTTGAAGTCCATTTAAAAGCTACTATAAAACATGTGCTATATACAGCATATTCTATTGTATGAATGCCAATGCAAAATACAGAATTCAGTTATTCACCAACTGAATATTTGAGTGGTGGTGGACATATTCATGATAAAATATAATTCGTATTTTATTTTAATCATTTTTTACTTATGTAGAATACCATCAGCCTCTGCTTTCAGTAAGATGAGAGAGATGCTCATATTCTTCTGCTATTTTATACACAAGTATGTTAAATATAATAGTTATGATTTTATATATTGTTAGAGAGCCTAAAGACAATATGCAAATCCACTAAAGAAAGGAGCGAAGCTCTTTAAGTCCAAAGAATGAAATAAATTCTGAAGCTTTTAGATACTAAGGGGCATAAATAGATGATGATGGTCTAGAAATTTAGTACCACGGTCTACGTAGAGTGGGAATTGGGTTCAAGACCATGTTATGTATATTGATTTCCAAAGCAATCTTACCTCTCAGGAAAATAATGAATTAGGAAAAAGAAATTCCACCATAAAGGCTGAACAGCCAGAGAAATGTTCTGCTTCTTCCCTAGCTTTGAGTGTAGAATTTTTAAAAAATGCTTCCCTTGAGAATATATTACTACTGTCAGAGTCTCACACGATTTGATTATTGAATCTCAAGTTATCTCAGACCACATGCTTTTTGAAACAACATGAGAATAGGTCTAAATATTGTGAGGTAACTGACAGAAGCAAACACAAATACTTCCAGAAGAAATGCTCAGTCAACATGTCTCGAAAGATTTCTATAGATACAATTCCAAAAAGTACTAAGTCATAAGAATAAATAGACACAATTTTTAAATACACGAATGTTTTTCAAATTGTTGCAAATCTCCAAAACATTTCCCAATATATTTATTGAAAAAAATGTATGTATAAGTGGACCCATACAGTCCAAAACTGTATTATTTGGGGGTCAACTGTACATTGTATGACCATTACTGAATTACTAAATTATTGTTTTATGCTTTTGACTTTTATATTAGATAGGAAATAAAAACAGAAGTTCCAAGAAAAATACAATAATACTGGCTTTTACTTTTACCTGTGTACAAGGGGAGTTCTTTATGTTTTTTATATTGCTTTGAGTTATTACATAGTGTCCTTTTATTTCAGCCTAAAATATTTTAGCATTTCTTGTAATGTGGGTCTACCAGTGTTAACTCTTTCAGCTTTTATTTTTTTTTTAATGGAGAATTCTTTGGAAACTGAAGAGTTAATTTAATCAAGTCTGCCTGCCCTGCTTGCTTTAGATTGTTTGCTTGTTGTTATTATTATTTTTTTCTTTTTTCCATGATGGTGAAGACTGAAGTAGCTGAAGCTTTCACTGCTTAAAATTGAAATTTAAATTTCACTGGTTACTTTATTGAAAACAATCATAGGTCACCATGTTGTCAGTTGTCCTTCAGGAACTTGGTCCAACTTCTGGCCAGTTCAAACTGGTTGAGACCACGGACCCTTCAACTGGGTTTGCACAGTTGACCTTTTGACATTGGAGGGCCAAAAACTTCACCTTAAGATCATGCTAATGTTGCACATTTCTGGGCATATTTCCTTTGAAATGTCATGAATTCTGACTATGCTTGTGTAGAATAAATCTGTTACTTTATTTTTCTCCGCTGCCAATCACCTTTCCCCACACCACTTCCCTAACACATAGGCATCCCTAAGTCTTATCTTCTGGAGGTGGATTTGAGAGCTCTTTTCCTGCCTCCTCACTCAGTGGTTTTGTGAATACAACTTTCTTTTGCAAAACCCATGTCACAGTAGTTGATTTACTGTACATGGGCAGAGCGGACTTGGACCTGGATGGTAATGCTTTAATGTCTCATTTATTTTTGAAGGCTATTTTTGAAGGATGTAGAATTCTTGGTTGACAGTTATCTCTATTAGCACTTAAAAAAAAAAAGTCATCCTACTCCCTATGGCCTCCATGGTTTCTGATGAATAATCTGCTTCTCAGATTACTTATTAATCTTATTGTGTGTCCTTTGAACGGAATGAATTTTTTCTCTTGCTGCTTTCAATAACTTTTTTGGTTTTTGACAATTTGACTATAATGTGTCTCAGTGTGGATTGCTTTGAATTTACACTTTGAATAATTTTCTTAAATGTGTAGATATTTTCCTTTTGTCAGATTTGGGAAGTTTTTTTATTGTCATTTCTTCAAGTTTTTTTTTCTGCTCCTTTCTTTCTTCCTGCCCTCTGGAATTCCATTATGCATATGTTGTTGTGCTTGGTGATATCTGTTATAGCTCTTATCTCTGTTCATTTTCCTTCGTTCACTTTTTTTTATTTTTTCTCACAGTGCATAACTTCAATTTACCTATTTTCAAATTCACTGCTATGTTTTATGTCCTGCTCAAATTTGCTATTAAACCTATCCAGTAAGTTTTTCATTTTAGTTATTATTCTTTTTAATTCCAAAATTTTTATGTTATCTCTTTTTATGTACTTATCATAATTTTGTTTATATTTTCTTATACTATCTTCTGGTTTTATTTAACTCTTGAACATATTTAAGATAATAGATTTAATGTTTTTGTCTAGAAAGTTCAATGACTGTTTTTGAAGGTACATTCTCTATTAATTTCTTCTCTAACTGGGTCATATGTTCTTGTTTATTCTCATGCTTTGCATCTTTTTTTTGTTAAAAACTGGAGATTTTGAACATTATAATGTGGTAATTTGGATATTATATTATTACCCATCTTTGCTGTGGGCTGTAGCTTTTTGTTTGTTTAATGACCTTTATAAACTCTTTTTGTAATTTTTCCTTCATGTTTGGTCCCAGAAATCTATGTTCCTTTAGCTTGTGTTCAGCTAGTGTTTTGACACAGATTTTCTTGAATGCCAAGAACCAAAGAAAGGAAAAAAAAGAGAGAGAAAAGAAAAAGGGAAGAAGTAAACAAAATCTTTCAGTCTTTGCTGATTAATTCTGTGCTGGGCATTTTTTTAACACTTATCCAGACTATTAATTATATCTTTATATCTTATCTTTATTTTCTGCTTGCTCTGAATCTATGTAATAGCCAGAAATGAAACTTAAGTGTTTTTATGCATATTCTAATCATAGCTCCTACCCCGGGCAAGCATGTGACTTTCTAGATTCCCCAGTATACATATAAACTTTTGAATGCTAGTTTCCCAAAGAAACTCTGTTTCTAGGATTTCCGCCTATGCTTTAGGTGCACTATTTTTTGTACCCCAACTATCATATTTTGCCCCAGGCAACAGCAGTTGGTTAGCTTGCCTTAAAATGTTTTCAAGTAATGCCTGCCACTTTTATAATTGGAGTGAATATTGAGTTAGGCCAATCAAAGATGACTGTCTCGCATTAGTCCTTCAAGAAGTCCCCAGGCAGGCTAGAACAGACAAATGCAATTCTTTGAGTATAAGTTCTGCTGTACAGAACCAGGGACCGGCATTCCACACTGGAAACATGCTGTCATCTTCAAGGTAATTGCTGAGCAAAAGAAGAAGGTGGAGAAAAAGCAGGTAAAATGCCTAAGTTTTTCTTCCATATTAAGCTGTCTTTTCCTTGATTCAGCATTCATTTGGTTGCTGTAAATTTTTGACTGTTCTTCGCAGGCCAAAGCAGGCCTCCCAAATATATATATACATACATATATACATACACATACATACACACACATACATATATATGTATACACGTATATACACACATGCATTCATATATATATATACACACACATATGTATTTATATGTATATCTGCTTTGGAGGCTAGAAATCCCAGATCAATATCTGGCAGGGTGAGGGCTCACTTCCTGGCATGAAGATGGTTGCTTTCTCTCCGTGTCCTCACTTGGTCTTTCCTTGTTGAATGTGCACAAGGAGGTGTTGCGCTGGGGAGAGAGAAAGCGCTCTTTGATGTCTGTTCTTATGAAAACTCTAGTCCTATCAGATTAGGGTCATGCCCTTTTACCTCATTTAATCTTAATTACTTCCTAGAATCCTCACCTCTAAATACAGCCACACTGGGGCTTAGTAAAACTTCAACATATAAATTTTGGAGGGACATATATATTCAGTTCATAACATTACACCCCTGGCTCTCCAAAAATTATGTTTTTCTAACATGTGAAATATATTATTTCATCCAAATAGTCCCAAAAGTCTCAACACATTTTAGTATTAACTTTCCAACTTTAAAGTCTAAGGTCTCATCTAAATTTTGTCTATATCAGAAATGCATGAGACTTGAACTATGATTTGTCTTCAGATGACATTCCTCTTAAAATGTAAACCTATGAAATGAGAGAAATTATGCTTCTAAAATACTGTGTTGGGACAGGCAGAGAATAGTAATTCCTGTCCTAAAAACGAAAAATCAGAAGGAAAGAGGGGGCAATATTTCCCAACCAAGTCCAAAACCTAGCAAGGCAAATTCCATTAGATCTTAAGGCTAAAGATGTTTCGTCTTTCATCTGATGCACGTCCTCAAGGACCACAGGGGTAGTAGAGTCTTCCACGCAGCTCTGCAAGGCAGCTCATCTCCAAATACAGCCACACTGGTGGTTAGGAATTCAACATACAAATTCTGGGGGAGCAAAAACATTCAGCCTAAAACATCCAGCCTGTAAAGAGAATCTCTGGAGTGAGTTTTCTAACAAGACAAAGTCTTAAACAACATGACATAATCATGGGCATGACATCCCATCATGTTTGTCTTATTTTGTTTGTTAGAAGCAAGTCAGAGGGCCCAGACACATTCAAGGGTAGAGATTTCAGATAAATTTGAACACCAGAGGAAAGGATCATGATGACTATCCTAAAGTCTATCTACTAGAGTTTAAAAATCATGATTTTTATTTTTACTTTTTTCAAGTAGTTATCTCTAATTAAGATCCAAATTTAATGTATAATTCTTCTAACATTCCTTTTCATTTTAATTTTTTCTGTGCCTGGAGTTTATTTTGTCTTTTAAATTCTACTTTGTTTAGTTGACTATTTTTCCTTCATTACTTAATTGGTACTGAAGAAGTTTATCCAATATTAGAGTCTTTTTACTAAATATTTACTTATTTTTATTTCTCATTTAAATATGTAGCATTCTCTTTCAATAGTTTATTTTTGTTGTTTTGTTTTGTTTTGTTTTGGTATATCTACCAAGAATCTTTACAAAGATAGACTTTAGTAAACTTTTTAAAGGTTTATGCTGGAAAGCATATGCATTTGGTGTCCATGTTTTAATAATAAGTTGGTAAGACATGCATTTGTAATTCAAAATTATTTTTTATCACAACTTAGAAAATAGTGCTTATTTTTTGATCTCCTTGTCAGTTCTTTGACTATCTTAATTTGACATGTTTACCTTGTAAAAGTCTATGAACTTCAATAACTTTTGCAAATAACTTTTTCTTGCTGATCTTAATATTGTACTATGTGTGATTTTTATTTTAACTATTCTGTTTGAAATTTTGGGATTCCTTTCAACCACAAGTCTTTTATGTTTCTATTATTCTTTGCAATTATCCGTATTAATATTTGATTTTCTCTGTTCTTCTTATACACCTAGACTTTCTTAACAATAATACATCTTTATACCTAATAATTTTATTACGTCATCCTTTTATTTGTCATGCGTTTTCTGCAAGAATTTCCTTAATAAATTTTGAGTGTAATCCATATTATTAAATAGTATTAGTTTTGTTATTCCCTCATCTATTGAATTATTTATTTACTTCACTGTTTTTTTAAGCTAATATTGTTAACCAAGTGCCAGAGATTCAGTCTAGGTCCTGCTGCTTGCCACACAGGAAGCCAGTCACTGGGACAATAAGTTTTGCCAGGGAAGCAGGCTTTAACAGGGTGCTGCAGTTGAGGAGATGGGAGACCAGTCTCAAATCCACCTCCCTGACTGACTAAAATCGGGGGTTTATATAGCAGGAAGAAATGTAGCCACTTGCAGGAAAGCAGGGGTAAGGAAAAGGTACTGGTGAACAGGAAGCCGGTGGTGGGTTAGACAATCATGACTGGTGAGGGGTCTGGTTTTTCATTATCCAGATGCAGTAAATTGGTGTGCTTTGGGTCCGTGATACTATTTGGGAGGACTAAAGGTTAGTTTCCTGAGAAAATAACTCAGATAAGACAATCATAACTTTCACAAGTCTAAAGACTGAGAGGGTCAATTTCCACGTTTATTCCAAAGAAATCATGAACATCAATTCTATGGGAGAATTGGGCCAGTTTCAATATTTCCACAGTGTTCTTTATTACTAGTTCTTCCTGCTTCATGATGTAATCATGCCATATCATCCATTTGAGGTGTTATTGTTAATTTAATGTTTTCATGTATTTGTACTGTCATAGTGCCCTGGTTTATCTGCTACAGGTATTTATTTTTATATATTCTTCTTATTTATGATACTATTATGTTTATTTTTGTTTATTTATTTATTTATTCATTTTGAGACGGAGTTTCGCTCTTGTTGCCCAGGCTAGAGTGCAACGGCATGATTTCGGCTCACTGCAACTTCTGCCTCCCAGGTTCAAGCGATTCTCCTGCCTCAGCTTCCCTAGTAGCTGGGATTGCAGGCATGTGCCACCATGTCCAGATAATTTTGTATTTTTAGTAGAGACGGGGTTTCTCCATGTTGGTCAGGCTGGTCTCAAACTCCTGCTCAGGTGATCCGCCTGCCTCGGCCTCCCAAATTGCTGGGATTACAGGTGTGAGCCACCACGCCCGGCCTATTATGTTTATTTTTGAATTTGTTTATTCCTGAAAGTACCAAATAGTTAGCTTGTAAAATATTCAAGGTAGAAGAAGCAAGGCTTAATGCTTTGGTATTTGTAGAGTTTGGAGTAGGGAAAGCATTCTCCATGGCAGAGGCCAGAGTACCAAGGTTGAGTTTGGCTACCCAGATAATAAATTTTCTTTTTAGAAAATTCTGAACCTCAGGAAAACCATCTTTACCTGTTTCGTTAAGTATTCTCCTTGTTTGTTTGTAGTGCAAAATGGAAGGTGGGGATGCTGTTGCTATCAGCTCTTTACTCCACCTGCGATGTGACAATCTGTTATGATATCCATCTCACACTGACATGATAGTTTTCTCAAAGCATTGCAACAGAGGACAGAAAGCCCACTTCAAAGCTCTCTTTCTGTCCAGACTTCGTACTTAACACCAAGCCCATCAAAATGTTACTATTGAATATTTTGTCCCTAGGCATTCTTCACAATAAGTTAGTTCCTCAAATCTGTAAAAAGTTCACCATTACACTGAGAAAGATTTCATCAATATTATGTTGGATTATTTTTTACTGGTGTTCCCGAAAGTTTTTTTTTAATTTTGACAGTGTTTACCATTCCTAAATACTTCATTTTTTTAATGAAACCCTTTGGTTTCATAAGGGTCATACTTTACTTTCCTTGTTTACTTTTAGTTTCCTGAATATGTTTTTGAGTTTTCTTTGTACATTTCTCTTCCTCTCAACTATTATATTTGTTAATATACTACCTAAAGCCATTAGGTATTTATTCTATCTATAAAATTGTTATGCTACTGTAGTAGTACTAAGCTCACTACAGAAAAAAGCCTCTGTTTCCTACATTGATTTGGAATAACATGCCTGTTCTACATAAAACTACCGTATGTCACAGGTTTGTTTTGAGACTCTTTTCTCTTCCATGCATTTATTTATGTATGTTTCTGCCCAAACAACAGAGTATTACTCATTTTGCTTTATAGTAAATCTCTATATCTGGTAGCATAACTTCTTTTTCCACAGTGTTCTTTATCATCAAGAATGTCTTGGGTTTTCTTCATGTTTTTACACACATTTTACTTTATTTATTTATAGGAAAAATGCTGAAATTTTTATTAACAATGCACTGAATGTATTAATAATTGTGCATACAATTATAGATTTATGTATTGGTTCTTCTAATTCATAAGCATAGCATACATTCCCATTAATTTGTCTTCTTAAAATCTCTCAGTAAATCCTCATAATGGTTATTATAATTACCCGTAGTTTGTTTTATTTTTTACTACATAATTTGATAATCCAAATATACAAAGTGTGGATAGCACTATTCTCTCAACACCACATTGTCAAGTTGCTTTGCCTCCTTTTGCACCCCAGACGGAAACCACTATAATGCAAATTTCTTGCTTGAGATTCCCTGATCAACCCGGGTCTTGTGTATATCAAGAGTAGGAGTTTGTACTTTCGTAATACATAGTGATAGTTTACCAGAAGTTTCTCCCATTTTTAAATTTGTTATGGTTGTTCTGTTCTAATCGGCAGCAACTCAGTTCGACTGTGGGTAGGGTAGGATGATCTATTTCTGCTTTGCTATTATCCAGAAGGTGTGTAGAGATTAGAGATATCTGCATAATATGGCTATAGACTCCCTATTTGGGGAAGTTTTCTGGTTTTGACTTTTTCCTCCTAACTCTGCAACTTTTTGAATCTTAACTCTTAGTGTATGGTAACAAAAAGATGCCATCCAATTTTTAAAAAATGTGATGCCTTAATACTCTACTTACCTTTGTGAAAGCAAGATTTTATCCATAGCTTTGTGTGAATATTTCCAATTGTTTAAATCTCTTCAGTATTTTTAGGCTATTTGTTTTTAAATTTCTCTGGAATTTTTTTTTTTACCTCAGGTTTGATATAAGTAATTTAAGCTATTGTCATTAGAATTGGAAGTTCCTAAAATTTATTTTTCACATTGCCAGTAGAATAATCATTCTATACACAAACCGTATAATATATCCTTGTCTTAAGACCTTTACTAGCTCCTTATGACTGTCACTGCTTTTAAAATTTTGTATTGAAAATTAAAATGTTATAATGTGATGTCTAAAAACTAGGCTATGTCTCACTCTAATCTTCATAGAGCTGATCCTGAAACACGTTTTGGAATGTATTATGTTACCCTTGCTTCTGGTCTTTAAACATAACATTATTTTTTGCATGCAGTCTTCTCCTGCTCCATCTTTTGTTTTTCTTATCTTGGATTTATCCTTCTGACCTCAGCTTAAAGATAATTTATAACTTTGATGGGATAGGACATACCATAATAGCTAAACATAACAGGCTCCAAACCAATTATTTGAACTTTTCTAAGCCTTTAATAGCCGAATTATAATGCCAGTATACCTAACATTTTGTTTTGTGGATCAAACTGAATAATGTACTCTGTCCTATAGTAAACATTCAATGAATGCTAATTACCAATATTTTTCGCTGTTTTTATTTGCACACACCCCCAACCTCCAACTACAACCTTATGAGACTGAGTAGTTGCAAAAGTCTATGTTTTTATATTTCCTTCTCTAGTTGCATATAAGACACTGAGGTTTTTGTTTAGTCATTGGATTCTTTTATTAGAGTTTAAGACCTTTAAGGTAGAAACCCTGCCTTTCCCACGTGTATATTCATTATGCCTCATATAGAAGTACAACTACTACATATCAGAGGTGGGGGCAGGGAGAATATCAGGAAGAATAGCTCATGGAAGCTGGGATTAATACCTAGGAAATGGGATGATTAGTGCAGCAAACCACCATGGAACACATTTACCTATATAACCAAGCCTGTGCATATAGCCCTGAACTTAAAATAAATGTTGAAGAAAACAAAAAGCAAAATATTAAACCCTACACTTTATATTTAGGAGAAAAAAAGAGAAATACAGAACAATTTCTAATATTGTAGAGGCAGTAAAAGAGAGATTCCAAACTCTTCTCATACCAACTCTAGGCAAGATGCCAATCTTCAAAATATAATACGTATGTAGAAATAAAAAAAATATACATATTGGCGGGGCGCAGTGGGCAGATCACCTGAGGCCAGGCGTTCGAGACCAACCTGGTCAATATGGTGAAACTCTGTCTGTACTAAAAATACAAAAATTAGCCGGGTGTGGTAGCACAAGCTTCTAATCCCAGCTACTAGAGAGGTTGAGGCAGGAGAATCGCTTGAACCTGGGAGGTGGAGGTTGCAGTGAGCCAAGGTCATGCTACTGCACTCTAGCCTGGATAACAAGAGTGAAACTCAGTCTTAAAAAAAAAAAAATGCATGTACATGTATATATATATATATACACACACACACACACACATTATATATGTATTACGTCATACTATAAAAGAAGTAGATTAAGAACAGAAGTATTTTAGATTGAAAGATTATGACATTTTATTGGGAAAAGGTCAAGGTAATTTTGAGGGATGAAGTAGGATTGTAGATTGACTTAGCATGGCATTGGTATAGCTGCCAGGGCACTGCCTGAAAGTCGTGCTTCACTGGAGTGCTGCAATGCTTGAAAAACAGACAATAAGCAAGTTGACCTAGGATAATGTGTTATTTTCATGAAACCTAAATGATATCAAAGTCTGTGCATACTGATGGCTAAAACCTGTACATTTTTTTTTCTTTCTTTTCCAAACTAGTGTTGGTCACAATCAAGATTTTCTAAGAAATTAATCAAATTTCATTAATTTTACTTTCTGTATAAAAGTAACACAATAAGTGTATATCATATATTAAGTATTAAGTATATACTTAATACTTATTGTGTATAATATATTGTATTAGATATACAATAAGTGTATATATATAAAATATAGGATGAGAAATACACTAAAAAGAAAAATATTTTGAAAAAATTTACAATTACTTGTTTAGCCACTTAATTTGTATCTTCTGAGTTTTTGACCTGTTGTAACCTCATTAATAACTGCAGCATAATTGAGTTTTAATGGATTTATTGAAGCTTGAGTGTCCTCAGATATTTAACATTAATAATTTGGTAGCACATACACTAAATCACACAAATCCTGCATTGTAAACAGGAGACATTTTAAGACAAAGATGTTGTACAATATCATTATTTAACACACAAGTTAATAGAGGTTATATAATTTATGACAAAATCAGCTTCAGATTTCTCAGTAGAGGAGAATTCAGAAAAAGACAAGTGTTCTGAAATTTCCTGAAATTCCCATCTGGAAATAGAAAAGATTTGGCTTTCAGAACACCATCTCAAGTGATATTATTTCAGGGAGTGGTGTAAAGTCAGAAAAATTCAGTGTGAGGTTTTCAAGTAGAACACTTTAGTTAGTATTGAAAACATTTATATTAGAATATTAATATATGAAGTTGAAATGGTAGTTTAAAAACTGACAGTGAAAAACCTATAAAGCAAATTATTATTTTTCTTTGAGACAATGAATTTTGAAAACTGAAGTGTTTTGGCGAGTACTATGACATGATGAAAGGGAAATTTTGAAGATTATATAACAACAGTTAAAATGATTGATTTTGGTAGAGAATAAACTGGAAGCACAGGGATTGGTAATGGGGTCATTGCATTTTCCTTATGCTGCTAATACTAATGCTACTTGCTTAGAAGCTGCTTAGTTTCAACCTCAAAATGGAAATTTACTTGTCATAGCATATGCCAGCAGAATATTGAATAAAAGAGAACATGTATATCCCAGTCCTGATTTAGGATGTCTGTCTTTGAAATAAACAGCTTGAACATTTCTTGAGTTTTTATATGAAATAAATTCAGAGTAATGATAGATTTTTCTAAGAAATTTCTGACTACTGCAAAGTTGAATGTAGCAGAACAGACAAGGGTGTCGACGTAATAACCTATTCCATTTCAAACACTACACAGGGTGGATGAAGGAAGTATAGATACTGATACACTTTGAAGAAAAAGAATGGTGTTTCCAGGGAAGGTGGAAGAGAAATATTAGCATGAGATGACTAATAATACTACAGTGAGAATTAAAATAAATATAACATTTACTATTGTCTGCCTATACATGTTTAGATATAATTGATAGAAAAAATATGAGATTTATAAAATTTTAAAACATTTGATACAAATTGTTTAGATAAAGATATTTGACTATTTCATTTCAGGTTTTCACTACATTACAGGTCAAAAATATATGAAAAGCTAGTCAAAACTCAAAGCTTAACAAAAGTTTTTAAATTGATCACTTCACCACTTTCATAGAACCAAAAATCCACATATGCAAGCAACCACCCTCTGAACCTAATTCAAACGATTAAGTTATATTTTGGTAATTTGCAAATGAGATATACAAGCTGGTTTAATAAAGTCAGACACACAAACAAGTCAAATTGCAGAATTTTTTACCAAAGGAAGCTTGTCTACCAAGAGGAATTTAGGAAAGAAAGGTAGAATGAAACAGATGGTAGATTTGGGAGGAGAGAGCAACAGGGATAGTAGAGACAAGAGCATAGAAGCAAATATGACCATGAGATTCTTAAAAGATGAGCTGCTTGGTGATATACTTCTTCCAATGAAGATAAAGTACATTTATTGTGATCTTATTCCATGGCATTCTCCAAATGCGTTGTGATTATAAGCACACACACACTTCTGCTCACTAGTTTTTGGCTGTTATAAGAAAATTACTTAAATCTCTGGCTCTCAGCACAACTGTAAAATGAGCACAGAAATACGATTTTGTGAGAAATAATATAGCTTTTGTTAAATCAGCTAAAAATAATTTAACTGTATTAGTATCATTTATCATTTATTATGTATACATACATTGTATATATTTATATACACATATACACACATGAAAAAAATTAGTTGCCTTTTGAGCTAACTTGAAATGAGTTTTTCTTTTAAAAGCAATCCTGCCTAAAATATCTAGTAATTCTTTGAAGGAGATTTACTAGAAATAGATTCTTATTGACTATATTGTCATTTCATGGTAGCTGGAAGTTAGGATTCCTCCACTGCAGCATGAGAAGATGGTAGATTGTATAGCATTATAAAATACCACAGCTGGTGTGATTATTGCTTATAGTATCTTGAATATTAATTCACATGCCCACTGACTTTGGAAAACTTCCACTGACTTTAGAAAATGTACAGCCAAATGTGTATATATCAGAAGGCAGTTAGTAGTCTTAAAGAACGTAAAACAAAAGAGCAAATGTTCATGCTATCTTTCATGGAAAGAGACATGGGCAAGTATAGTGAATCTATCCCTCAGATGCGAATATCCTGTCTTTTGTTACTTAGTCTCCTAAGATTTCTGCAATTTAGGGAGAGACTAAAACATTCATGTTGCCAAAATCAGCTACTGAATTTTCAGCATTGCCTGTGGTTTTAATGCCCTGGGTGTCAAATATCAGAAGGCTAACATCTGTAATAGAGTGTTCATAGAATTAGGGAATCTAATTACAAATAAATATGAATTCTGGAAAAAAGTTTGTTATCAGATACTTGCAAAGGGAGATTGAGAATAAAGTCTATGCTACTTACTCACTACTTATATCGAGTTTTGGTATTCCCTTTACAGTCTGTGAACTGGTTTAGAGTAGACAAGGTAAGAGAGTCTGTAGTGACTGGATAACTAAGTAACAGATGCCTCACAGAGAGTCCTTCAAGATCTGCAGCATACAATTCAGACAATCTAGAAAATAAAGTGATGAAAGAGTTAGTGAAACTTGTGTGAAATCTACTTGTTGAGAGCTAAAACAACATTGAAAATCAGCCCTCTGAAGTTGTTCTAAAATTTTTATCACTAAAAATAAACAAAACCCAAAAAGGTTTGGTGAGTAGTAAGCAGTCCATGCTTGACTCAAATCAAAAGGTCAGGTATCTCGCTTCTTCAGTAAGCTCCATATTTGAATTCAAAAACTGCTGGCACCTGCTTAATATCACAAGCCCAGTCTGTCTTGAAATAGGAGGATTTCATAAAAAATTCATTGAAAATATTTTCCAGGCCCCAGAAAAAGTAATCATATTTAGATAAATAGGAGAGAAAATGTATTATAGACTAAGACTGACAGAGAGAATTTATACAGATGAAATCTGACAGCAATTAGCTTTCCTGGTTTTTCCTATTTTAGAATTAACACTTTTGTTAAAATAGCTAATTTTATATTAATATTGTTAACTATATATACAAACACTCATTGGGCTTCTTTATCACTGGAAATTATAAAGATGATTAATCCTGTTCATATAATAATAACTGTATAAAGTATATATTGACTTTTTCTAAACAATACATTATATTGGATATGCAACGTGTTATTAAAGTATCCAGTTCTACATCTCCAAGGAAGTTATCTTATTCTCATCCAATGTGGCTAGAACCTGGTGTTTTTACTAACCCTATCCTCTTGTATCTCTGTTTTATTAGGATTTATCTTTTCCATGTGCTAGTTTGTAATACAATTACTTCTTTAACCTTTCGGTCACATATGATTATTTCTGCATCTTTATTTTATTTCATTTACCTCAAGGGCAGTTTATTTTTATAAAGATGTTACTTGATTACTTGAAACAGCTTCAAATTTCAAATGTTTTTCTTTTTTATACTGAGCCTACTGTATCTCTACTCTCTGTGGAAACCTCTGTTCTTCTAGTCCACTGACAGAACAGTCTGTCTGTTGAGATGAGAGCAGAGAATGTTCATCATTCTTCTAGACAAATGAAAATTTTATCCATTCTATTAGCAATGACTCTGTAAAACTTTAACTTGTCAACAATTGGTGAATATAATTAATTTTAATGGATTTGTTGCAGAATAGATTCTCGGTTTATATAAATCATTCATGGCACAACACATTTTTCAGTAAATTGAATACTCCTTGTGTTTCACTGTTTTAAAAAGGAAAGGAAAAAAGGAGAGGGAGGGAAGAAAGTTAATGAAAGAGAAGAAAAAATGAGAAAATGGAAGGGAAGGGAAGGGAAGGGAAGGGAAGGGAAGGGAAAGGGAAGGGAAGGGAAAGGGAAGGAAGGGGAGGGAAGGGTAGGGAAGGGGAAGGGAAGGGAGAAGGGGAGGGAAGGGAAGGGGAGGGGGAAAGAGGAAAGAAAAGGAAGAGAATAAAATAAGGAAAAGAGATTATGGGTATTATTTAGGCCCTCCTTAGGTAACTGCTGACCTGCCATTGCTTTTTGACTCGTGGAAGGACAACCTGAGCACTGGAACTTAGATGGATCATGTATTTGCCAGCAGTCTTAGGCAGAAGATGTTCTCTCTGTGGGTAATTGCTGACCTATAGTTGTCTCTTGACCTGGGGAAGACCTATCAAAAGCACATGGGCTGTGTGGTGAAGCTAACTAGCTGACTAGGGATTCAAGCCTGAAAAACACGAAAAACACATGGGCAGCGTTTCCTGCAGCATGATGATGTTGCCTACTTGAAGGCACCATGATGTGTAGTGACTTTTTTGGCCAGAATGCAGAACAACCACTAAAATCCACCTGTTTCTTTCTTTCTTTTTTTTTTTTTTTTTTTTTTGTTTTTTGAGATGGAGTTTCACTCTTGTTGCCCAGGCTGTAGTGCAGTGGCGTGATCTCGGCTCACTGCAACCTCCGCCTCCCAGTTTCAAGCAATTCTCCTGCCTCAGCCTCCCGAGTAGCTGAGATTACAGGCATGCACCACCACGCCCAGCTAATTTTTGCATTATTAGTAGAGACAGGGTTTCTCCATGTTGGTCAGGCTGGTCTCGAACTCCTGACCTCAGGTGATCCGCCCGCCTCAGCCTCCCAAAGTGCTGGGATTATAGGCATGAGCCACCGTGCCCGGCCCCAAAATTCACCTGTTTCTAATTGATCCCAGGTGGCCTAGCCCTGCTGGTGGTTCCAGTGTTTACTGTGGAACAAGACAAGAGTGAAGCTCTTGTGAGGGGTCCCAAAACTGTGGCAAAACTGAAAGTCTGCCTCCAACTCACTTTTTTTCACTATAGAAACAGTGGGTTCAGGGGAATTATCTGTGCAAGCTTGGGGCAAGGGAGGCACCATAAACAAAACAAAACAAAACCAAAAACCATTTTTCTTACCTTTCAATGGTGGCTTTCCTCTACTCTATAATCCAAGGGGAAGCTTAAGAAAATAACAAGCATGGTTTTAATTCATCATATTAATAAAGATTCTGTGACTATTAGGTGGTTTATGTATTAAGATATATATGAACACGGGCTATTACAATAACAGCCTTACAACTCCAGTGTGAAATGCATTGAATAATTCATTTAAACTTGTGAATTTTTTAGACTAAGTCATAAATTTCTATGAATGGCCATTTTAATCTGTTGAATTTAATAGTTATTTGGTACTTAGAATTATTTTGTCTATTAAATCAGATTATTGAATTATTTTATAAAACAGAGTACTTATCTATTAAATGTATTTAAAACATTTAAAATGGTTTAACGATATTTTAGTCTGTGAAACAAAAAATTATTCTGATAATCCTAGAAATGATTGGCAAGATTATTTTAGGGCAAACAATGAGATTATTTTGGAAGATCAACTTAAAATTTAATAAACATCAAGGGTTCTAAATGACAATTTTGAACTTATAACTTTATATTTTAAATAACAATTGTGAAAACAAAATAAAACATTAAAAACATTTCTGTCTAAAAACAGGCATGAAGGTCACAAAAATACAAAAGAACAAGCAAACAAACTAACCATAGCTCTTAGAAAAACTTTAGTCTTTAGTGCTTCTATAACCCTGAATCCTCATATTTCTCATAAAGGCCAATAAGTAGTTTCCTATTTTTTTTCTGAAGCCTCACCATTCCCCATTTAAGTTTTCTTTTCATCTTTCACATGATCTTATACCTCTAGACTTTTGATTCTCTGTTTTCTCCCACTACTTGAAAACAGTTGGAAATGGCATTAAAACATGTTTAACCTTCTTAGCTTGACTGCTTTTCTCCTTAACCACATATAATGCTATCACTGTTCCCAGATTATAGGAATTTTCTTTTTGCTCTTTTTCTCTGAGCCTCAAAGCAGGTCTTTCTATTCTGCTTTTCTTATTGTTTTTACACTTTGTGGCCTCATGCATAGTGAATGAAAGCCATGAACTCATTGAATGTATTGTTTATTTAAAAAAAATGTTCTCAAAATATTTCTGCTCACTTAATTTCTCCCTCACTAGGAATAGTATCCATAAGATGTCTTGTCTATTCTCCATCGTTGAACAAATGTAAATCCAATGTTGGGTGCAGTGGCTCACGCCTGTAATCCCAGCACCTTAGGAGGCCCAGGCAGGCAGATAACCTGAGGTCAGGAGTTCGAGACCAACCTGGCCAACATGGTGAAACCCCATCTCTACTAAAAATATAAAAATTAGCTGGGCATGGTGGTGCACACTTGTAATCCCAGCTACTTGGGAGGCTGAGACAGGAGAATCACTTGAGCCCAGGAGGCAGGAGTTTCAGTGAGCCAAGATTGCTCTACTGCACACTCCAGTCTGAGCAATAGAGTAAGACATTGACTTAAAAAAAAAGAAAAAAAGTAAATCTAGTTAATTGTTTTTCTTCTTGGCATCTTTTTGTGGGATTTATTATTTCTGTTACTCTCCATGAGGTTTTGAGTGTGTAAACTTTAACAGGTTTGCTCTTAAATTTGGTTTAGTACATTTTCTTTCCTTTTCTCCAATACATGTTTTAACATCTAACCGATACTGCTTTAAGTATTCTACATTACTCTGGAAAATGTTTCTTAATAACATTCCTAGATCTTACATGCCAACATCTCTATTCCACACTATTGGCTACTTTAAAATAATTTTCTGAATCATATATGTTCTCAGATCTTACATTTTATTTTTTCTTGGCGATTTCTGAACACCATATGTTCTTTATAGTTTCCTAATCTCCTAATAGCTAAAATAAATACCTCTTTCAGGACCCTCTCAGAATAACTATTTTGCTGATTGCTATTTCTAAAATTTAGCCTCCACAATATTATATCTTCTCCTAAAATAATTTCTAACTTTAGCTCAATTATTTCATTCTTCTTTATTTTTCTTTCATCTTCTTACTGCTCTCAGTCTGTCGGCACACTAAAGTTGATTTCCTTTTGTTATTGTTTTAATTCATCCCATTTTATATAGTCTAATTTTCCTAAATGCAGAATGTTCCAGTAGTAGCCTTTGGAATAGTAATGATTCAAGTGACTATTTCCTTTATGTCAACCAAGAATATTAACTATGATTTATATCTAAAGGGCACTTATCTCACATTATCAATTGATAAAATTCTCCAAATACTTGTATAGAATCCAGTGTTTACATTTCTAAAATCTATAACTGTTATCAAAGCTTAAAACAAATAACAATCTGACATGCGATCATGTTAATGGGAAGGGGACATGGAAAATGCCTGTTGTGTCCAACGCCCTTATCATCTAACTCTAATAATGCCTAAAATACAGTGTAACTATGACAGTTTATCAAAATATTAATTAAAACTTACTTTAGCTTGCTTAACCTGTTTATATAATCTTCAAATTTTAATTTACCTTAGTCCTATTGTCTGATCATCATTTGCCATAAGAATTTATATGGAAGTAAGAAGCAATTTCAGTCAAAATTCTCCAAAGGTGTTTCTCCTGACCACAGTTCATCCTTCACATTATGTCTGCTCTACCATTTTGCTAAAACCAGGCACACTCCCATTCTTTAGGGGATTTGTAGCCTGCTGAGCCAAAATAGATTTTTTATTCTGAATATTGAATATCTAATTTATAAGGTCTCTATTAGTTTTAATCATTAAACAATTCCATGATTTTCATAATCTGCTACTTTTTTCTGAAAGTCAGCCTATTTTAGTAACTCTTATTCATGCACACTCCATTATTCTGGGGTTGGAGGCAAGAAAAAAGAACTAATATTTATGCCTTCTCCCATAATATTCTAACATTTCAAAAGAGTTAAGGAAAAAAGTCACTGCCCCAAACCGTGATTAAAGAGGTAATATTTTAACTTCCATTTCAGTGCCACCATTTAAAGAGGTTGAAAAGGGACATGCCCATTCTAATAACAAGAAAAATCTAGACAAAGTGAAACCAATGACTCTTCTTGAAACTATCAAAGAAATTATTTGCAGAGAAAATAGCCACACCAAAATCTGGAGAGACAGATGACTTCAGAGCCCCAGTTAGAATCCACTAAATTGGAACAGAAACCATTGTACCCATAAACTGGTTGGGTCACTTAACTGTAATTTTGATGAATTGTTGGAAGCTAAATATGGGCTGAAGTGAGAGTAAAAATCTCCTCGGTCAACTGTCTTAGTGGAAGCCTCACTCCTTCAAGGTTTTAACTTCCAGAATTCCACTAAGTTCTCATGTTGAAGATCTGATAATGATCCTTATCCGGCTCTGGCTAGGAAACAGAAAGTGTAACCCATATGAAATTCATATAGAACCTTCTTGATAACAAGTATCTACTCTTCAGGGCAAACACTGTACTAGAACCTTGTACCAAAAATGAGAGAAAAGGAATTCCTCTAACTCCAGGTTCTTTAGTCTCCCTGGTTGAACTAAAGAAGGGAGACTATACAAGAAGAAACATTTGTGAAGTTCACAGCCCAGAATCACAGTAACACTAAAAATCTGATGATTATTTGGAAAATCAGATAATGGTTCAGGTTAACAACACCCTACCACCACACCAACTAGGCCTTAGAATAATCACAATTGGCATTAATCAACTACACCTGGCATTCCTTCACATCTGTACTCACGCTTTTTTTAAAGCTATGCTATTCATATATTCTGGATCCATCATCCATAACCTCAACGATGAACAAGACATCCGAAAAATAGAAGGATGATTCAAGGCTC
Organism: Hylobates moloch; assembly: GCF_009828535.3. Lineage (NCBI taxonomy): Eukaryota > Metazoa > Chordata > Mammalia > Primates > Hylobatidae > Hylobates > Hylobates moloch. Next base: position 149,495,444 of record NW_026652279.1, read on the forward strand.
TGCCCTTCACTTCTTCCTCCCTTATTATCGGCAGCCTCTCACTTACAGGAATACCTTTCTTCACAGGCTTCCACTCCAAAGACCTCATCATCATAACCACAAACACGTTGTGTACCAATGCCTGAGCCCTTTTAATCACTCTTATTGCCACCTCCTTGACAGCTGTCTGTAGCACCGTATCATTTTCCTCGCACTGATAGGACAACCTCGCTTCACAACTCTATTATTAATGAAAACAATCCCTTCCTAATTAACTCAGTCGAGCACCTATCAATCGGTAGTGTCTTCGTCAGATTTTTCATCACTAAAAATATTATTCCTATGTCATCCCGCCCAGACAACTATGCCACTCCACCTAAAACTTACAGCCCTTGGCGTAACCATCTTAGGCTTTTCATGTTAAAGTAACCCTAAAATAAAATATATTAGCAATTTAAATGAAGCCAAAATAATTATTTACAGATGCCTGTGGGAAGAATCCTTGTGTTTCTTACATTTACATCAGCCTACATTTTTCTAAGACAAAATAATATCTTCAAAGTTCAGGCCTCACAAAAGATGACCCAAATTGCATGAGTTATAATCTTCTCAATAGTGTTGTAACCTACTGGGATCGCTATACTGTAGTCTATGTGATATCTAAATAAAGGAAAAATAAAAAATTAAGAAGTTTTCATGGTCCAGCACAGTTGTGTATACCTTAAATCCCAGCACTTTGGGAGGGTGAGGTGGAAGAATCGCTGGAGGCCAGGATTTTGAGACAAGTCTGGGCAACATAGTGAAACCCTGTCTCATGAAAAAAAAAAAAAAAAAAAAAGCCATGTGTGGTGGCATGCACCTGTAGTCCTATCTACTCGGGAGGCTGAGGCAAGAGGAATGCTTGAGCCCAGGAGGTTGAGGCTGCTGTGAGTTATGATCACATCACTGCCTGGGTGATAGAGTGAGACCCTGTCTCTAAAAAAATGATGAAAAAGTCAAAAATGAAAAAAGTAATTTTTTAGTATATTTTTATCCTTATTAAGTATACTTAATTTTTTGAACTGTAAAGAAATGTCTGCAGAGTTATTTAGAACTACTCATAAAAGTGCTATGAAAATAACCACAAATAATAGCCAATATCCTACTTCACATTTCTCAAACAACGTATCTTCAATTTGTTCCTTCTATGCAGACAAACTCTACAAGTTGAACATCGTCTCTTAGTGTTAATGAATAAATCACAATTTCTGGACCCATATATCTGAATACCAGCTTAGTCCTTGTTAAAATTATTAATAGCCTGCAAAATCTTAAATGAAGTCTGAAGATAGTATTATAATTGAATATCTTCCATAGAAATTAGAAAAACAAAAGACTGTAGCCAATAAAATTTTAAATTTTAAAATAGATATGTAAGGTTTTCAAACCAAATGATGACCACTGTTAGAATGTAAGCTGAAGGAGAGCAGATATTTTTTTCTGTTTTGCTTTGTTTTTTAACTGTCAGGACCACAGCACTTAGAACACTGCCTCATATGTAGAAGGTGCTCAGTAAATAGTTGTTATGGAAATTCATTAATGAGTTCTAAACCTGTTAGTCTATTTCATACTTAATGTATTCTTGTTGCATTGGGTTACTTAATAGTTTTAAAGTGTCATTTTATCTTAATGTGATGATCCAGAGTCTCCATCTAGGAAAACAAACAATAAGTAATCACTTTACTGTTATACATTTGCATTTATTATTTATGAATTGACAAGAAAACTACATTTGAAAATGCTGAAATGAGATTATTCACAAGTAATTTTTCATGTCTTGATTCCAAGTTAATTTATTTGGCTATATTTTGTTTTTAAGCTGTTAAAAATGTAAATCTGGATTGATTATTCATTATCAAAACCATATTAAGGGAACAAAAATGCATGTCAATGCTTCAAAAAGTTCAAGGATGATTATCAATGATGGAACAAAATATGAAACTATATTCTTTGAATAATGTCTCATGATTTCTGTACTCAGAGTATCTGAGAAGGAACATGAAAGGGTGAATAAATATAATGTTGTTTTATTTTGTTTGCTGTTAATATTATAATTTCTTGTCATTATTAGCTTTATTGTATGATAGTACTCCCTGAGGATGCTTTCAATAAACTTTAAAGGCTATTTAAGTGCCCTATGTTTGCATTTCTATAGCATTCTATACTTAAAGCTGTCATTGGCCTTCAATATAATGAACATATTATATTGAAGAACATTTACTTAGTTGTCTATTTTTTCAAAACCTAGAAACTAACATGAGGATTGAAATTACAGTTATCTTTAGTGCATGGTAAAAATAGTCATTCAGTGTTGGTTTAGTCAAAGTGATGGAAAAAAATAGAGAGCATTAAGATTTTCTGTCTTTAAACATATGCCAGAATCTTATGTATTCTGAGGAGTAAAATTTACAACTGGTTCTTGAAGAATTTAAAGTGCTCCTTGTCAAAAAGAAAAACAGATAATTCTGGAAGCAGCATTAGAGGTAATGATCAAAGTTGATTGCTCTTACAGAGTGGCTTCAAAAGTATAATTTGCCATTATAGAGGTATAAGAAATGGTGTCTTCTAAGCAATATACTTTTGACTGTAATTTGAACTGGAAAATATCTATCATTATGCAAAATACTTAAAAAGGAGAAGTTGCTGTTTGGCATTTGTCAATAACAGGAGAATACATATTTCACTACGAATATGTCAGGGTTGAATGGAAGTGTATAATATTATCTTAGTAGAAAGTACATCAGATATAACAACTTCAGGTCCTTATTTCTGCAGTATTACATTTATATTTTTGTTTTATGTATACTATTATTATTTTTCGTATACTGAATGCCTATATAGGGAGAAAGAATGTCTGAGTCTTAACATCTAAAGTGCAGTGTGTCATACAAAGCATACTATATTAAAGAGGAAATTAGTGTTTAGTTCAATGAAAACTTATACACATTAAGTGTAATGTATTTGACTCATTTGGTTTTTAGAAACTGAAAATGTCAAGTAATCTCAACTAATGGGGTATAGAAGTAAGATCATAAAAATGTTGTATAAACTCAGTGACAGCTGTTCCTACAGAGACTACAGCACAGTTGGGACAGAAAGATCTTGGTGACTCAGTGTAGTAGTCTGCTTTTGCATTGCTATAAAGAAATATCTGAGACTGGGTATGTTACAAAGAAAAGAGGTTTAATTGGCTAATGGTTCTGCAGGCTGTACAGAAAGCATGATACTGGCATTTGCTTAGCTTCTGGTGAGGCCTCAGGAAGCTTACAATGATGATGGAACCCAAAGGGGGAGCAGGCTTTTCACATAGTGACAGCAAGAATGGGGGCAAGAAGGTGCCACACACTTTTAAACAGCCACAACTCATGAGAACTCACTCACTATCTTGAGGATAGCACCAAGCCATGAGGAATCCATGCCCTTGACCCAATCACCTCCCATGAGGCCTCACCTCCAACATTGGGGGTTTTATTTCCACATGAAATTTGAGGGCACAAATATCCAAACGATGTCATTTCACCCCTGGCCCCCCAAATCTCATGTACTTCTCATATGTCAAAACACAATGATCCCTTCTCACTAGTTTCTCAAAGCCTAACTCATTTCAGCATTAACTCAAAAGTCCTAAATCCAAGTCCACAGTCTCATCTGAAAATAAGTTCCTTCTACCTATGAGCCTATAAAATAAAACAAGTTATTTACTCCTAAGATACAATGGGGTGCATAGGAATTGGGTTAATGTTTTCATTACAAAAGGGAGAAACTGACCAAAAGAATGGGGGTACAAGCTCCATGAATCTTCGAACCCAAGCAGAGCAGTCATCAAATCTTAACCCTCCAAAATAATCTTCTTTGACTCTCTGTCTCACATCCAGGGTACGCTGATTCAGTGATGGGCTTCCAAGGACTTGGGCAGCTCACCCATGTGGCTCTGCAGAGTGCAGCCCCTGGTACTGCTTTCATGGGCTGGCGTTGAGTGCATGTAGCTTTTCCAGGTGCCAAGATGTTAGTGGATCTACCATTCTGGAGTCTGGAGGAACGTGGACCCCTTCCCACAGCTCCACTAGGCAGTGCCCCAGTGAGAACTCTGTTTGGGGCCTGTAGCCCCTCATTTCTTCTCTGCACTGCCTTAGTAGAGGTTCTCTGTGAGGCCTCTACACCTTTGACAGGCTTCTGCCTTGGCACAAGTATGTCCTCTGAAATCTAGGCAGAGGCTGCCAAGTCTCCTTCAGTGTCACATTATTTGCATCTACAAGCTTAACACAACATGAAAGCCACCACAGCTTATGGCTTGCACCCTCTGAAGCAGTGATCCAAGCTATATCTGGGGCCCTTTGACTTAAGGCTGGAGCCAGAGCAGCTGGGATGTGAGGAGCAGTGTCCGTAGACTGCACAGACTAGATCTCAGGGCCTGTGATGGGAAGGCCTGCCTTTTTCCGTTGTTATGACTATCAGCATCTGCCTCCTTCTTAGTTATACAAATCTCTTTAGCAAGTAATTGCTCCATACTCTGCTCTAGTTTATCTCCTGAAAAAGTTATTTCTTTTTTCTGCCAAATGACCAGGCTGCAAATCTTCCATATGTTTACACTCTCCTTTCCTTTTACAAATAAATTCCAACTTTAAGTCATTTTTTTGCTCCCGCATCTGAGTTTGGTTTCTAGAAGAGGCCAGGTCACTTCTTAATGCTTTGATGCTTAGAAATTGCTTCCCCCAGATACCCTAAATCATCACTTTGAAGTTAAAATGTCCATACATCCCTAGGGCATGAAGAGAATATAGGCAAGTTCTTTGCTAAGGAAAAACCCACTTGACCTTTGCTCCATTTCCTAATTAATTCCTCATTTCCATCTGAGACTTCATCGTCCTGGAATTTGGTGTCCATGTCACTATGATCATTTTGGTCACAACCATTTAACCATTTTTTAAGAAGTTTCAAACTTTCCTTCATCTTTCTGTCTTCCTCTGAGCCCTCCAAACTCTTCCAACTTCTACTTGTTACCCAATTCCAAAGTTGCTTCCATATCTTCAGGTATTTTTATAGTAATGCCCCATTTCTTGGTACCAATTTTCTGTATTAGGCCATTCTTGAATCACTATTAAGAAATACCTGAGGCTGGGTAATTTATAAAGAAAACAGGCTTAATTGGCTCCTGATTCTGCAGTCTGTACAGCAAACATGATGCTGGTATCAATTCAGCTTCTGGGGAAGCCTGAGGAAGGTTGCAATCATGGAAGAAAGTGGAAGGAGAACAGGCTTCTCACATGGCAGAAGTGGCAGAAAGAGTTGGAGGGAGGTGCCACAGACTTTTAAACAACTGGATCTCATAAGAACTCTCTATTACAAAAACAGCAGCGAGACATGAGGGATCCTCCTTCATGACCCAATCGCTTCCCACCAGGCCCCGCCTCCAATATTGCAGATTCTATTTCAGCATGATATTTGGGGAACAAATATCCAATGTATTTCACTCAGTTATCTCTTTGCTCCATCAACAGCAAGAATTCTTGATCTTTCTTATAGTGACTCAGCTTAATTCCTTGTTACTGTTGTTGTTGCTACTACTAGTATATCAAGATATCCTATTAAGTTTACCATACTTATAGCTATAAATGTTCTTACTCATTTTATATACAACAGATTTACTAGTAAATATAGAATGTGTAATATATGCATACATAGAATACATATAATACACACATATGTACATATACATATATATGATATAAAGCAATTATGCTTCATGCTAGTCTCCTGCATGCTGTTTCATACTTTTTTCTTTTCAAATGAGTTCGGTTTAAAAACATTTTATTTCCCTGAAAACTTGTTTTCATAGAATTATATAGAGCTATGTTCTTTCATGCGAAAACAAAAAGCCACATGTGACTATTTGAATTAATATTTAAATTAAAACTTAGCTATGTTCTTTCATGCAGAAACAAAAAGCCACATGTGACTATTTGAACTAATATTTAAATTAAAACTAAGTGTAATTAAAATGTATGTTCTTAAGTCATACTAGCCGCATTTCAAGTGCTCAGTAGTCACATGTGAATGAGATTACTCATATTAGATATCCCATATAATAAATATTTTCATCTTAGAAATTTCTATTGGCCAGCACGTCTATGTAGATTAAGAGCAACACAGTAGATTGTTTAAATCATATTATCATAATTTGTGAGTGACTTAGAGATGCTTTTAAACTTTTCTAGGCTTCAACTTCTCTGTGTAGAATAAAGATAATAGCAATATCTGAATCATTGGACTTACACCAGGAAAATTTACTACATGTAAAATCCTTTGCAGAGTGATGAGTACATTGAGAAGCTGAATATGAAAATGGATAATGTTCAGATCATATATAAAAATAAAACACTGACTCACAACCATAGCAATTAATCCAGTAAGCCAAGCCAGGAAGTCAAACTACTATCATTAGGAACCATTTCAGAAAACCAAGCAATAATCCCTGTAATAGTTAAAAATGAGTAAAACCTAATTAATAACTAAAAGATTTCCTATTTTTTGCCCCAACATCCAACTTAGCTTCAAATATAAAATGCTAAATATGCATTTACATAGGATGCCCTGCTTCTAGGTAGCTTGCCTACAGCCTTTCCATGCCAACAGTTCCAACCAAGGCACACTAGAATTTTCCCTTTTGTTCATCATAAAACTTTCTCACTCCTCTGCCTTCTTTCAAGTCTTTTCCAAAACACAATTGGTGGTTGCCAACTCTCTTGCTCTAGCAAACTCTGAATAAATGCCTTTACTTGTTCTTATTTGAGTGACCATTTATTTCCACAGTTATAGTGAAGGTTCTATTAAGATACGCTCTGCACTGTCTGATGCTGTGGCCCCAAATCTTCAAACAGGTGCATAACCCAGAGAGGATGCTTGCAACTTGCTGTTCACAGGTTGAATTTTCAATAATGTTGCGTCAGCACTGGGTCTGAACTCGACTCTGTGGTAGATTTCATTGCTATTTATTCAATGTTTGGTAATTAGGTTTTGTCATAAGTTCTATTTTTTGACATCCTTGGTGGATTCATACTATTTATTTTCATCTCTTTTTGCTGACTTTTGTGTTACTGTTTAATGTTGTGCTGTCTAGAAGTGTTGCTTCTTATAAGAAGAAAAAACACAGAGTAGAATATAGGCATAGGCCCTATAAGCATGTTTTTCAAACCAGCTTCAAGGATGGTGAGTTTGTAATTCCAACTGAATCCACATTCACTTGAACAAACTGTGCTGTGAGTGATCAATAAATCCAAATGAAGTTCTTCCATCTCATTTTTATTGTCCTGAGAAGTCGGCTTTGATTCAGGGTGAGCATTCTTTCTGGTTTTCCACCTGCCACAGGGCATAGATTATTCAGTTTGTGTTCAGAGATGACCAATTGTCAGATTGGGGGCCCAAGACAAAAGGAATACAAGAAGTATGTCCCTCATTGTCACTGATGGCTCTAATAGGGGTTTCTAAAGTGTGAATCCTCTCCTCTTTCAGGAAAAAAAAAATCCTGTTTCAATGTACTCTCATTACAATTCTACTATTTGTACCTATCTTTCTAACTGGCACAACTTCACCAAGGCTGATTTGAGTTTTGTGTAGCCGCTGTGGTGACTGCCAGATTTAAATAAAATTGTTCATTTGAGAAGTGTCTTAGAAAAGAAAGGCAGTATTTCTCAGACCTAATGGGTAGCATATTTTGATTGATATTCAAATTCCTCCAAATAAAATTCTACATTAAAGTTTGCTTTACTAAAACATATTTGGCTCAAAGACCATGAGCAATTCAACAAACTAAAGCAACAACAAACTAAATCCATTTCCCTAGTAAATCCTCTCTTCTTAAGCTCCAGTTCCTTTCTTATACTCAGATTTTCTCTCTTTTCCTTTTAGTCTCCCTCTTTTGGCACTCCTGTCAACTCCTCCATCCTTGACCACAAAACCCCGCATTTTCCCAACAACTCTCCTAAAATCCCAATATGCCAGTGGTTTCTAAATATCTATCCCTCTCGTGAACTACAAATGTAGGCAATTATATAATTAAATGTTGAACTTGAATTGAATTAATAGTTAAAAATAAAAATCTACCTCAACCCAAGTAAGATAAGTAAATATTCATGAGAGAATTTAGAATTATTTTGGTTTCATGTCACACAGGATTACTTGACCAGTATCACCTTGTACAAATGTCAGTCAGAACCTTGGATGCTAAATATGTGATAAAAAGAGCTGATTTGACACTCCTGGAAAGGAACCTAGGAGCTCTTTCTTTCCACAGTTAACCTGAAGGCCGTTAAAAGGCCAGACAAGTAGATGAAAGTCTCCTAAAGGTCATACCTGAAAAATGACTAATAAAAATTAATATATCATTGTTTAATTATGCAAACAAACAAACAAAAGATGAAAGAATAGGATATTTTCTGGATAGAATAGAGAATACCTTATGAAAATACTTGTGAGTTAAGTAATGTGCTAATATAGTAATAGCCCTTTGATCTCATTTTGTCAGTAAAGTGAAACTGGAAATTGGAGACCTAATTAACAAGAAAAAAAGGGAAATAATCCCTTTATCTGAACTTCAATATTTGGCAGCACACTTTAAAATCGATTTAGAATAAATATGAGACATAACCAATATAAAGTTTTAGTCCTTAACATGAAATGGTTTGGTGGCTCATCTCCCAGTTGGACACCTACTGACAAGGACAGTGGTAGATACTGTAAACAGAGTGGACACTGGAAAAAAGATGGTCTCATTTTACAAAAGAAAAACCAATATTTAAAAAATCCCTTAATTTAGATCAAAGGAGGTGCTCTGAAAAGGAAAAATCATCTAACATCCTGCCATACTCTCAAACACTCAAAGTAAATTAACTGTAAATACAGATGGTCACCCTCATGAATTTCTGGTACATATGGTTACCACCCTGGCCACATTAAACTCCGCTACCTTTATTTAACCTCTTCCTGGAATTAACATGCCACATAGGTGGTAGGTGTTTCAAATAACCAACAGATTTTTTTTCCTAACACTTAACCATAAATCTGGTGCCCTTGACTGCAAAACATTTCTTCTTGCTCTGTGATACCTAACTCCTTCAAATTTAGCAATACAGACATACTTTGCAAATTGAATTCAATATTAAATGCATATCAAAAGGGCTTTTTCTTGAGGTCAAAGAGACTCTTGTATTCATGATGAAGTTAGGTCTACTCTAGTTATTTTTTCCTTTCCTCATTACATTTAATATACACCCTGCACAAGAGTCTTGCCACTGCACCTCTCTATGGGCTAAATGTTCTGTTGATATAGACAAAATAACCGGCCAAGGAGCTATAAAATATAAATCCTACCAAAATATCTGGATAGTCTTTGGAACAAAATCAAAAGAAAGTCTCAATTTTGTAGTTGAAACCCTATACCCAAATATCATCTTGTGTCCTGCACTTTGTAAAAAGTGAGTCTTTTTGACTCTCATCCTACCAGTAAAGAAACCAAATGAACAAGGATATCAATGATATCAATGTGCTCAAAACCTCAAGACCACTAGCAGAACTGCTGTATCTTGTTTTCTGATAGCACCTAAACCAAATACCATTCTGTCATCAATTTCTCCTAAAGCTGCTTCACTTTAATGGATCTGTGTTCTACCTTTTCCAATGTACCTGTAGGCCAGTTGAGTTCATTTCTTCGCCTTTACCTGAGAAGGACAACAGCATACCTCAACAGTCTGCCCCAGGGATCATTAAAATTTCCTCCTACTTTTCCCAGATCTAAGACTTGAAATATCTAAATTTCCCTTATGACTCAATACTTATCTAATATGTAGATTGTCTGCTACTTTTTTCAGAAAACCAAGAAACCTGTAAAAATAATTTCATTTATTTGCTCTCAGCCTTGCAGAAAAAATGTATAAAGTTTCAACAGTTAAATTACAATTTTGACAGAACACAGTTAATTATTTAGGGAATGACCTATCTGAAGAGAGAAAAAAAATTCCCTTCTGATAGAAAAATAGTTATCCAATAACTATTTATCTACACCCCTCACAGTATGACAAGTGAAAAATTTTCTGTATTTGAGTGTTGCTGTGAATGACTGCCATTTTTTTTCTGAGATTGCTATACCTCTTTATGAATTGACTAAGTCCTATGTACAATATGGTCTATTCTTTAAGCTCAAACGTGAACAGGACCTTTGTACTCTAAAGATGCTTCAACAGCCTCTTTCTCTAGACAACCATAAGCACAAATTGCCATTTCATCTATTTGTGCATGAGCAATCTGGACAAGCTCTTGGAATTTTAACTTAACTTCAGGGCAGCCATCAAATACCCCTTACCCTTGATCTGATTGCAAAGGCATATTTCTCTTATGTTAGGATGATAACTGCCAAAGAAAAATTCTATGATTCTGCTGAAGTAGTTCTAGGCTCCCCATTTCACCTCATGATCTTCATGAAGTAGAAACACTGTTACTGACTGAGAACACACAACGCATTTCAGCCAGCTGATTTACCTCTTATGAGATTTTATTACTCTCTCCTTCTTGCATCACTATTTGGTATCGCAACACCCTGGATACTGCCACTCTTCTGCCCCTATCAGAAGAAAGGAGCTTCATGATTCTTACCTTGGTTAGGGAATTCTCTGTAAATATTGCTCAGGTATATTACAGACTTCTATCGAGAAGAACCCTGACCTAATATTGGTTGTTGATGGCTCATACTTCGAAACTGAAATTTGATGTTATCAAGCAGAATGTGCTATCAGTAATCTAAGCTCTCTTTTAGAATATAGTCTTCTACCTGGTATAAAAGTAGCCCAGATGGCAGGACTTATTTTATGTACTAGAGTTTGTCATCTAGGCAAAAACCAGAGTAAACATATGCACAGGAGACAGGTATGTTTGTGGAGTAGTAGTACATGACTGTGGCATGCTTGTGAAACAAAGGGAGTTTCTCAGCTCTGATGGAAACTCATCAAAAACAGACAAGTCAAAGAAAATTTAAATATGCTTCTGCCATCTACCACTCTTATTGTGTTCTTATTTTTAATGTTTCCTTGTATTAACAATATATGAAATGTGTACATATATACATATATATTCATATATTTTTGGCAAATTATAGCTAACTCATTTACACTTTCAGCTTGAATTTTTCCACTGTAAATGTATGCCTTAAATTTACCAAAAGCTTTAAAACTTTTGGATTTGCACCAACATGAAGAGTGAAAACTTTTCCTATTTCAATCTGATTAATTATCATCTGATGATAGTGACCAAAGTATGATGGTTATATTGAACTTTGTATGAATATATAAATAAAATATTCACATTTTTAGTCAATATATGGCATCAGTAAAAGAGTAGAAGGAAATGTGAGTGCTGCCACAGGATAAATACGTAGGTGGAGATATTATAAAGGGAATTCATTTTGGGGGGGACATTATTTTTGTTAGCTTTACAAATTGAGTTTCAGGAAGAAACCATGGTTTAATTTATAAATCTCTTGTTGATGTACATTGAGGTGTTAAAAATCCCAAATCAGTGAAATTTAAAATGTCTGAACATTTTCATTGAAACTTTGTGTGTATGTCTGTGATTTTCTACCCAAGATAAATTCTTGGAAATTGAATTAAAAATAAAGTGTGTCTATTTAAGTAATTTTACCGAGTCTCCCACTATCCTCCCAAAAAATGACAACTGTGCCATCTAGCAATATCAGTATATGAGTAGAGCTCTCACTTCAAATCCCTCCCACTCCATTTTTCAAGTGACAAATTATCTAGTTTTTTCTTTTTAAATTTTTCAGGGGAAACTTGCATGTAGCATTTTGAAGAAATTTGATACATTAGAGTATATTTTAGCTAGAACACGTGGCAATTAGAGGAGAGATTTGAGAATCCAAAACTAATTTCTAAATAGTTATTAGCAAAAAGTAAGAGAAAGAAACTTACCTTAGACAATCTGTAAAGAAAGAATTGAAAACAAACAAGCAAAAAACCTAGTGATATCTTGTGATAAACTGGAAAAATGTGAAACATAATAAAATATGTACAACAGAAGAATTAGAGGTACAGATAATAGAAACTAGAGAAGCAAAAACTATCATTCACTTGCATCTAGGTATTGATAAGAAGTGTGGTGCAACACATGCTTGATTGTTACTACATTTTTTTAGGCAGGAAGATATATATTTCTCATATTGGATTATTTCCATACCACTTTCAATGAATTTTGAACATATGCTAATCAAGAACCTATTCCATTTTTCCTTTAGACTTAAATGCTTCTGAGTTCAAAATATTTCTCACATTAGAATATAATTACCTACATTAATTGATTATTCTACTTTGTATTTTAATGCATAAATTTTAAACAAGAAAACAAGTGGACATACGTAGAGAGAAAGAGAAATTATCAGTTTGGTTGAGTTATATCAGATACAGTTATTTTAATATTTTATATATGCAGGTGTTTGTCTCCCAAAGAAGTCAAGTATAAGAGTATTAGAAAAATAAAATGAAGTACTTTGGGATCATGCTATCAATGTCTCTAAAATAGTAATATCTACCATGAAAATGTATACATAAAACACACCAGAATTCGTTTTAATCTCTGTAAAAATGTAGGATACCAGTACAAAGAAATGATTTAAGTTAGGTTATAGGACTTCGGAAAACCGTGTGCTAGAGTCTCTGCATGTTGTGAGGTGGAGGACAAGGGAGGGATGGAAAGAAAAAAAAAGTTATTTTAATTTTGAAGTTTTAAACCTGTTTATAAAGAAGGAAAAGCTGAATTGAAGAAATACACTGGGGAAAATATTATGTAAAATGAGACGAAGTTTGTTACACAAGATATGTTCTTCTGGGGATGAAAGAGAATAGGCAGCTTTAATAAAGTGAAAGTCTCTGTCAGCACCCACTCTCCTGAAAACTTACCTCCCAATTAGGATGCAATACATAGTCATTGGAATACTTTACTGGATACTACCCTAAGAAAAAGACTGCTTAGGAAAGGAGAAATGTAACATTAATATATCAAATGTTAAGCCACATTTTGTTTTAACATCAGCATCAAAAAGATTCTATGATTGTTTTTCATTTCTTTCTCTTTATAATTATACGTGAATGACAGTGAATTCATAAACCTATGAGTATATATATATATATACTTTAAATATGAATTAGATTTATAAATAAGTTACTCTAAATATATAAACTAAATGAAATGCATAATATATAATGGCATTTTTACCAGAAATAAAACTAATACTCTATAAGTTAATAACAATTCAACTCAAGGTAGTTTCACTTCAGTGAAGAGGGTTTGAAATGGCATCACTCCCAAATTTATAAGGCAAAAGTCAGACAGACTGCAAATTAATAATTTTTCTGGGCCCCTTCTCAGAACTGAGGTCTCAAGACAAACAACTGACTGAAAAAACAGGCAAAAAAAGGCACCTGAATAAAGAAAAAATGCTTGAACATTTACTTCTATAAGGCAGAGGCCATGGGTTGCAGCATAAAGGAAAGTTCAGATTAAAATATTTAATCAATTGCTAAAGGCTGAGCACGAGTTAGCATGAGCATGCTAGTGGATCAGCACAGGAGTTTGTACGCTATTGCAAGCTTTGTCTGCACCCTAATCTCATCTTGAATTGTAGCACCTGTAATTCCCACATGTTGTGGGAGGGACTGGGTGAGAGATGATTGAATAATTGGGGCACTTTCCCCAATACTGTTCTCTTGGTAGTAAGTCTCATGATATCTGATGGTTTTATAATGGTTTTCTCCTTTTACTTGGCTCTCATTCTATCTTGTCTGCCACCATGCAAGATGTGCCTTTCACTTTCTGAGATGATTATGAGGCCTCCCTAGCCACGTGGAACTGTGAGTCCATTAAACCTGTTTTTCTTTATAAATTACCCAGTATCCAGTATGTCTTTATCAGCAGCAAAAAAAATGGATGAATAGGCATACTATGTTTAGCTCTCTAGTGGAAGAGGGCGAAAAGTTTTGAAAAGTCACACACATGAGATCCTGGAATACAGTGCCTACCTAAGACTGAAGCTTATTGAAAACAGAAAACATTCTCTTGCCACTTCATCCATAACAGGTTCTCAGGCATTGAGTAAAAGTAACAGTGGAATACAACTTAGATAGTTACAAAAAACAGATTTTCTCCAGGCCACAGTGCAAAGGAAAGACCCAAAGGCAAAGGAAAACAGATGTTAAGAAATTAACCTCCAGCAAACCACCCACACACTAAACAGAGATTCAAAGCTTCTGGTATACTGATGGTAACCATAAGAAAAACAAACATCAGACTAAATTCCAAAAAACAAATCCAACATTAAAGTCCTAACAGAAGGAAAGTCGTGACCATCGGCAAACATAAACTGTATTTAACTCAGGGACTACCTTCCTACAAAGGTGGCTGTCTTTTAAGAACAGCAAATGAGATGTAAGAAAAGGGAAGGAAAAATACACTCCAGGGGTAAATGTCAATAATAAGAACTAAACTCAGATAATTATTAGACATGGAATTTAAAATAACTATAATTTATCAAATAATATGTTAATCTTTCCCTACTTCTTAACACCTATGACTCAGCATGTTTGTTGGTGGTGGAGACATCTGTGTTAGGAATTGATAATATGTGGAGTCTGAAAAAAGACTTAAAAGGTGATCCTAAGATCAGACTTTTAGGATCTTGAAATTAGTTGAAATTCTGAGTTAAATTTATTTGTGCTAAGGTTATATAAAAATTGCATATAATATCAGAAAGCATAAAATATAAATGCTATCTAATTTTAGAATGGTATATTATGGGAATAAAGTTTGGTATATGTTAATAATTATCACTAAGTTCTTGTACTAAAAACAGGCTTGGAATAATTTGTACCTTCTTTCTCAATAAATTATTCACTTGTATCATTTTTTCCCTCTAGAATTTGCATTTCACATCAAATAGAATTTCTCTAGTATTTGTTTGATTAACAAAACATCTTAGGCTACAAGATTTTTGTATTTTAAAAACATAGAGTCTCTATATTTAATATATGTAATTTAAAATTTACCTTATTTTATTATTCACTATTCTACCTAAAATTACATTAGTTTACAACTTTCTTGAACTATTGAATGTTTAATATTTTTCACAAGTATACTGTCAGCTTACTTTGGATTGTACTGGAACAAGCTGCTCATAAAACGTTTGTCTGGGAAATATGGAATGCACAATGAGCTTTCTGATTTTCCAATTCACTGGCTTAATCTTTACTCCCTCTGTGGTTAAAACCTTAAAATCTTACTTTAGAAACACAAAAATACAGTGTCATAAATTATTATAAAATGATTCACTGCAGTTTTGTGGGTAAATTCCTCACACTCTCACCAAAGCTTGAGAATTCTTCTGGTATAGATTCTTGTTTTGTTGTTGTTGGTTGTTCGTTTCTCAAGGAGTGTATGATTATCTTGTGAAACAATTATCTTCAGCCAGGTGCAGTGGCTCAAGCCTGTAAATCCTGGCAATTTGGGAAGCCGAGGCAGGTGGATCATCTGAGGTCAGGAGTTTGAGACCAGCCTGGCCAACATGATGGAACCTGTCTCTACTAAAAATACAAAAAATTGGCTGCACATGGTGGCATACACCTGTAATCCCAGCTACTCGGGAGGCTGAGGCAGGAGAATCACTTGAACCCAGGAGACCGAGATTGCAGTGAGCTGAGATCACGCCACTACACTCCAGCCTCGGTGACAAGAGTGAAACTCTGTCTCAAAAACAAAGAAAAAAGAAAAAATATTATCTTCATGATTGTTTTAGGTACACCAATATTCTAGTCAAAATTGCACATATAAATGACCTTAGCCAGTTCCTCAAATACACTATAGTAAGGATATGCATTATGAACCCTTTTGGAAATATGTTGTTGTGTCAAGGAAATAACATCTAAGAACATTTCTATTATTATGTAAACTGTGTTTAGAAACATAAATAGCCTGCTTTACCAAAATTAGCAAATTCACCTGCTTTTTTTCACGATGCAAACAGGAAAAATTTGTGTATATGGGAGAGTACCAGGCTTGGGATGGGAAAATGTATGTCTGAGTCGCAATTCACTTGTATGACCTTGGGGAAAAAATATCTTTAAACTCTCAGAGCCTTAATTTCTTTTTCTGATGCAAAATGCAGATGCCAAATACATATTTGAAAGGACATTAATTGAGAAACTGTATATGAAATACTACATAAACAATACATTCTTACGTGAATATAGCCACGGGGAGATTCAGGTTTTGCGGGCTTTGAAGCTTCTACGATATGAAATAAAGGATACAAATAATAAGTAATCATTTATATGCACATGAATATTTATTTTTAATGAGTAAAATTACAGCCAATTACAAAGCTAATAAAACTGAAATTACAATATATATCACAAAATCCAGAAAAATGTCATTATACTCTTTGTAATTTACTCATTGACACTTCTATAATAATTTTTTTCTGTATCATTTAGGTAAATACTCACTGATAACCTCTAGTTATAAAAATAATTTGAGATATTTCTTAAGTAAGGATAATTCAGTCTGGTGAATGGTCTTTTCCCTTCAAAATCTACATAATCCCATTGCTACCTCCTTTAGAATCTATGCAAATAGTGGACACATCTTCCATACCTAGACTAAGGTCATGATGCCAAGAAAGTGGGCACATGTACCTGGAATAAGAACGGGAAGAAAAAAAGTCATAAGTGTACAGCAAAGTGAGCAAGGATACAGTCAGTAAGAAATGCAGTCAGAAATATTAGTAGCTGGATAAATATCTTTTTGTTCACCATTCTATTCCTAATTCCTGGAATAATTCCTGACATATGATAGGTACTCAATAAATTATAGTTGAATAAATTTAAAAGTTCATGGATGAATGTAACTGGAAGTACTCCATCCTGATTCTTAGAAGCCATTTTCAAACTGAGACCTCTAACAATTACTTAACTACAGGTGGATCTGACTATAACCATTTGAATATATGCCACAAAAGTGAAACCAAATGTATTCCTTACTCTCCTTAATCATAACCTTATTCCAAAATCACCTGCAACCACATTTATGCTAATGGACAGCAAGCTAAGTCTCATGGAGAGGGAAAGGAAGAGTAAAAATAGACACCATCTTCATTTAAAAAATCTTTTAAAGACATAAAAATCATAGTGAACACCTTGCTAAAGCCCTGTGAAGGGGTTTATGCAATGAGGAGACATGCATCTTTACCTTCATTGGCTTTATGGAAAACTCACCTCTGAAATGTACACTCATGCTCAAGACAATTATTCTCAAGTAGAATGTCAGAAATCTGCTGTGTAACTAAACAAATTATATTTTTCATAGAACTAGAGTCTTCTTCATTTACTTTTAGTAGATTGTATCTCTGCTAATCTGGAGACAGCAACTAGTGGCATTCAGAAGTAATGACATGATATTAATTTACTAGACTCAACCAACACTAGGTTTACCCACCTGGTCACAGTCAGCTCCAGATCTTTTCTTTCTTTTATAGGTTTAGGCCTTAATACACATTTCTATATATTGGATTTGTTCCATAATGTTAAGTGTTGTGTACCCAATTTGGAGATAATACCTAATTCATTTTTGTGTTCTCAATGCCTAGTACATTTTTGAACAAGCATAAACTTAATAAATATTTGCAAAATCAATTAATGAAAAAATACTCGTGTAAGTGCAGAGATTTTCAATGTAGAAGACAACATCTAAGAGTACATGCAGTTACATGTACATGCAGTTACATGTAGGCTGCTACAATGCTATCATAGCTTTACAACTGAAATCCTTGTATCTGCTTCCTTGTATCTATTTTTATGAACTGCTTCTCTGTATCTATTTTTTAGTAGAATATCCATATTTATATCCATATATATAAGATATATATATACACACACACTAGAAATATACAATGAATATACTGCATAGAAATGAACTATATTTTATATATGCATATACATCTTGACAGCATGGTTCTGCAGATACTCTGCCTGTCTTTTTGAGGTGATTTTTTCCCCATCTTTATATTACACACTCTATTCAACCTCCACGGATTGTTTTTCACTTCTATGAAGATAAAATGTACATTCTTTCATTAACTCGCTTTGCACTCCTTCTGGTTTATTTCATCATCATATGAACTTGACTGGTTTTTGTTTTCAGAATTTTAGCGAATTTTTGCATGAAGACATTTCCTGGCCATTGTATCTAAAGTAAGTTTTATTTCTATAGTTATTTCATCCTACTCTCTTCCCCATAACATTGCTCTATCTCTGAAATTATCTTGTCTATCTAATCATTTTCAAGTATCTTTCAAACCACTTTGGAAAAAGTAGCTTCTTGTATAGAGACTTTCTTTGCTATCTTATGTATAATATGTTCTCATTGTCTAAAAGAGTGCCTCACAAAAAAGTTTCACAATAAGTATTTGTAGAATGAATGAGTAGATAATTATAACAGTGGGAAAATAACAATAAAAATGTAATTTGTTTATTAAATTTTAAATTTAATTTCTATATTTGGATTACATTACCAAATTTATTACGTAGATAGAGTATAAAAGTAAATTTTATGAATTTTGTAATTGTACAGTGATATTTTAAATTTATATGCCTTATACAATTATTTATAAAAGCTATTGATTTTTCCCCATTCATTATGTTATACAATTTACTTCAAAAGAATCACAGGGTACAAGTGAGTTTAATTCAACTAGGTAAGACTACCATTTAATTTCCCCAGCACAAAGAGCTAACAAAATCTTTTTCAGAATGATATAAAATAAAGCTCAAACATATTTTGCTGCCATGCAAATTCAAAAAGAGAACCCATGAAAAACAAATGTTGCATCATCTACCTTATCACTATCCAATAGTTCCTAGTAAAATTGCTTAAAATAAATAAACTATAAGTAAACAATTGGTGTTAGAGTTATAACCATATGATTTAAAAATATTAAGTGCACGAATGCAATAAAACATAAGCTAAATTTATTTGTGTTCATTATTAAACCTCATTAAACATTAAGTTGAATCAAATATTTTCCTCCATGTTAAAGGCAGTTTTTAATGAAAACATGTTTTTACAAGGCCGTAGAGTATTTACATAGAAAGCAACATTTACAAAAATGTTGAAAGGCTTAAGTCAATAAATATATCTCCAACATTCTAGAAATTTAAGAAATAGAGGACAGTTAAACACAACTTTTATATTTTTTCTCAAAATTGGCATTGAGTTAACTTGCATTTTGAGAATCAAAGAAAGCCTAGGTCAATAAAATCCCACAGGATAATAGACATTAGTAAAGAATGAGGATGGTAAATTATACACAGAAATGTTGTTTGTGTCTTTTTTTATAGAAAAAAACAAATTATATAAATTATATAAGTTTGAATATATAAAGATAATTTTAAATTAATTTTATTTTGCACTCCTTTTCTGTTGTCCATAAAATGCTGATAGTTTTTTCCTCCAAGATGGCAGAAAATAGGTTTTCACCATGGCTGAGACATGTGGAAATTGCAAAATAGTGCATAAAGATCGACTCTATTAGCTTTAATTTAAGAAGAAAAACAGGAATCCACCAGAATTGTGAAGGACTCCAGATCCCCAGGAGATCACAGTCAAGTAGCATCCAGCTGATAAAAGTTAGTGAAGTCCCAGTATGTGAGAGACATAGAAAGCCTCCTTCTGTGACTCACTTTTCCACTGAAGATCCAAGCAATCCAACTTGCAGGAGAGTACTTTGTTTTTACTAAGCCCTAGAGCTAACTTGGGAAGAGCCTTGGAGATATTATGAGGAAAAGATACTAGAAAAAGCTGCAGACACTTTCCCAGACCTAGGACTGAGAGCAGAACATTATTTTTAATCCAGGTGCATACAAAGTCCACCATTCTTTAGTGGGCCAGCAGCATGGCCACATAGCCATTTCAGTCTTGGGCCAGAGATTGGAGTGCCTGCTCTGGATCAGGGTAGGATCCTTCACCGCCAGAATTGTGGAAAGCACCTCAGCAGTAGGTGCTCAAGTTGGGTTTTTACTCATTGCAAACCTGGGATGGGAGAGAAATTGCTACAGCTGCAGTTTATCCTGGGTGGTGAGACTTGCAGCCAACACCAGCTTTGTTACCTGGAACTGATTTGTGTGTGTCATTACTGGGTGCCCCAGCCTGCTCCCCTAGATTGTGGCGAAGTGGATTCCTCTCTGCTCCACCTACAGGCAGAAATTCAGGCATTTGGAGCACCCACTTGCCTCAACCAGCAGCTTGAGGTTCCTCACCCTTCATGGACATAGACTGTGGTGCAGTGAGGCCCTCTGCACTTCATGCCCAAGCAGATTTCCAGACATTCAGAGAACCCATTTGCCTGGTTCAGCAGCATGAGTCACCACACACTTTCTGGGCATTGATTGTAGTGCAGCAAGGGCCTCTCCACTCTATGCCCAGGCAGATCTTCAGGCTTTCAGAGAACCTGCTTGCCTGGTTCAGCAGCCTCGGTTGCCCAACATCATGAACTCATACCTCCAGTGCTGAGCAGCAAGCACAGACCACTGTACCAGTCATTAATTATCTAATTGCCTGAGGCAACAGAGAGCTTCTGCCAGTAAACAAGGATCAAGTATGTACCTAGCCATGTTGGCTGCAGATGGCTGTTACCTATAAGTGCAATCCACTTGCTTGTAGATCAAAGGGTATAGCCAAGTATAAAACCTGCAGAAAGAAGTGCATAGGGCTATAGTAGAAAAGCAGAAAGACTCTAATAAGAATTCTCTACAGTTGCACTCCTTAGGGAGCAGGCTAAGGGAAAGGAAAGAGAAAAAAATATAATATAATGGAGAAAAAAATAAAAATCCTACTTGCATAAAAATAATTTTAATAATTATAGGAGCCTGTATCTACAGAGGAGAAGAAACAGGAGAAAATAATTGGCACCATAAAAAATCGGAATGTAGTGACATCACCAATGGATTGCACTAGCTCTCTAGCAATGGTCCCTAACCAAAATTAAAACTCAGATATGACAGAAATGACAGATGAAGAAATAACATACTCAGAAATGACAGATAAAAAATTCAAACTATGAATTATGGGGAAGCTCAAAAAAAACAAAGACAGGGTTGAAAATCAACACAAAGAAACTTCTCAAGAAATTCACTATATGAATGAAGAGATAAATATCTTAAAAAGGAATCAGTCAGAGAATCTGAAATTGAAAAGCTCACTCAAGGAATTTTGAGATACAATTGAAAGCTTTATCAACAGTTTGGCCCAAGCAAAATAAGGAATTTCAGAGCTTGAAGACTGGTCTTTTGAGCTAATCCAGTCAGATAAAAAAGTAATAATAATAATAATAATAATAATAATAAACAAAGTCTTCAAGAAATATGAAATTATATAAAGCCAGTCAACATACAAATTATTGAAACTTCTGAGGGAGAAAGAGAAAAAGTTAAAAAACCTGGGAAACATTAGAGAAAATAAAATATTTCTAGAAAGTTTCCCTGACTGTGCTAGGGAGGGAGACATCCAGATATAAGAAATCCAGAGAATCACCTGTGTATTAGGCTGTTTTCACATTGCTGTAAAAAACTACCTGAGAGTGGGTAATTTATAAAGAAAAGAGGTTTAATGGACTTACAGTTCTGCAGGTTGTACGGAAAGTATGGCTGGGAGGCACCAGAAAACTTACAAATATGGCAGAATATGAAGGGAAAGAAATCACATCTTACATGGCAGGAGCAGGAGTAAGAGAAAGTTAAAGGGGAAGTGCTACACACTTTTAAACAACCAGCTCTTTTGGGAACTCGCTCACTATCATGAGAACAGCAAGGGAGAGTCAATCACTTCCCACTAATCCCTTCCTACAACACTGCAGATTACAATTCCACATAAGATTTGGGTAAGGACACAGAGCCAAACCATATCAACCTGTGAGACACTATACAAAATGAACATCACTTATGCATATAATCACCAGACTGTCCATGGTCAATGCTAAAGAAAATAGAAGAACAGTTAGAGAAAAGGGTCCAATCACATACAAAGGGACCCCCGTAAGGCTAACAGTGTGATTCTCAGCAGACATTTCATAAAACAGGAGATAGTGGGAGCCTATTATCAGCCTTCTGATTACTCTGGTTGTGACTTCCAATACTATGTTATACAGGAGAAGTAAGACTCAGCATCCTTGTCTTTTTCTAGTTCTCAAGGAGAATGCCTCCCATTTTTGCCCATTTAGTATAATATTAGCTGTTTGTTTGTCATAGATGGCTCTTATTATTTTGAGGAGTGTTCCTTTGATGCCTAGTTTTTGAGACTTTTTATTATGAAGTTAAGTTGAATTTTATTGGAAGCTTTCATGTATCTATTAAGGTAATTATATGGTTTTCACAGGTAACTCTGCTTATGTAGTGAATCACATTTATTGATTTACATATATTAAACCATCCTTCCATCCCACTTATGCAGTCTGTTTGAACATGGTGAATTAACTTTTTGATGTGCAGCTGAATTAGGTTTGCTAGTATTCCAACTAAGAATTTTATATCCCACCAAACTAAGCTTCATGAGTGAAGAGGCACCTGCAGGCCCATGTTGAGCTTCCCTCAGCCCACATGCTCACTGGTGCCCCAAGTCCAAAGAGAGTGCCAAGGTGTCAGGGGCCCAATGTGTCAGCACCGCCCTGAGTGTGCACAGACCCAGCCAGGTCACAACACCACCCAGTCTCTCCCTCAACTTTGTTCTTAAATCAGAGTGCGTGCTGGGAACAGGGAGAGGCCAGGCAGGAGGAGCAGGCATTTCTGAGCCTGTGGGGTCGGGGGGACTTCCCAGGCTCTGGAGAATGTAGGAATGCCTGGGTCTGCAGCCACGGATGGGTAGATTCAGCTGCGCCTTGAAGGGCAGGGCTCCTACCCTGCCAACTTGGAAGGGAATGAGGCTTCTGCTTGTTTCTGGCTCTCATTGGCTTGTGAAACATGCAGCCCCAGCTGTGCCTCCCCTGCTGCAGCTGGCATCTTCACAGAAGCCATTCCAGATAGGCCACTGCTGCTATCACAAACACAGAGGTCAATGAAACAGAATAGAGAACCCAGAAATAAAGCTGCACACCTATAACCATCTGATCTTTGACAAAGTTGACAAAAATAAGCAATGGAGAAAGGACTTGCTGTTCAATAAATTGTGCTGGGATAGCTGGCTAGCTATATGCGGAAGAATGTAACTGGATCCTTACCTCTCACCATATGCAAAAAATTAACTCAAGATGGGTTAAAGATTTAAATTAAAAACCTCAAATTTCAAGAATCACAGAAAAAAACCATTGGCTCATCCTAGACATTATACTTGAGCAAGAATTTATGACTAAGGCCTCAAAAGCAATTACAACAAAAATAAAAATTAACAAGTAGGACCTAATTAAATTAAAGAGCATCTGAACAGAAGAAAAAAACTATCAATGGTGTAGATAGACAATCTAGAGAATGGGAGGAAATATTTGCAAACTATACGTCTATAAAAGGTCTAATATCCAAAAATCTGAGGAAATTAAATAATTCAAGAAAGAAAAACAAATAACTTCTTTAAAAAGTGGGCAAAAGACATAAACAGACACTTCTTTAAAGAAGACAGACAAGTGGCCAAAAAACATGAAAAAATGCTCAAAATAACAAACCATCAGAGAAATGCAAATCAAAACCTCAATAGGATATTATTTCACACCAGTCAAAATAGCTATTACTTAAAAAATCAAAAAACAACAGATGCTGGTAAGGCTGTGGAGAAAAGTGAATGCTTATACACTTTTGGTGAGAATGTAAATTAATTTAGCCACTGTGGAAAGCAGTTTAGAGATTTCTAAAATAACTTAAAACAGAAATGCAATTTGACACAGCAATCTTATCACTGGGTATATATCCATTTTACCCTTCATGCGAAAAACTCCCAATAAATTAGGTATTGATGGGACATATCTCAAAATAATAACTAATTATGACAAATCCACAGCCAATATCATACTGAATGGGCAAAAACTGGAAGCATTCCCTTTGAAAACGGGTACAAGACAGGGATGCCCTCTCTCACCACTCCTATTCAACATAGTGTTGGAAGTTCTCTCACCACTCCTATTCAATATAGTGTTGGAAGTTCTGGCCAGGGCAATCAGGCAGGAGAAAGAAATAAAGGGTATTCAATTAGGAAAAGAGGAAGTCAAATTGTCCCTGTTTGCAGATGACATGATTGTATATCTAGAAAACCCCATTGTCTCAGCCCAAAATCTCCTTAAGCTGATAAGCAACTTCAGCAAAGTATCAGGATACAAAATCAATGTGCAAAAATCACAAGCATTCTTATATACAAATAACAGACAAACAGAGAGCCAAATCATGAATGAACTCCCATTCACAATTGCTTCGAAGAGAATAAAATACCTAGGAATCCAACTTACACAGGATGTGAAGGACCTCTTCAAGGAGAACTACAAATCACTGCTCAATGAAATAAAAGAGGATACAAACAAATGGAAGAACATTCCATGCTCATGGATAGGAAGAATCAATATCGTGAAAATGGCCATACTGCCCAAGGTAATTTATAGATTCAATGCCATCCCCATGAAGCTACCAATGACTTTCTTCACAGAATTGGAAAAAACTACTTTAAAGTTCATATGGAACCAAAAAAGAGCCCGCATCGCCAAGTCAATCCTAAGCCAAAAGAACAAAGCTGGAGGCATCACGCTACCTGACTTCAAACTATACTACAAGCCCACAGTAACCAAAACAGCATGGTACTGTTACCAAAACAGATATATAGACCAATGGGACAGAACAGAGCCCACAGAAAGAATACCACACATCTACAACCATCTGATCTTTCACAAACCTAACAAAAACAAGAAATGGGGAAAGGATTCCCTATTTAACAAATGGTGCTGGGAAAACTAGCTAGCCATACGTAGAAAGCTGAAACAGGATCCCTTCCTTACACCTTATACAAAAATTAATTCAAGATGGATTAAAGACTTAAATGTTAGACCTAAAACCATAAAAACCCTAGAAGAAATCCTAGGCAATACCATTCAGGACATAGGCATGGGCAAGGACTTCATGTCTAAAACACCAAAAGCAATGGCAACACAAGCCAAAATTGACAAATGGGATCTAATTAAACTAAAGAGCTTCTGCACAGCAAAAGAAACTACCATCAGAGTGAACAGACAACCTACAGAATGGGAGAAAATTTTTGCAATCTACTCATCTGATTGCAAATATCCACAACCTACAAAGAACTCAAACAAATTTACAAGAAAAAAACAAACAACCCCATCAACAAGTGGGCGAAGGATAT
The DNA here is from genome assembly GCF_009828535.3 of Hylobates moloch. Taxonomy (NCBI): domain Eukaryota; kingdom Metazoa; phylum Chordata; class Mammalia; order Primates; family Hylobatidae; genus Hylobates; species Hylobates moloch. The sequence continues at coordinate 149,520,887 of NW_026652279.1, forward strand.
GAACAGACACTTCTCAAAAGAAGACATTTATGCAGCCAACAGACACAAGGAAAAATGCTCATCATAACTGGCCATCAGAGAAATGCAAATCAAAACCACAATGAGATGTCATCTCACACCAGTTAGAATGGCGATCATTAAAAAGTCAGGAAACAACAGGTGCTGGAGAGGATGTGGAGAAATAGGAACACTTTTACACTGTTGGTGGGACTGTAAACTGGTTCAACCATTGTGGAAGACAGTGTAGTGATTCCTCGGGGATCTAGAACTAGAAATACCATTTGACCCAGCCATCCCATTACTGGGTATATACCCAAAGGAATATAAATCATGCTGCTATAAAGACACATGCACACGTATGTTTATTATGGCACTACTCACAATAACAAAGACTTGGAACCAACCTAAATGTCCAACAATGATAGACTGGAGTAGGAAAATGTGGCACATATACACCATGGAATACTATGCAGCCATAAAAATTGATGAGTTCATGTCCTTTGTAGGAACATGGATGAAGCTAGAAACCATCATTCTGAGCAAACTATCGCAAGGACAGAAAACCAAATACTGCATGTTCTCACTCATAGGTGGGAATTGAACAATGAGAACACTTGGACACAGGAAGGGGAATATCACACACCGGGGCCTGTTGTGGGGTGCGGGTAGCGGGCAGGGATAGCATTAGGCGATATGCCTAATGTAAATGACGAGTTAATGGGTGCAGCACACCAACATGGCACATGTATACATATGTAACAAACCTGCACATTGTGCACATGTATCCTAGAACTTAAAGTATAATAAATATATATATACAGAAAAAAAGAAAAAAGAAAACATTGTACCTATACACCATGCAATACTATGCTGCAATAAAAAAGAATGAAATTATGTTCTTAGCAACCACATGGATGCAGCTGGAGGTCATTATCCTAAGCCAATTAATGTAGAATAGAAGACCAAATAGTGCATTTTCTTGCTTTTGAGAGCCAAACATTGAGTTCTCATGGACATATAGATGGCAGCAAATGGCCACAGTATAAACTGGGGACTACTAGAAGGGAGAGGGAGAGAAGAGGGCAAGATTTCAAAAATTAACACTTGGGTACTATGCTCAGTACTTGGGTGATGGGATCATTTGTAACCCAAATCTCAGCATCAGGCAATATACCCAGGTAATAAACCTGCATAGGTACTCCCTGAATCGAAAATAAAATTTTAAGAAAATTATCTTTGCAGATATTATTAAGTTAAAGATCTTGACATTGGAAAATTATCCTGTATTATCTGAGTGCATGCATGCAATTATAAATGTCTTTGTAACAGACAGGTAGAGAGAAATTTTACCCATCCAGAAATGTAGGAGATAACTATGGAGGCAGCTATTGGAGTGATGTGACTACAAACTGAAGAATGCTGATAGCCTATGAGAGAATGGAAGAGATGGGAAATAGGCTCTACTCTGGCACCTCCGGACAGTGTGTGGCCATCCTGCTACACTGATTTCAGCCTTGATACTAATTTCAGGCTTTTAGCCCTAGAACTGTGAGATAATAAATTTCAGTGTTTTGAAAAATAAAATAAAGTAAAATAAAATACTGATATTTAACTCACATATATTGACTACTACTATTGGCTACTCAAAATACTATGTGTTTTCTGTTTTGTTTTGTGTGGATTTATTAGGCTAGCCACTATTACCTAAGTTTATACATATGAATAAATTGTTCTTCTTGCCCTCAAATATTTTACTATAACCGTGAAAATACAGAAATATTAAAATATAATTTAATTTACATGTAATAAGTGATATTATAGAGCTTGGATTAGTATTCCAGAAGAACAACACAACATCTAACCATTTATGTTTTTGGTGGAGGGGGATTGTTGTTGGTTTGTTATATCAGGGGACATTTACCAAGAGTGTGAAATCTAAGGTCTCTTAAAGAATTAGAATAATCAGATCATTAATGACTAGAAATGGAAACCCCCTACCCTCACCTTCCCACATATGTGACAAAATGAGTAATGTAAACACACCGTGTAAGTGGAACATTTGTTGTCTACTTAGAAAATAAAGGAGTTTAGTGTTTTATAAGAATAACATAAAAGGGAAGACAGGGCCAGCTCATAAATGTTTTAATGTTTTATTTCACAAAAATTAAAGTCAGAGCCATGAAGAGGTAGGCATTGCTTGGATATTAAGAGGGATTGCGGTTTAATCACATTTACATATAGATAAACTGTTCTAGTAGCATTAAGGTAGATGCCCAATGTATAAATTCCAAAGAAATGGACTATTTAGGTAGGTTTTAGGAGCATTCAAGAGGCCGGCAATTTAAACACTGTCACTTCATCCTCAAAATACTTTCCTGAATTACCAAATGTCTCCTATATTTTACAGATTAAGACATTTATATTCGGAGAGGTTGCATTGTTTTATCTGATTCAATTATCCCAGGTATGTATGCATAATTGTCAATTTAACAATTATTTTCCAAAAAAATATAACATTTGTCCAGCAATGAATACAAACTCTCAACCAGAGCTGATTCAGGGTTTCTTGCCAGAGTGGATAGTAACTTTCTATTGCCTGAGGATTGCTAAACTGCTATGAGTCCATGCACACTTGTGTGCCTCAGGTGGCTCAAATCATAGGTTATAAATTGCATACTACATAGTGTTCCAGATCACCCATTCCAAGAGATGATATTTCTCTGCATCTTAAAAAGAGTTTAGTGTATGTTGAATAAATAATAGAATGTTTATTGCTCCTTTCTTATCCTTAACTTACTCCCTTTTAAATAAGCTTTTGCAAGTACACTTTGTTTCTGAACATAGAACTATTCCTATCTGGACTCCATGTAAGAACAGAACACTAACTCATTACATTAAGAACAAAGGAAGTAATTAAATTTAACCTTCAAGTTCTCCAGAATAAAACATTCCAATCTTCCTCTTCCAGCAAACCACTTTCTGCATCCATCACAGACTCTGCAAGCCACTATTTTGATCATACCAGCAAAAAGATTCCTGGTTATATATCCCTATGCCCCCCTCATAGGACTATCCAGTGGAAAATTTAGGATGTATTTCAGAAGTGAATATTTAAAGACGATATTACAGCTCAGTCTTCCATCTTAAGAGAGAAAATCCAATCGTTCCATATAGTCATCCATTTTTAGCGAAGAAAAGACATAAAAACTCAGGAGGCCATAACAATGCATAACTATTTTATTAAAATGTATTTCTCCAAATGCTGGTGACTTATGAAAAAATGTGCAAATAAAATTTTATTATGCATAGTGTATGCTGGCTGTTGCTTATTTATATTTTCTTCTCTATTTGTTTTAGGCCATGACTAGTCTTGGAGTCTTGCTCAATTATTGTATAAGTAAGTCACAGAATGAAATCATTTTAAATCATTTTCAGTGAAAGTGATGATTAAATCTATGCCAAGAGTCAGAAAAGATTTAGAAGCTCTGTGAAGACTGGAAATTAGAAACAGAACATATAGATCCTGCTTGGAACATTAACCTTATCTAATTACACTTCTCGTAGAATATAGTCCAATTTCAACCTTCACTTTTTTCCACTGCAGATAAATCAATTCATTCTTTCTAATTCTAGCAATTCTATGAGCAAAACAATGAGCTACAAAATTATTTTTTTCTTTTATACCATAAAGAAAAAAGATACATATTTATTAACTTTTAATTGTTTCACTTTTTGACCTTATTTTATAGAAGAATACTAGCCATCATTATGTATGATTGAAACATCTTGTAATGACATAAATCAAGGACCAGTAATTTGTTTCTAAAAAAAAAAAAGTGAAAGGGAAAGTTTAGTTTCCGTATAAAGGAGAAACAAGCAAAGATAGAAAATTGCAGGGCATGTTGAGCTTTATAGAATATAGTGCTAAATACTTGTATACCTTCAGACACAAATTTCCATCTTTTTATTTCATGTCCTTTTTTTGACAGGCAATCTCTTTTAATTGAAAGATTTATTTTTATAAACAATTTTGAAGATATATTTAAATTATTCATTTTTCAAATATTGTAAGATCATAGACGTTTGTTTTTAAAATTAATTGATTATCACTAATTTGTCTTTGATAGATTTTTATACCAGGAAGATATTAGAAAACTTTCATTTATATGTTCTCTTAAATCAAGGTTTAAAATCTTTTGTGTAAAAAGCCAAATAGTAAATCATTTATGACTCGTAGACCTTATGGTTTCTGTCACAACAACGCAACTGTCATTGTAGCATGCAAGCAGCCATATACAATGGGTAAACAAGTGGATGTTGTGTTCGAATGTAGCTTTATTTACAAGACCAGGTGGCACTCCATATTTGGCTCTTGGGTCATAGTTTGCTGACTCATGCCTTAAGCTATTTTATTACATATTCATTGAAAACATACGAAACAGAAAACAATTTTTGCCAGTAAATGTGGAAAGTAAGGATAACTATCATTTGCTTGGGTCAAAGTAAATTTGAGTTGACTGAGAAATAAAATTAGTTACCTGTATGTGCTCACTTTGTCCTTTGCAACAGAAAAGCATAGATAGACAGCACAAATGAAGTGGTAAGAATGTGAAACTTGTTTATCAACTTTGCGAATTCGAAATCTTGAATTCTCCACTATGTAGTAAACCATATTTAATTCTGGAAGCCATGAGGATTGGATTTCCATTGAGTAAAAGTTTGACTTATTTTTAATATTAATATTTAATGTCCTTATTTTTTAATGTTTTAATAATATAAAATTGGTATTCTAACTTTTTAGCTAATGTAGTATATATAAAAAATTAAGGTTTTACAAGTTTAGTTTTTATTAATTTGGGGTAAATTTTTATTATACAAGTCAATAAATAAATTACAGTAATTGTTTACATATAAGTGTAAGGTGCACATACTAGTGCATTTTTTTTCATTGCTGCCTTAACAAATTATCGTACATTTAGTGGCTTAAAACAACACTCATTTATTATCTCATAGTTCTATAGGTCAGAAGTCCGAGTACAGTATAACCCAGTTTGGGTCTTCTGCTTAAAGCCTCAAAATGTCAAAATGGTAATATTAGTAAAGCTGTACTCTTTCTGGAGGTTCTGTGGATGAATCTGCTGCCAAACTCACTGAGGTTGCTGGCCACGTTTAGTTCCTCGCACATGTAGGGCTGATATCTGCATTCCCTTGCAGGCTGTCAGCCATGGGCCTAGAGACGTTGTTCCCAGCAACTGCTTGCATCCCTTCCCATGTTTTCTACATCCGTCCTACCCCCACCTCCAGCAATGATAGATAGCGTTTCACTCGTGCTTGGAAACTCCCCAACCTCTCCTCCTGCCACATCTATTTGATTCTACCTTGAGAAAAAAAAAAAAAAGAAAAGAAAAAGAAAACAAAACAAAAATCTCTGTTTTCAAGGGTTCATGTGATTAGATTTGGCTCAACCAGATAATGCAGGATAATCTCCCTGTTTTGAAATTCTTAACCTCAATGACTTTTGCAAGGCCTTTTCATCATGTCCTGTAACTTATTCACAGGTTCCAGGGATTAGGTGGTAGGCATCTTTGGGGAATCATTCTACCTTCTACAATTAATGATATGGTGAACACCAGCATATCTACTTATCGGTTTATGAAATAAATCCTTTCTCTTAATTTTAATATATCACCCATTTCATCCTTTGTCTCCTGCTTCAGGGGTAAACATACTTCTGAATTTTATGTTTATCATTCTTCATGGGAATGGAATTTCTGTTTAATGCTGTATGCACATTTTCAGCTTTAGTAGATAATAGGAGGTGGAAGATGACTTAATAGGTGATTCATAAATTTACACAACAAAAAAGTAGGTGTGTATGTTCCCATTGTTCCACATACTCACCAAAAATATTGTCATTCACTTTTTAAAAATGTGGTGGAGATATGATACAGTATGTGATTCATCTAAATAAATATTATTTAGGATAATGAGCTCCTTTTTGCATGGTTATTGAATATTTTGTTTTTATTCTTCAGATAAATGCCAATTTTTGTAGTAACTCATTGACTTGGTCTTATTTACTTCTAAAAGATTTTTATGTATTTAAATCACATATATTCTACATGTTCTGTCTCAGCTTATGACATGCTTCAAACTTCCTTTAATATTTATGCAGAACAAAAATGTGAGAAGGAGAGGAATGAGGGCATGGAGTAGCAAGGATGTGGAGAGGGACATTCTCTGAGAATACTTGTTTGTATAAACTGGATTTTAGAGCCATGTTAACATTTTACCTCCTCAAATAAAAATTGTAACGTGAATAAGCCTTCAGGACATTGTGTTAAGTGAAATAGTCAGGCACAGAAAGACAAATACCACCTGATCTCAATTATGTGTAGCATCTAAAAGAGTTGTACTCTTGAAAGTAGAAAATAAAATGGTGCTTAGCCAAGGCTGGGGATTGGAAGACTGGAGAGATATTGGTCAAAGGATACAAAATCTTAGTTCAACAGGAGGAATAAGTGGAAGAGATCTATTCTACATTTTGGTGACTATAATTAATAATAAGGTATGGTATACTTGAAAACTGCTGTGACTAAATTATGTGTTCTCATAAAAAATGATAAGTATGTGAAGTAGTACATATGTTAATTAGCTTGATTTAGCATTTTCACAATCTATACATATATCAAACATTATGTTGCACCCTATGAGTATATACAATTTTATTTATCAATCAAAATGTTTTTAAAAAATTAATGAAATAAAATAGATAAGGAAAAATAAAAAATGGATATTTAAAAGAAAATATTTCTCTCATCTACATTCACAAAGACATTATATACATTTTCTGTTGTTAATTTTATAGCTTGCTTTAAATATTTTTAAAACATAGTTTTAAAATTTCCTCTTTTTTCTGTTACAGGAGATATCCAATTGCATGTTTCTCCAAGGGGGAAACTCATTTTCTAATTTCATTTACTAAAGAAATGCTTCATCCTCTACTGATTTGTCTTTACTTGAGGCTGTCACTGAGCTCTCTCTCCTCTCTTCATTTAAATATTACCAATCTCTCAACCACAGAAATCAAAATTTAGTTACCAAGGTCCATTAACTGTGAGTAATTTCACAAAGCACAAGCTTCACTGCTAGCTCTTCCCTCATGTTAATCACATTTAACTAAGAGGTGCACCTCATGCTGGGAGACTAACCATGGCTCTTCCTTCTTTCTTTTTTTTTTTTTTTTGGCGGCGGGGGGGAGGATTTTTTTTCAATTTTTTAATTGTATTTATGTATTTATTTTTATTATACTTTAAGTTCTAGGGTACATGTGCACAATGTGCAGGTTTGTTATATATGTATACATGTGCCATGTTGGTGTGCTGCACCCATTAGATCTAAAACTAGAAATACCATTTGACCCAGCCATCCCACTACTGGGTATATACCCAAAGGATTATAAGTCATGCTGCTATCAAGGCCCTTCTTTCAATGTCTGTTGGTGAAGGGTCACTGTGCTTCTCTTTCTCAGTTCACATACAGACAGCCAAGCATTTAATTGTGCTGTCTCCTTGTGTCCTAATGCTATATTCATGTGACACTTAATTTAAAAATGGATAAGCAAATGAGAAATTGACCCACAGAAATGAAGGTGCAGCAAAAAAAATAAAAAGAAGAAACTAAAAATGATAATTCTGGAAGTGAACCAAATGTAAATGGAATTAGAGAGGAAATAGCTGACCCTGGGAATGTTGACACTGTTGCTATTGGAGAGACTCTGAATATACAACCAGAGGAATTTGATGAAGGTGGATTTATTGGCATAAATGAGAAAAGTGGTTTGACAAATAGGATGAATTTGTTCCAGAAGAAGTGATGTCAGCCAAAATTTTCATGGTAAAGTTACTCTAAAGCATTTCAAGACATTTGAAGTGCAAAGATAAAATACTGGAAGCCAATCCAAACTTCCAATGGAGTAGGACAATTCGTCAACGCATAAGAAAATACGCACTTTATATCACAAGTTATATGATAGGCTCTTGTGAATGGTATCTTAATTTAGTAAGTTTCATAGCTATTTATTGTTAGCTTTGCATAATATTATTATTTGTTGAATCTGATTTTGAGGTTGGCAAACATGCAAAAGACTCTTATTCTAAGAGTTTAATTCCGTTTTGGAGGGGGAATAGATGATATAAGCTGTAAATAATTACATTTTTATTTATTCTTGTCCAACCTTTACTTTCTTAGTTTTTAATTTTTCTCCTCTTTATAGTGTTGAACAGAGTGCTGTAAATGTATTAAACATAATCATGATACTGGTGACCCTTGTAATCACATTAACAGTAAATCTGACTGCAATTTAAAACCAGTGCCTTGAGAGAGAAAAGGCCATCTAGATTTCTAGTTGGTCCTAAAATTATCTATCTGTAAAAATGAAAACCCGTAAAATAGAAAGTTATAAAATATTGGTTTTCAAGAAGTTTCTAATTTTTGTGTAGAATTTCCTCAGTGCAGTCTCATCTGTCATAGAGGAATTTAATCTTTTCTTTTCTTTTTTTTTTTTTTTTCCAGAAAGGGTTTCACTCTGTCACCCAAGCTGGAGTACAGTGGTGTGATTACAGCTCACTGCAGTCTTCACCTCCCAGGTTCAAGTGATCTTCACACCTTAGCCTCCCAGGTAGCTGGGATCACAGGTAAGTGCCCACTCTCAGCTAAATTTTTGTAGACATGGGGTTTTGCCACATTGTCCAGGCTGGTCTTGAACTCCTGAGATCAAACAATCCTCCTGCCTCAGCCTGCTGAGTAGCTGGGACAAACTGCATGTACCACTACCCCTAGCCAACTTTTTTTGTAGATACGGGGTCTTGCCATGTTGCCGAGGCTGGTCTCGAATTCCTGGACTAAAGCAATCTGGCCACCTCGGCCTCCCAACTTGCGTGAGCCACTGCACCTCCTGGAATTTAATCTTTGTATCTGTCATTAAGTGGTCCAGAAATTTCGGTTGTAATTATAATTGCTACTTTTTTTTACTTGTTGTGTATATTATTCATCTATTATGTATGCCTTCTGACTCTTGAAAACTAAATATGGAAAATATGTCAGCTTTTGTTAAATATCACTAGATATTTAAATAAAATTGAATCCCCATTTTATAGGAGTTTAGCCATGCGGTTTAACAAAATATGCTAGATTTTTCTCTGGGAAGAAAAAAGTAGAAAAATCAACCAAAATATGGTTGACAGAGGTTTGTTACATAATAATGTCATGACACTAATTAGAGCAATATAATGTCTTAATATGATCTGGAATTTCACAATGTAGAGTATGATAGAAATACAGATAATATGGATGGTCAATGTATTAATATGAACATAATAAAAAGACAATATATTAGGGAAGAATATCCAAAGCATAAAATAAAAGAAAAAGTAGAAATATAACTGTGTCACAGTATATCCACTTAATAGTATAATAGTAAGAGTTATGATTATATAAAATTAATAAAATGCAAAATGCTGGTGTAAAACATCAATACCAATATCTATATGGCTTATATGATTTCTATCTATATAAAAATATACATTAAAACTTAAATTAAATGAACAATTGTTTAATCATCTTAGCCATTATTTCAAATTTTTCAAACTTTTACACTATTTTGTACATTTTCCATAATTAATTTTCTCTTTCTTTCTCTCTTTCTTTTCATTCTTTCTTTTCTTTCTTTCTTCCTTCCTTTCTTTCTTTCTTTTTCTTTCTTTCTTTTCTTTTTCTTTCTTTTCTTTCTCTTTCTTTTCTTTTTCTCTTTCTTTTTCTCTTTCTTTCTTTCTTTCTTTCTTTCTTTCTTTCTTTCTTTCTTTCTTTCTTTCTTTCTTTCTTTCTTTCTTTTTCTTTCTTTCTCTTTCTCATTTCTGTTTCTGTTTCTGTTTCTGTTTTTGTTACATGAGGTCTGTCTCTGTCACCCAGGCTGGAGTACAGTGGCGTGATCTCACCTCACTACAACTTTTGTCTCCTGGGCCCAAGTGATCCTCCTGCCTCAGACTCCCAAGTAACTGGGACCACAGATGAACACCACCACACCTGGCTAAATCTTTATTCTTAGTAGAGATGGGGCCTTGCCACTTTGCCCAGACTGGTCCTGAACTCCTGGGGTCAAGCAATCCTCCCACCTTGGCCACTTGTGATCTTCTGGGGTTACAAGAGTGAGCCACCACACCTGGCCAACATGTATTTCTTGATAATGTAAAAATTAGTAAAGAATTGGCCTTTTACAGTGGTCTTTAATTTGTATTAGCATATAAATTAAGGTTTTAGAATTTCTTTTTTCCTCATTGTTTCCTATTATTAATTCTCATTAATTTAGTTATCTCATTTTTTCTGGATATTTTTATCACTGTTATTATTTGTTGTTGTTTTGAGCATACTGTTCCAAAACCAGAGCTATAATCTAGCATCTTTAATTATCTAGACTTTAGAAAGCAAAGGCATACAAAATTGGTTAAAAAATAACATTTACTGAGTTTTCATTTAAATTTATATTCTGAGTGTTTCAATAACTTTATACTGAGTGTTTCAATAATAAATTTTCCACAATACCAGACTCTATGTCTTAATTAAAATCAAAGAACTCAGACATATTATTATCTACCATAATCACAGTTGCCCTCACAATGCTGACCTTTTAAATCTTAGTAACCCCTGATTTCTAAGGTTTGCATTTAATTTATGTAATATAAACAAAATCAATGGTTACATAATTAAAGATATCAAAACAATTTATTAAGGTTATAATTTCTTTAGGTTTTTTAATTTGCAAAGCTTGCTTTGATAACATATTCATGCTGTGAAGTGATAATGCCAATAATCAGTAACTATTTACTAAAAGAGTCACTAATTTACATTGTCATTTAAGTAACATATATATTTAAAAGACAAACATAATCTTCCACAGTTTGATTAATAAAGATTTTATTATATTATTAAAAAGCAATTTTTTCCAAAAATAAATAAGAAATTGATAGACAACATATTTAGGATAAACAAATTATTACTATTTATTGATTTTAAGTACTGATTGCTAGTTCACAGATATGAATTATGATTATTCCAATCATTCAACACAACTTAAAAACCATTTTGCCAAAAATGTTTACTTGAGGTGTATTTTAATTTCCTAATTGGTGAATTTTCCAACTGGAAGTAAAAAAATATTGCCATGATCTCACATTTTGTTTTCTTGCTACAATATTTACAACTAAATGGTATCTTACTGCACTCTGGATTATTATTTTCAGTTTTCCACCAAAGTAGCACTTTTACTTCTTGTAATATTTGCTGTGATATGGAAAATAAAAAGGATCATTATATCTTACTTATTAATACCAAAATATCATTTCTGATTTAGAAAAAATGACCTTCACACACAACGTTGACCACTACAAATACATATACTATGATTTTTACTTGGAGTATAATCAAAACTTGAAACAGGAGTGAGCAAGTGGGAATATCTGAATCCTTGAAAACAGATTGCCCTGATTTTATTTAGAGAGAGGTTTGTTTATATATAAAATAAACTGAAAAAATGACCACCATAATTGTTATAAATAGCCCCAAATGTCATTAATTACATCTAGTGTAATGCACAACATGTAATGACTTTAAAATATAATAATATATTAATATATGTAATTAAAACACAACATAAATAACATCTCGTATTCTTTTGTCTTAAACATGTATTTCTATTTTATTTTTTCGTTGGCCTTTTGAATCACAGACCACCATTGAAATCCATTTATTGTTGAATGTCTTCTGAATATAAATTCCAATTTAAATATAATTATTATGTCATTTATTATTTGGTTTTAACACATAAAACGAAGAAATTCGTTCAAAGTTTTCAAAAAGTGCTAATGCCAAACATACGGCCTTTCTTTGCATGATTTGCCTTTTATATTTTTGAAGACACAGTTAGATAAAAATATTGATTATGCATTTATATTTTTATTTAGGAATTAATTGTTCAAACACCAAATTTTTAATTATAAATTTCCAAAGTGAAAACATGGGACAACTACCAAAAAATGAACAGGAAGATGAAATCACAGTTTTATAACTTATTAGCCACAGAATAATATTTCTGAAAATCTGTCAAATATCCATCCTCCCCCTATATTTATTTAATAATAATTACATACATTATGGTTAATAAATCAGCTTTTTAAAAGAGTGTAAAATTGTGAATGTTAAAGTCCTATTCAATTACTAAGAAACATTACTCAATTTGAGATTTATTAGTTGAATAAGTAAATGATTTTGTTGCAGTATCTTGAGAACTGCAAATCATATTCAAATATCCTTAACAATTAAATACTTTTTGACTTTTTGATTTGAAGTAGATAAAATGTAAGTAATATATTGAATGTAAAATGTTTTTCAAGGCTAAGTTAGGGCATAACATAAATTATCTGTGCATATATTGAATAACCTCCAAAAATGATTTCACATTACTACTAGCTGAATTGAAGAGGTTTCCATTGCCTATGGAAACACTGAGTACTCTACTATAAAGTCTTCATCTCATTCCATTCAGAATGATGAATATGACTAAAAACATTAACAAAAGAATAAATTAAACAAAGTCACAAAATTTGTGACATGTGAAATGGTTGGGTCATTTATATATTGAACAAAGTTATAGGCCTTTCCAAATATGGGCACATGTTTTTTATATATATATATATATATATATTTAATATATATATTTAGTTTATCATTTAATGATTTCTAAGAAACCTCTCAGAATCTAGAACATAATGGATGCCATTATTGTCACTTTGAATTACATATTTATCTTCCAATTTGCTGTCACTCTACCCTATGTCCGGTAATTCAAAAAATTATTGATAAATATACCAAACAGTATCAAAATATTTCAACAATATTTATTCCATAGTGGTCAGTATATATTCTAGTTTGACTAATGCCTCAAATTCACAATAGTAGAAAATACTATAAAATATTTTTAATGTGAATATATCTTCAAGACTTTTTAAATTTATTTTATTTTTCAAGTGCTTTTTTGGCACCACACTATTTTTTACTGATACATAATATTTATACATACTTATGGGGTACATGTGATATTTTATTATATGCACAGTATGTGTAATGATCAAGTCAGACTATCTGGGGTATCAATTACCTGGAGTATAATTTGGATATGTTAGGAGCATCTCAAGTCCTATTAGCTTTTTGAAATACACAAACCATTGATGTTAATTATAGTCACCCTACTCTGCAAATATGAAAAGTTATTCCTTCTTCTAACTGTATATTTGTACCCATTAATCAACCTCTTTTTATCCCCCCCTTCCAAATATACTTTCTATTCTCTGGTGTCCATCATTCTACTCTCTATCTTCACAAGATCAACTTTTTAAACTCCCACATATGAGTAAGAAGATGTGATATTTGTCTTTCTGAGCCTGACTTTTTTCACTTAACACAATAGTCTCCAGTTTCATTCATCCATGCTCCAGCTGCAAAAACATGATTTTATTCTTTTTAATGATTAAATAATTTTCCAGTGTGTATATATACTATATTTTCTTTATCCATTCTTCCATTAATGGACTTTTAGGTTGATTCCATATCTTTGCTATCACGAATAGTGCTGCAATACATTTGTGATTGCAGGTATCCCTTTTATATACTGACTTATTTTTCTTTAAATAAATACCTGGTAGCAAGATTACTGAATTGTGTGGCTCTAGTTTTAGGGTTTTTTTGTGTTTTTTTTCTTTTTTAAAATTATACTATAAGTTCTGGGATACATGTGTAGAACGTGCAGTTTTGTTACATAGGTATACACATGCCATGGTGGTTTGCTGCACCCATCAACCCCCGTAACCTACATTAGGTATTTCTCCTAATGCTATCCCTCCTCTAGCCCCTCGCCCTTCATCAGGCCCTGATGGGTGATGTTCCCCTCCCTGTGTCCATGTGTTCTCAATGTTCAACTCCCACTTATGGGTGAGAACATGCAGTGTTTGGCTTTTCTGTTCTTGTGTTACTTTGCTGACAATGATGGTTTCCAACTTTATCCATGTCCCTGCAAAGGACATGAACTCATCCTTTTTATGGCTGCATAGTATTCCATGGTGCATATGTGCCACATTTTCTTTATCCAGTCTATCACTGATGGACATTTGGGTTGATTCCAGGTCTTTGCTATTGTGAATAGTGCCACAATAAACATACGTGTGCATGTGTCTTTATAGTAGAATGATTTATAATCCTTTGGGTATATACCCAGTAATGGGATTGCTGATTCAAGTGGCATTTCTAGTTCTAGATCCTTGAGGAATTGCCACAGACCTCTAGTTCTAGATCCTTGAGGAATTGTCTTCCACAATGGTTGAACTAATTCACACTCCCACCAACAGTGTGAAAGCATTCTTATTTCTCCACATCCTCTCCAGCATCTGTTGTTTCCTGACTTTTTAAAGATCGCCATTCTAGCTGGCATGAGATGGTGTCTTATTGTGGTTTTGATTTGCATTTCTCTAATGACCAGTGATGATGAGCTTTTTTTCATATGTTTGTTGGCTGCATAAATATCTTCTCTTGAGAAGTGTCTGTTCATATCCTTCGTCCACTTTTTGATGGAGTTGTTTTTTTTTCTTGTAAATTTGTTTAAGTTCTTTGTAGATTCTGGATATTAGCCCTTTGTCAGATGGATAGATTGCAAAAATTTTCTCCCATTCTGTAGGGTTGCCTGTTCAATCTGCTGATAGTTTCTTTTACTGTGCAGAAACACTTTAGTTTAATTAGATCACATTTGTCAATGTTGGCTTTTGTTGCCATTGCTTTTGGTGTGTTAGACATGAAGCTTTGCCCATGCCTATGTCCTGAATGGTATTGCCTAGGTTTTCGTCTAGGATTTTTATGGTTTTAGGTCTTATGTTTAAGTCTTTAATTTATCTTGAGTTAATTTTTGTTCTCATATGGTTTTCCATATTAGCTGTACTAATTTACATTCCAAGTAACAGTGTGTGTTTCCTTTTCTCTACATCCTTACCAATATCTGTTATTCTTTGTGATTTTAATAATAGCCATTGTAACTGGGTAAGATGTCTCACTGTGGTTTGATGTACATTTCTCTGATGTTAAACATGTTTTCATATACATGTTTGCTATTTGTATGTCTTCTTTTGAGAAATATATATTCAAGTTTTTTGCCCACTTTTTAATAGGATTACTTGTGGGGGTTATTTTTACTGTTTAATTGTTTGAGTTCCTTGTATATTCTAGATTAGTTGGATAAATAATTTGCAAATATCTTCTCCCATTCAGTAGGTTGTCGCTTCACTTTGTTCATTATTTCCTTTGTTACGCAGATGGTTTTTACTTTAATACAGTCCTATGTGTCTATTTTTCTTTTTGTGATCTATGCTTTTGTTGTCTTAGCCATAAAACCATTGCCTAGACCAATGTCCTGAAATATTCTTCCTATGTTTCCTTTCAGTATTTTTTACAGATTCAGGTCTACACGTAACTGCTTAATCCATCTTGAGTTGATTTTTATATATGGTGAGAGACAGGGGTCCAGTTTCACTTATCTGCATATCAATATTCAATTTTTCCAGAACCATTTATTAAAGAGGGTGGCCTTTCCTTTCTGCAATGTATGTTCTTGGAATCTCTGAAAAATAAGTACATTGGCTGTAACTGTGGATTTATTTCTGGGTCCTCTATTGCATTTCATGATCTATGAATGATTGTGATTTTATACCACTGTCATGCCATTTTGGTTACCATAGACTTTTGTAATACATTTTGGAGATAGCTTGAAAGTAAGACTTTCTAATAAATATAATTATAAATAAATTGTTAGATGATATAGGCTTATACAAGTCAGACTTTCCTTCTCATCACAAATTCTTTATTGTTAAAATGTTGTATTTCAATTGGTGATTGCATTCCTATGTTCAAAAAATATATAAAACAGTCAAATTTTAGGTAAAAGCTTTATTCATCTTACACCTATCAGCCTATAAGGGAGCACCAGAGACCAGATGGCCCCATGATCAAAATAGGTTTGGGGATTTTATAAGGTGTCTGTAAGGTTTATAAGTTGTCTTTTATAATGTGTTCTTGTAATTTTGGCTGAGGCAATAGTTTCCGTCTCTAAGTGAAACTTCCCATCAAAAGTCATTCTCACACTACATTAGTGCATTGGTATGATCCTAATAATCAAAACAGAACCCTCTGAGAACCCTTTTTGCAAGCTTAGCAGTTGTTTTTTCAAGCTTCACCAGAAGGAGATGTAGGAAGAAGGGAGACAAAGGTAGGAAACAAAAGGGAAACTGAGGATCCTTCATCATGTTTGTTTTAGACCTTCAACACTTAGGAAGATACAACTTGTTTATTAGTGGAAATCAATTTAAAAACTAAATTTTCTTTGATGAAATTTGTTTTAAGTGTACATTTTTGAGGGAGAAAACAATGTTTCATAATATAAGAGATCACACTTTTACATCTATGAGACCTTTATATCTTTCTCCCTTATACATTAAGCGGTCCAAAATGCAAGTTTAAGATAGAGATTAGAATGACCAGAAACCTTTACAATTTGGCAATGCTGTTTTCTAGATTCACTTGACAATATTAACACTTATATGAGTCAAACTTTGGACTTTGGAAAGTTATGATAAACTTTTTGAAGGTCATACGAGAAGACCACTCATGGCGAAGCTAATAGATATGCCCACTTGTGGATGTTTTGATGGACCAATGACACATACGATTATTCTTGCAATGTATCATTGTATTTTTTAGGACATGGTCTGTGGACATTTATTGTACTATCTATAGCAAATTATCTCAGAACGTGGTACAAAAAATGTAAGCAATAAACTTTTGTGTTATAATGAATACATGAATGAAGAATGAAAAAAAGAAGGGGATAGACAAGACAATTATAATGTTTGTAGGTATTTAGTCTGTTTTAGAAATTATCTTCCTTATAGAAATTAAACTAGAACTTCTTTATACAGATACAATATAAACATTTCTTTATCTTCAGATGCATTGTGCATGTTTCAATCTATCATACTTAAATCTCAATCTACATATTTTTATCCGATTAATATATGTTCTCCTCAAGCAATTAATTTTCCTATATGATAATTGTACTGTAATTGGGACAAAATATTCTCCATAATAGAGGAGAAGCTAGAAGAGATATTCTTCCTTTCTCTAAATTAATTGCCCTTTTATTATCAGTAATTTCTATTATTAGTGATTTCTATTTTCTATGTATAATCTGTGTGTGTATACACACACACACAAACACACACACACACACAGACACACATATATATATATATACTGTCTACTGTCTTCTAAAGGATAAGTTCATGGAATATCCTAATATGACATGAACTCCTTTACGTAGTTTTCCTAGAGAAGTTTAGGTTTAATTTTTCAGAATGAATATGTAAATATTAAATCAATCACGTAAACAAAATTTTATAAAACACCTACTTTGTGACAGGCATAGGACAGCTGTCACACACGTGATGAAACCAAACAGAAATAATTTATAGAGATAGGCAATTTGAAAGAAAATATACAGATAAACGATTCCTTATAAATGTTGTCAATCCTACTAAGCAAAAAAGCAGTGTAATAATGATGATACTGCAAATGATGACTTCCTTTGCAATGTATGAATAAGGGATTAACATGATTTTTTTATTTTGAATAATTTTTTTGTACTTTTAGATAATTTATTGCATACAGTAAGAAAAGTGGAAGCAGGAAATCCGGAGAAAAAAGATAATATTACTAACAGAAAAATCCATCATTAATAAGAAGGTAGAGAAGGAGGTGCCTTTACATATGGATATTAAATCGTTCTAAAATCTTGCCTAAAACCACATTTCCACCACATACATTCTGTCACGCTCCGTGCTCCAGCTGAGCACACTCTGCTTCAACCATACTATATATAGTGGTTATCTATTACCATGTAACAAATTGCCTAACAATTAGAGACTTTATAAATAATATTTATTATCTCACATATTCTGTGAGTCAGAAATCTGAATGTGGCTCTGGGTAACTCAGCCTTAGCTTCTCTCATGAGGTTGAAACTAAGGTGTCTGAGGCATGGTCTCAAATGAAGCTTTGACTGAGGGAGAATTCATGCCAAGATTACATGAAATTGTTGGAATGTTTAATTCCTTGCTGACTGTGGGCTGGAGGCCTACTTTATTTTCTTATTTTGTTGTTTGTTTGTTTGTTTGTTTCTCCTTGATGTAGGGCATCTCACAATGTGGTGGCTGGCTTCCCTCAGAATAAGAGTTAATGAGAGCAAGTGAGAAGGAAACCAGAGATCCTTCATAACCTAATCTCAGAAGAAACATCCCATCACTTTTAATGTGTTCAGATTTTAAAAGCAAATCACTAGGTTCAGCTCGCACTCGAGGGTGAGGATTCCTCAGGGGTACTACTGGGTACATATTTAGAAGCTGCCCACCACACTATGATTGACTTTATTTTTAAACCAATTTACTAAGATGTGATAGGTAAAAGCTGTGTGTATTTAATGTATACAACTAGATGAGTTTGAAGATAAATATCCATCTGTGAAACCATCTCCTCCATCAAGGTCATACACGTGTCCATTATCTTCCATAGTTTACTCCCATCCCTTTATTATTAATGTCAAAGTCACAGAAGCAGAGAGTAGAATGGTGGATAACAGGAGCTGGGGTAGTGGGAATGGGGAGATAGTGTCAAAGGGTATGAACTTTCAGTTATGCAAGATAAGAAGTTCTGGAGATCCACTATGCAGCAGAGTGCCTAAGGTTATCAATACTGTATTGTATACTTAAAATGTACTGAAAAGGTAGATCTTATGTTTAGCGTCCTTACCTTTTTTTAATTTACAATTCACTTTTATAGTGAAAAATAGTCCTGGTTTGAGCGTGACTGCCCAATTTTTAGCACTAAAATACTGAATCCTGAGAAACCCTTTGGTCCCAGGCCATTGGGAATAGTTGGTTAGCCTACTTGCACTGTCAAAGCTCTGAATTCTATATAGCGGCTTCTTCCTAGATTGTCTTAATAGCCTTCTTTTGCTACTAGCATGTACTACTCAAACTATAAGACTCCTTTTGATATTTTCTCTTTCAAGAATCCTCCCTGTCTTCCCTTAAAGATTAATGGTCCTTCACAATTCTAAAACATTCTTGTAGTAATACTATGCAAGTACTCTTTCACTCTGCTTTTATAAAGAGTTGAGTCTTTTTTCCCCCTACAGACTAGAATTCTGATAGAGCCATGACAATTGATTCACTTTTGGTTTTATGGTATCTAGCTCAGTGATTAGTAATTTTTCAAAAAGAATATGCATTTTATAGAAGAGGAAACATGATATCAGAAAGGTCAAGAAAAATGTTCAAATTCATTCAGCCAGTAAATGGAGAAAAAAGATCTGCAGTTGCACTGGTATCTACCAGAGATATTAATGATGAGTTACGCACAGATTTATGTTTTAAAATTTCCTGTTCCAAACAATGACCTGTCCAAAATTGTATAGTAAACCATTTAAAAAGCCTGCATATTTTTAGACACCAAAAAACATAATAATTAAAAAATAACATTTTTGCAGAAAATAGAGATATTTCACATTTAGTGTTGACATCAGACCCTGCATTTGGAAAAGTCACATTATTAGAATGACATTAATCAAACATCCTGAGCTTTCTGCATAAGCACTGGTGGTTTACAAATATAGGTGCATTAGGATTAGGTAAAATGACTTTCAAAACTGTATTATCCAACCCAATGAGCAGGGGCCAGCTGGAGTTTAACATTTTTTTCCAGATTGTCCTATATTATTTGGATTTTGAGCAATTGTTCACATACATAATACTGGGGCTGGAATAGAGAGTGTAACTTTGATGCAGGAACGAACAATGATTCTTCCATGTTTATGAGTAGATAACAGAGGTTAAAGAATGCTAAAGTATCGTGGTAGAAGGCAGGAGACAATTTATCAGAATAAACAAGTTTTAGGAGTAGCAAAATGAGATTACTACCCTCCCCCAGTGCAACTTAATAATTCATTAGTGTATTAAGAAAGATGACGGATTTGAAGGCAATTTTGTATATTGATAAATAGCAAGGATGTGATATTCAAGGCTATGACTGCAATCTTCCAAATTATGAACAGGGTCATCAACAATGTACTGACTGGGAAAAACTTAGATTCAGTAATTCTTCAATAAATCAAATGAATCAGTGCCCAGGCTCTAGATCCAAATACCTCAGGCTGCTTCTTAGGTGTTCTCTTTATTTCTTAAGCCAAAAAGTATTAGGATATTCTATTCTAGTAACTGAGTGTATTCTAACTGCATAAAATCATTCTATGTTAAAATCATTATAGATTTAATTAGCAACAACCTTTGAGTGAAATTGAAAATGAATTTACCTTTATAACCATATTCTTGAAGATCAATCAACTTTAAACAGGACTACATGCAGGCTTACTGATAATTTAGCATTTAAAGTATAAACAAGTATATTATTTAAATGGCAAAAACAAACTAAGATGGATTAATCCTAAGAAGAGAAATCCTCTTTTTATTCTGAGTAAGACTATATTGGATACACACACATGCACACACACACACACAATTATATATTTTCTTAATGTTGTAGGTTTTCAGTAATATTTAATGCATTAAAAGTATAATACGAATATTTAGTCAATAGCAGAGGCTTATTGGCCTGTGATATTAGGTGAAGTATAATGGCCAGAAATCATTTACATTAGTGTTTTCAGGTGATAATGGAGTAAAATTAGAGTAATTTTTGCTCTGTCATCTTATCAACAGTATGAATGACACTTATCAAACTATATTTACTTAGGTATATATTTTCCTAAGTAGTCTCACTTTATCTTTAGTGAGAACAACAGAATAGGAAACCAAGACAGAACATTCAGTCACTATTTTTCACTGTGGTTAATCGTTGAAACCATTAATGAGACCCCTTGTGTTTTTCTGGCTATCTCTAGCTTGAACTTGATCAGTAAACTTTGTCTGCATTAGTAGCCATGGCAACTTCAGGATAAATATTGAGTACTTGCCTTCCAACTGTTAAAAACCTTTGAGTCTCATTTAAGTCTGTAGTATATTACCACAGAGACACTAGTATGCAAAAAATAGAAATTTCACACACAGTTCCAAGAAAAAAAAGGTAAAATTTGGTGAACAATGTAGTATATTATAAAATTAAATAGAAGATAAAGTGCAAAGATTAAAAAAAACTTTTTTCTTCAGTGGTGGTAGTACACATGACAAATTACAAAATTTCATAACAATTATATAAAGCTTTTATGTAAACAGATCATTAACACAGTTGCATACTTAGCTGCTTGAGGGAATATTAAATAACAGGTAGAAAAATAGGGTAGTACAAGACAAATCCAATCTGAATAACTTTATTGCCTTATGAGATGCCTATGTACGATACACAGTTTTATGGAGTACCCTCTTAATTGAAGCTAAAGGACAGAATTAAAAATCATTTAAAAATATATACTTGCTGCCAGAATTGTTCATAGCCACTCGTCAGGCTGTGTTGGTATCCGTAGACTACCCTTTTGTTGATTCAGAGCTCTGTGTCTATGACATTTACATATTGACGACACTTTAGATGGGCAAGCTGCTGTGCTCATCTCACATATGCTGATAGAGCCTTTTGATTTTGGCACAAACATGGATCCTTAAAGATTGTTAGAACAAATAAAAGCCTTGTGGCAATTGTATTTTCTAAAGATTAGCTACAATATCTCCCACCTCACAAGCTCTTCTAAGGATTTAATTTTGACATTCCTTCCAAGTGTCCTCTCCCTTGAACCACATGAACTATCATAACTGCCTCAAACACAAGAGTATGCTAGAAGTATCACTATGTATCTTCTGAGGCTAGGTGTTCAAAATAGCACATACTTTTCTTACTCTCTTCAGACACTTGCTTTTAGAATCCACCGGAAGCCACCTTGTGAGGAAGTCCTAACTAACCTACATGAAGAAATCACATGGAGAGGCCACATTTCAGCTGATGGACTGTAGAGGTTCCACTGACTGCCATCATCAATTGCCAGATAGAATAAATAAGATGTTTCCAGACAATTCCAGCTCATATAAGTTAAGTCCTGTATCACTTAATATCTTCCTGCTGAGGCCTAAGACATGAATGAGTAGAGCCAGCCATTATTGCTTCATTCTTGAAATCCTAGGCCTCAGGATTTCTGAGTCCAATAAAATAACTCTTTTATACATCAAAATTAGTATGGATTATTATACAACAATAGTACCTAGAACAGACACCAACTACTTGTCCCCTTATTTGTACCAGCTAAGTCTTTTCAGGCAGCGAATTCCTAATCAAGTTTTCTAAATTTTTTTAAAAAGCATTTTCATGATATCCAGCCCACCTTTATTCAAGGGAAGTTCTTTAAACACATATGTCATTTTTCACTCAAAAAGAAATGTCTGTTGAATTATCAACAACAAAAACGCACCTAAGTAACATAGAAATTGTCAATAGATGCATATGATTTTTTCCTGTCAAAAGCTGAAGAGAATTTACTTAGAAATATAGAATAGAGCAACTGATTTTAACACTGTCAATAGTCAATTCCTTTCTGCCACATGAAATATTAAGAAAAATTTTCCTTTGCAATAGTCAAACAATGATTCAGAAGATGTCAGTAATCTATCTCCTGGGAATTTGAAATTGAAAACCAGGTTGTCTACTTGACTTTCTTGTGTGTTGCAAATTAGAGGTAATGTGATATTGGAAAATATGTGGCAAAGTGGAGAGACAGTGAAGAGAAAGGGAGAAAAATGCAGAAGTTGCACAGAGATTAGGTGAAGATAAAATGAGAGACTGAAGCTTAATGTCATGACCTCAAAGATTTAGACAGAAATAGAGAAACCATGGTGGCATTTTTATCCTAGTGAGTTTTCTGTTTTCTGTTCTAGTTTCCTTGGAGATGGAATAGCATATTTTGATATCCCTATATCCCTGTGAAACCCTGGTTGCCACCTGAGGTTACTTAAAGACAATATATCAGTTAGAATGCCTTTAATGAAGGTTATAGTTTAAACAAATAGGAAACGTATAAGCTTATATCAGAATAAACCTAGTGATAAAGTCATCCAGCATATTAGCAGTGTTGTAGATAAACCAGAATCTTTCCATCTTCCGAAATGCCGATCAGAGTTTAAAATTTATCCTAATGCAGGTTTCTCCTGTGGTTGTAGGTGGCTACCAAGTGCATTCCAAGTCTGCATGACTCTTCATTTGGTACAACAGCACTATCTCTTTCCCTTCTTCTTTTCCAATACGCTTTCCTTTCATTTGACTCTTCAGAGTTCTTCAATTCATTTCCCCATCATTTATGAATTTAAGCATTTGCTTGCTAAGGAGACCAGTGTAAGAAAGGGCCCTTTTTTTCCCCTTTGGCTCTCATTCTTTGCAACAAAGAATCACTAGCAGTGACTAGGTTTTATCATTCCTTTCTCTAACAAGGTTCTACATATGGAGGGGAGCAATATTCAGACTTCTTGATATGAATAATTTGAATCATGTAATAATTTTAGAAGGCAAAGATACAATTTCCATTTTAAATACCATTTTTATTTCACAGTTTCACTTATTTTGCCTTTTAACTAAGACCTTTTAGTTCAAGATCTATAGTTTATCAGGAGAAAATAAACACATAATAAAAGTATTTATAGGGAATATTCTATAGAAATTATTTTTAATAAAAAGTCCTATATTCTAAAGCATACTTTATTTTTAACTGAATAGGTGATTCATTTACATTAAATGTAAATGATTGGTTTATTCAGAACATATATAGAAAAAAAGGAGACAAGTCACTCCAAATAACATTACGAAAAATTAAACACTATGACCACGTGTTTCCCAGGTTTTGCTTAAATTTCTATTTAAAATTACCCACACACAAGTTATAACATAGTCAATATATAGTTTTGTTTTATGATGCATTCTCTTAGCATTATAGAAAGAAAATGTCCTCATACCCCTTAATATTTTTGAAAATAGTATTAGAACATCTGTAAATTATTGGAAGAATAAATGTAATATTAATAATTTCTATGTTTTAACTATGTCTTAGAATTTTAAAATTAAAGTACTACTTTGATGTAGTGGTTAACTTCTTAGCATAAATTAAAACCCACAATTTTTATTAATATTACCTCTTGTGAAATAGTATATGATAGTGAAATAGTATATGATTTTTAAAGTTTTCTCACACAAATGAACATAGCTATTTCAAAAATATAATTTAAAAGTTTTCCTGAGTCATTGCTAATATGTCTGAAAAAGATTTCATACTAACTTTTATATATTTATCATTTTATTTCATCAGTTTATAGAATAAGTTTTAATAAATATTCTGTGACATTATAAGCTGAAAATTGCATATTGCCTTCTAGGCTACAAAATGCAAGTAATTTTTAGCACTTATAATATTTCTTCACTTTTCAACTGTAGTATGAGTGCATCATTTTACAATATAAGCACAAAGTTTTGTTTTGTTTACAAGCAGGGATTGTTTACATAAAACCAGTTAGTCATAAGATCTACTCTTCACAATTAAAAAAAATAGCAACTGTAATTAAGCAGCATGTTTTAAAATGAAAGATTAATCCAATGGAAATCTACTTCAATGTAGTAAATAAATCCTGACAATTACAGCGGTATCCTTTAATGTATACAATTCAAAGAGAGAAACCAATCTGAATTTTCCGTACATCATAATTTACTATCTTACTTAAAAAAGTCTAAAGCGACTAAAAGTCACTTTAAAAATAACTTCTTATGTAAAATAGTATTTTTAGAATAAAACGTTAAATGCAATTAATAGTAGTTAATTCACTGATTTCCTCTGACATATTTGATATACATTTCTCAAAAGAAGATATTTACATCAATTTGAATGTCACAAGGTGATTTTTAAAAGAACATTTGTCTCATGTGCACTTATTTCTTTAATAGCGATTTCAGCTCACCCTTAGCAGAAAGCTAACTTCAAGTTGCTTAATAGCTCTTTTCTTCTCCCAAAATAATAAAATATATCATTTTCTTGAGTATTTTCCCACATAAAAAATAAATAAATAAACAAACTCATAATCCTGAAATATCAAGTAACTGATTTACTGATCTTAGTTGAGTCAGCACAAAATTCTTCATAATAAAACATCAGAGGAGTTTATAAGGTATGCTTCTGCTCTCATAGGTTTTATATATGTGGGGTAAAATTCCTCTCTAGAGGAACTTGGAACCAAATATTGTACCCATAAAGAGAATTTTTTATTCCTGCCTATCTAAAAGTATTGATTAGAAACTTGAGTTACAGAACCTTAATCTTCAAAAGCACAAGCTGGGTTTTTTGAAGTACTTGTTTTAGGATATATTCTGGAAAAAAAAAAGTAGATCCATGTGTGTTATTAAAAATATTGTATCTGGTTCTTCTTAACATGTACTTCCCATATCTTCTCATTTGTCAGGGGCCAGCCTCAACTAAGACTGTCTTAATCACATTTCATCTGTGCTATAGAAACTTTAACTGAAACCTTACCTTTTCTTGAAACTCTTATTATAAATGTCTTTAGGCAAATTCTAAAATTTTCTCACATGTAAAATATCTGCTTAGTTATAGAAATATAGTCCATAATTGGTTAATCATCACTAAATTAGAAAGTTCCCATCTGAAGTAAATAAATCTATGAATGAAGCAAAATGTGTCTTATTGACTTCTATGGCAAGGGAGAATATTTCACAGATGATTCCAAAACAAAATATTGTTGGGAAAAGTAAATGCAAGGATTTAATTGTGTATGGATTAGACCTGGATATTCTTACGGTGGAATATCACAGCCAAGTTGAGTCTTCTTTCTGTTTGTTGATTGTTTAAAAGAGGAGAGATTCTGGATGAAGAAGAAAGTATTGAGAGAGGACGCAGTTAGGGGCTGGTTAGGCAGATAGAGAGAGAGGGCCTCGGGAGAAGGACAGAGAAGGGCAGTGTTCACAGGAACAACCACAAGACAGCACCTACACCACCTCTTCAGCTGACAGGAAGAAATGTGGTTAAGAACTTCTTGTGCCAGGATGTTGCTCAGAAGGAACTGTCCCAACTTAGGTGCAGGCTTAGTAAATCAAGCTAAATGGCCTTAACCTGACCCAGCTCATTGTAATATCATTAACATGATATTAGCATTGTGGTTTTATCCCCTGACCGATAGGTTTCACTTAGGCACTCATAGGTAATAATCAAGGTGGAGTCACTCTGGCCAAGCCCAGGCATGTGCAGATGCAACACCCCTAGGAGGAAAGTTTACTCTTCCCTTTTGCCCAAATGGGAGGCTTCCTGGCTTCTGCCACATAAAAGACCCAGAACTCCATCCCATTTCTGGAAACTTGCTGTCAGGCCCTCTGTCTTTGCTGAGAGTTTTCCTTTTGCTAATAAATCCTACTCTACTCACTCTCCAGTATCCACGTACCTCATTCTTCTTGGTCATAGGACAAGAACTTGGTCCTAGCTGAACTAAGAGCTAAGCTGACTGCAACAGTATTATATGAGTCACAAGCCATTCTTCAGTCATTTGTGTATAATGATGAGTGTAATTGTTCTGGTCCTTGGGAGCTATCTTAGGAGATAACTGAGAAAAAAACAATTTTGATTTTTGTAATAACTTACCTTAAATCACTCAATCTCTGTTTTAGGTAAATTAATAATTCTTTTAAGTTATCTCTTAATGTTGTTTATAGTAAATCCAGTTTCCCCCAGTCTTTTGCTACACAGAACCTGGAAAAGTACAAGGGAAAGGAGCCATAATCCTTTTTCTATGTAGAAAAAGAAAACAATAACAGAAAATAGAGACCTTAGAGACTAAGGGAAGTGTAGGAGTTCTTGTAGACAAGACTGAGGATGCAAACACACCACAACAAGGCTGGGGGAGACTGAATTGCCCAAGAGGAAGGAAGGGAGGGAGTAGGGAAAGTCCAAGACCACTAACAATGAATAGCTCATATCCCTGTCACACACTCTTCTGGCAGCTTATTTTTGGTCTTTTCACAAAGAGGTTTCCAAACCCTTTATAGTAACAACCCTCACCTCCATTGCACTCCTGATTACTTGAGTATAAACAATATTTCTTTCATGCCTTCTGAGGTCCTCAGGCTCTGCCTGGTTGTATCGAACACTTTGTCTAAATCACAGAGCTGAAGAATAAATGACAAGATGGATAGAGGGTGGAAAATCTTATACAGAAGAAATGTTGTATGCTGCTCTCATGAATGGAGTGATAGTTACATCTTTTGCTAAATCTTACCAGTAGCTTTATTGGCATACATTTTTTTTACTCCCCACATAATTGAACAGCCAAGTTCTAACTGACTGACCTTCACTTGAGCATGAACTATATTATAACTTCTACTTTTATCAACAAGTTACAGGTAACTAAATTTAGAGAAAGGAAACTTTTTAACCACAGAAACAATCAGTGGTTATTTGATAATTTGCCTCTCATGAAATCAGTTGTTAGTGTAAAATTTAATTATTTTTTGTATAAACATACACAGTATTTACATTTTATTACATTCTCTTAAAAATGTTGAGACACATAAATTTTTGTGTTTATTTTATGCCTATTCAGTGTCTACTACATGCCAGTGTGAGAGAAATACTGGTCTCTGTCCTTGTGGAGCTCATATTCTAACAGGTGCTCACAAATGGATAGTTTACACTGCTATATCAAAAATAGAACTCAATTTTTTAAAAAAGGATAATTAAATAATTCAGTCTAGCCCATCAATATTGCAGTTATGGGCTGGGCGTGGCCTCCTGCCTATAATCCCAGCTCTTTAAGAGGCTGAGGTGGGAGGATTGCTTCAGCCCAGGGAGTCAAAGTTGCAGTGAGCTGTGATCATGCTACTGTACTCCAGCCTGGGCAACAGAGAGAAAAACTTTATCAAAAAAGGAATTGCAGTTATGCAGCTTGGGTATATAGGGATAGTTTAAATAATATTGTAGGGTACACACAGTTTAAGCACCCAGGTTGCCTAAGTCAGAGTTCAGACCTATTGATGTTACACTGTCAATCAGTGTATGACTATGCATCCTATTTGTGTATAGTGGAGGTGTTTCATGTATGGTAACTAAAAAAAAAATTAACAATTTTGAAGAGAGGGCAAATAGAGCATAATCTGCTGACCCTAACCTGCAAGGTTTTATTTGGAGAGAAGTGTATTTTCAGATATGACTAAGCTAATATTTTAAGATTATTAATATCCAAAAATAATTCACCTTTAAGATAGGTGAATTATCTGGGTTAGCAGAGTGGATCCATATGCAATGATATGTGTCTTTATAAAGACACAGATGGAGACTTTTCTCACACAGATAAAGGGGTGATATGAAAACAGAGGTTGGAGTGATGGGGCCACAAGCCAAGGAATGAAGGCAGCCACTAGCAGCTCAAAAAGGCAAGGTGTAGATTCTCTCTTAGAGCTTCCAGAAGCAGCACAGTCCTCACAACACCTTGATTCAGCCAAGTGATACTCAGGTATCTGGCCTCCAGAACTGTGAAAGAGTAAGTTTATGTTATTTTAACCACAAAATTTGTGATAGTTGTGACAGCAGCCACAAGAAACTAGTATGAGGGTAAAGCAAAACAGTAGCTTGAGTTGTGTTTTGTGAAAAATAGTTGTTCAATAGCTGATTGATTTTCTGAGAAAATAAATGGAGAATTGGTTTTAAAAGCCTTTGAATAATTCTACACAGTACATGTATACTTATGTGATAAATCACAATATTATTAAAATACTGAAGTCTCTGAAAATTCTTGCAATTAAGAAACCTAGTTTAGTACGTTAACTCTGTTACTAAAATTGTTCAATCACTGACATCTTACTGTTTTTGTAGAAGCTCTAATACTTTGGCCCAGAGTTCCATAAAACACAGTTTGGAGAAAAGAGTCACAGTGATGCAGAGACAACTGCCTCCAAAGGGGCGCATTGCAAGCTGAGCTGACTGTTCAGATTGCCCTCCCCATCAAGAAGTCTTGTACCAGTCTGTGGCAAAAACCTATTTGAAGTGATACAGTAATTTTTATGCATGGAAGTAACATTTATTTTTTAAATATGTGCATATAAGACTATATGTATGTATGAAGTCATTCAAAATAGCCATAGCTTTCTATGTGATGAACTCTAGTTTCCATAGCAGTAAAAAAAAAAAAAAAAAAATAAGAAAACACACTGCGGAAATTGCAAGTACTCAAGTATTGATGAAATTTAATGAGCTACAAAAAAAAAAAAAAAATGAGCTGAAAGTATCCAGACTCTAAAGAATGGACATTGTTCTTAGGAATGACACCTCAGTCAGCATCTCAGTGCACTTTGTGACTTCCTCAACTGAGATTACAGCAGTAGAGATGCAAAGGAGGAAGGACAGATGAGATTTAATCCCTGGATATGTGTGAGAAGTAGGGAAGAAAGAGTGCCTTAAATGAGTAACATATCTCTGGATGTGATAAATTTAAGTTGGGAAAGCTGAACCCAGGAGGCGGAGCTTGCAGTGAGCCGAGATAGTGCCACTGCAGTCCGGGCTGGGCGAAAGAGTGAGACTCGGTCTCAAAAAAAAAAAAAAAAAAACAAAAACAAAAAAAAAAACGAAGAAAGTTCAAATGGAGATTCATAAATTAGATAAAGGAGGACTTGGTAGGCACAAGTGAGCTGAGTTTCAGACAAGTAGCCTTTATGGTACTGTGTGTTTAGGAGCTACATATCTGATCTGAACTCAATACAGAATTTGGGAGCTATGGTAAACTGAATAATGGCACCCCAAAAATGTCCACGTACTAATCCCCAGACCCTGTGAATATGTTTCCTTACATTGCAAAAAGACATTGTATAACTGATGAAGTTGAAGATATTAAGTTGTGAGATCATGTTGGATTACCTGGATGTGCCCAATGTAATCATGGGAGATTAGAAGGAAGAAAATGTGATGACAATGGCAGAGATTGAAATGATAGGAACACAAAAAATGATGATGCTATGAGTAGTTCAAAGACAGGAACAGATTCTCCCTGGAGCTTTCAGAAGGGACTAGCTTGTGGACACTTTGATTTTATTCCCACAAGACTAATTTTGGACTTCTGGCTTCCAGATCTGTAAAATAATATGTTCGTGTTGTTTCAAGCAACTGTTTTATGGTAATGTGTTTCAGCAATAATACAAAGCTAGTATAGGGTAAAAAATGAGTTTGATCATTACATTTGATTATATGGACAAGATAAACACATAGCATTATAAGTGAACTACAGATATTTAATTAGTCAATGATGAAACTTCTTAATTAATTTTTGAAGGGTTCTTAAAGTATTCCTTTAGCATTGATTAAATTTATAATAACTATACAGTGTGTGTATTGACTATAATATTTAATCTAACACAACTCTTTACAAACAATGATGACTTTTTTATATTTTAATTGTGTCTGCATCTATCAGAGCTCTGAATGCAACTTAAGTCTCCTTTTCTTGACTCATTATTACACAATTTATTGTTTTGTTCTAAAGTGTTGCAGATAACACTTTGTTTGGACCATAAGATACTAATATATAAAAGGATGAACATTAATACATAGCTGTTCAAACTGCATGTCTAGATTTGCTATCCTGCGAAAAATGTACAACTTTAATTAAAAATGTGTGAAATTTCACATTAAAAGAAATCATAAGAGACATGATAGCTAAGTGCAATACTCCATCACAGGCTGGATACTTTTAGAGTGACTAACTGTTATGTTTTATCTTGGACTGATAGGTTTCCTGGGACACAGGACATTCAGGGCTAAAACACGGACAGTCAGACTACTCATACTGGTTCTGGAACACACACACACACACACACACACACGAGAAAGAGGAAGGGAGAGAGAGTGAATAAATTACAAAGCAAACAGGGCAAGTTATGACAAGTGAATTGGTAAAGTGTGTAAGGCTCTTCCTTGAACTATTTTATTTGTGCAGCTTTTTGGGAGTTTGAAATTAATTTCAAATTTTAAAAAAATGTTAGAAGGTAAACAAAACAAAAACTCTGGATAAAAAATTTTTGAACTAAGTACAAAGTTCTATTTGGTCTGGCACCTAGAGTTTCTACCCAGACTTGCTCATGTCCTTTCTCTTTGCTATCACACCACACTTCCTCTCCGTCCTTTCCCCATAACACATTCTTCAGCCTTCATTTCGTTCCAGAGACAGCCTATGCACTCTCATTCTAGTGAGAATTGCATATATTGACCAGGCTGATTGAAATACCCTTTCTAATCCCTTTATTCTGTCTCCCATTATCTAGTTAATTTTGATTCAATATTTAGATCACAGTTAACTTTTTTGCTTCCTTTAGAGCCTGTGAGAGACAATACTCCCAGATTAAGTAGAATCTTCTTGTTACCATCTCTGTATGTGTCATATAACACTTGTAACGTTGTTAACATTTATTTTTTGTGATTACTTGATGGATGTCTGCCTCCTCCACTAGACCCTATGATTTTAAGTGTTAGAAATACGCCAGTATCCATTCACCGTTTTATCTTCTCTGTCCAGAACAGCACCAGAAACATAGAAAGGACTCCACAAATACTTGTTAAATGAATTAATTCTGATTCACCTGCCTCAAAATTTCTTAAGGAATAATCATATCATGCTTTTGCTCAGGTAAGACAGACTGAGGATTGTATATATCGATGATTAGTTTGCTTTTCCTCCAATACAAAAATACAAATGTGAGAATGTAAATATGTTCGTATAACAGTTCATTATCATCTGATGTTCCTAATATTTTAGATAAATAATTTTTATTGTGAATAGATATCACATGCAAAGCACAAGGGTGTTGAAATGTAATAAATAAACTGGTGAACAAAAGTGCTTAGAACTATGTATTTGGTTTTAATTTTTACAAAATGATTTAAATAATGTAGTCATATCTATCTGTAGCTCTCTTGTCCTCTTTATGTGTATATCAAACATTTTAGCCACAGATGAAAACTCAAGCAGAGCAATGATCACTTTTTTCAACTATTTCTCTCTTGACATGTGCTTTGCATACCAACACTGTCCTACTGTATTGTATATTGTACAATACTGTAATATATTGTAACCCACATACATTCTGCTTTTTATTTGCTTGCTTTCCTCTGTACATTTGATGATGTTTTTCCTTCTGTTTGGAACGGCTTTATTTTTACTCTCTGTCTTTCTAATATCTATTAATTCTTTAATACTTATTTCAATAATTATTTGTATCTTAATTCCTTTCCTTATCTCCTCTCTGAACATCCCTCCAAGCATGCATACCCACCAGTGTGGGTTAGGTGCCTAGTTCTGTGTTCTCATAATCTTTGTATGAGTCTTCTTAATTGAAATTGTTGTGGTATATGCACATTTTCTGTGAGTGACTTTCTCCCCTACTGAACTCAAAGAGCCTTGAGGGTGAATACTGCCTTATTCACAATTGTAAATCCAGCTCAGGTCCAGTCCCTGCTGTTTAGTGGGCACTCACTATAAATTTGATAAACTTCAACTAATCAGATCACACAGAGGCATGAGCCTGAAAATCAACAAACACATGTCTCTTAGTGGCCTCAATAAAAATAAATGTAACATAGATTGTGAGCCAAAAGCCAAGCACTGTCTTCATAGAAGAGTCCCTCAGGTCTTACAAACTCTTATTTTAGACACTATTTTAAAAAGTGCTTGCTTATCTGATTTCCCAGCACACAGAAAATTAAAAGCAGCAATTTGGAGGCAGTAAGAGGGTGATGTTAGAGGCAGGCATTGTAACAAAAAAAAACCTTCTAGCTGCTGACTCGAGGTTATGCAAAGGTGATACCAAATGTACAAATGAAGTAATTTTTTTTTCAAAACTAAATCATGAAAATCAACCTCTAATGTGTTCTTTGACTAGTAATAAATTAAACTGCAAATAAATTATTTTAAAAGACAACTATAAAATCTCAATGTTTGAACATTACCCATGTACTTCTAAATAACCTGTCTTTAAGAGGAAATACACAGAGCTATACAAAACATTTCGAAATAAATAATAATGAAAATATGATGCATGAGAGATATTATTATAGATGTAGGTATATCAGAGCATAAAGAGAAATGTGTAGCCTTAAGTGCATCTTTTGAAAACAGAACAAAGCTAGAAAAAAAGAAATAAATGTAAAATAAACTAGGAGGGAATAATAATGATAAGTCCAGAGATCAATAAAATCGGTAAGGTACTTAATAACTGAGAACATGAAGAGAGCTGAATTTGTTTTCTTGAAGCAATCACTAAAATCAACTTATCTTTACTGATTAAGCTAGTGGTGTTGCATTGGCTGCAGATCTCTGGATTCCATATATTCAATAAAACTGTTTCCAAAAGAATAACTTTTTCTTATTCATTCAATATTTATTTGGTACTTTCTCTGCATCCATGAATTTTTTAAAGGGTTCTGACTTCAATGGACTTATATTATTAAGGCAGCAAAAGAAAATAAACAATTAAAAAAAGCAAAAACAAATATGTCGCCACCAAACAAATGAAAAACAATAAATAAGAAAACACATCAGCTAATTATGAGTTTGTTTTTTTTTTTTAAGGGAGTGTGGCCACAATATCTGGGAATACTGCTAAAGAAGTAAGAACACAAGTGAAGATTGAATTTGCAGATTAGGGATACACTTTTTGTAGACAGTAGATGAAAAAAGAATGTATAGCCAGGGAATGGAGACACCATTGAAATAGAAGAGATTTCAACATACTTCAATATAAAAAGAAGGGTTTTCTAGAAAGGTGTGGCTCTAGATCAGAAATATGAGGTCGAAGGAAATTTATTTCTCATCTCACATGGAGAATATTAAGAAGTGTCACAGGAAAGAGAAAATAAACATATGATCCAACAGAGAGAGATAGTAAGCCCTTGAGAAGACACAAAGAAAGGAGGAAGGGAACAGGACTGACGTTTTATGCTGTGTGGTTTAAATATTTGGATATTCATATTCATATTTTTTACTTCCATGTTATTTGTCTTCTAGAAAACTGAATTTGAAGACTTCTGGTAATGTCTGGATATGAAGTTTAGTTAGACACTGGTTAAGCAGGTTACATATGGGTCAGAAAATTGGAGAATATATATTTTGATTCTAAAGAATGTATTTAGATTTTAGGTATTTAGACAGTAAGTATTTAGACTTCTAAGGTTTGACATGGGGTAACAAGAAATTTTCTCATTACCTATGTAAAATACCAAATGTTGAGACAAATATCCCAAACAGAATACAAACAACTTTCAGAAAAAAAATAAAATTTGCAGCTAGGAGCTTTCTCCTCTAGCTTATTTTTATACATCACCCTCTACACCAGCCCCATTCTACAACTTTGCCATGTGGTAATGAATATTACTAGTTAGTGTTGGGAGTGAGTAAACTGGGAAAGTATTTCAACTAAATTTGACCACATAACCTACTTGTGCAAATTTTTCTCTGCGAGTTAAAGGTGAGTGGGGCATTAACTTATTTCATTACATTGGGATGTGTCCTCTGACCATTACAATCCTCTCAGACAATTTAGTAATACAGGTTACCCTAGTTCAAGATATATAGTGTTGGAGGCAGGGATCTTAGTTGCCTTAGAAAATAATTTCACATTACTGAAAGAATAGCTTCCAAATAAACTAACGTCATGTCAAAGGTCTCCTTCAGTAAAGACCTGCATGTTCTGCCACTGTGTCTTATGTTCTAACACATTGCAGTGCCTTAATGTTTCCAGGCATAAATATCTGGAAATATTAAGATCCTCAACTTTTAAATATGCGGCTTTCTAAGAGTAAAACATATCGATTTTAAAATATATTTGCCATGAAAAGGAGATCTGCCATTTCTCACTTCTCTTTCTACAAATTTCCCTCTCTAATTGTACAAACAATGGCTGGTCTCTTACCCGTTTTTATTTTTTTTAACCAATAGGGTGATAGTTATGTGCTGATTTGCTAATGAGAATATGGACTATGCTTGTTTTTCTTGTTTACTTATTAATATTGCCTATGTGTATTCTTTATTCAGATGATAAACTATATAGTCACTCTAACTATGATGCTTTGCCCTGGAAGGCAAATAACCCTGAGACACCCTCAGAGAGAAATAGAAGTTCTAAAGTTGGTATTGCAAAAGTGAATGGCATTAATGGCTGGGTAATAAATCCTTTTGTTCAGGTTTCCCATTATTTACTTTCAACACAGTGAAGGGAAAACCTAATAGAGTTGTCAGATGACAGATTATTAAAAATAATTTTGAAGATAGATAGCTATGTAATTTGGGGCATATAACTGTTAAGAAGTTCAAAGAGCCGAGAAACCTTGCTATAATAAAACAGCTTCCATTACCATCTGTTTTTGTGATCACATTTTCTCAGCACCTACCTAAAAAAAAAAAAAAAAAGAAAAGAGAATATAGGAATAAAATTGATGAATTGGTGGTGAGTACTGTCTCATTCAAGTAACAAATACAGCAATACCTCATTTTATTGTGCTTCACTTTATTGCACTTTGCAGATATTGTGTTTTCTACAGATTGAAGGTTGGTGGCGACCCTGCACTGTACAAGTCTATTGACACCATTTTTTTCAATAGCGTGTGTTCACTTTCTCTCTCTGATGCACTTTGGTAATTTTCACAATATTTTGAACTTTTTCATTATTATTATATCTATTATGGTAGTGTGGGATCAGTGATATTTGGTGTTACTATTATTATTGTTTCCAGGAGACATGAATCTGGCCCATATAAAAGAGCAAACTTAATAGAAAAATATGTGTATTCCAACTGCTCCACTGGCCAGATAGTCACCCATCTCTGTCCTTTTTATTGTACCTCTTTATTCCCTGAGACACACCAATATTGAAATTAAGCCAATCAATAACTCTGCAATAGTCTGTAAATGTTCAAGTGAAAGGTTCTCTCACTTTAGACCAAAAGCTAGAAATTATTAAACATTGTGAGAAAGGCATGTCAGAAGCTACAACTAGGCCTTTTGAACCCAGTTGGCCAAGTTGTGAATGGAAATAAAAGATTCTTGAAGAAAATTAAAAGTTCTATTCTAGTGAACCCATGAATTATAAGAAGGCAAAAAAGTCTTACTGATAGAAAAGGGAAAGTTTTAGTGGCCTGGACAGATCAAACCAGCCACACCATTCCCTTAAGCCAAAGCCTAATCCAAAGCAAGATCCTTAATTCTATCCTCCTCAATTCTATGAAGGCAGAAAGGAGTGAGGAAGCTGCAGAAGAAAAGTCTGAAGCTAGCAGAGTCGGTTCATGAGGTTTAAGAAAAGAAGCCATTTCCATAACATAACAGTGCAAGGTGAAGCAACAAGTGCTGATGTAGAGGCTGCAGGAAGTTATTCAGAAAATCTAACTGAGATCATTGATAAAGGTGATGCACTAAACAACACTTTTTTGTAATTTTAAATCTTTCATTATTATACGTATATAAGAGTTGTATATGTTTATAGGGCACATGTGATGTTTTGGTACGGACATACAATGTGTAATGATTGAATCAAGGTAACTGAAGTCTCTATCACTTCAATTATTTATCATTTCCTTGTGTTAGGCACATTCCAATTCCACTCTTCTAGATATTTTAAAATATACAATAAATTTATGTTAACAATAGCCACTTTGTTGTGCTACTGAATACTAGATTTAATTCACTCTATCTAACTGTATTTTGTACACATTAACCACCCCTCTTTATCCCATCCTTCCTACTATTCTTCCTACTATTCTGTCTGATAATCATCATTGTCTTTCCAATCTCCATGAGTTTATTTTTTTTACTTCTCACGTATGAGTGCAAATACATGATATTTGTCTTTCTGTGCCTGTCTTCTTTCATTTAACGTAATGTCCTCCAATTCCATCTATGTTATTGCAAATGAGATAATTTAATTTTTTATGGTTGAATAATATTCCATTGTGTATCTGGACCATATTTTCTTTTTCTATTCTACCATTGATGAACAGTTAGGTTGATTTCAAATCTTGGTTATTGTGAACAGTGATGAAATCAACATGGGACCGAAGATATCTCTACAATACACTGACATCCTTTCTTTTGGGTATGTACCTCATAGTAGAATTGCTGGATCATGTAGTAGTTCTAATTTTTAGTTCTTTGAGGAGCCTCCATACTGTTCTCCAAGGTGGCTATACTAATTTATATTCCCACCAACAAGAAGAGGACTCCCCATTCTCCACATCCTTGTTAGCATTGGTTATTTTCCATCTTTTGGACAAAAGCCATTTTAACTGGGGTGAGGTGATATCTCATTGTATAATAATTTCGATTTGCATTTCCCTGATTATTAGTGATATTGAGCATTTCTTATGTACTTGTTGGTCATTTGTATATCTTATTTTGAGAAATATCTATTCATATCTTTTGCCCATTTTTAATCGGATTATTTTCTATAGAGTTGTTTGAGCTCCTTATATATGCTAGTTATTAATTCCTTGTCAAATGAGTAGTTTGCAAATATTTTCTCCCATTAGGTGGGTGGTGTTTTCACTTTGTTGATTGTTTCCTTTGCTATGCAGAAACTTTTTAGCTAAATGTGATCCCATATGTCCACTTTTGCTTTGGTTGCTTGTACTTTTGAGATTTTACTCAAAAAAATTTTGCAAAGACCGACGTCCTGGAGTTAGACATCCAGTTTTCAATGTAGAACAAAGCCTTTTATTGGAAATAAAAATGTCATCTAGGAGTTTCCTACATAGGGAGAAATCAATGACTGGCTTCAAAACTTCAAATATCAGGCTGACTCTCTTGTTAGTGGCTAATGCATCTGGTGACTTTAAGTTGAAGTCAAAGCTCATGTATCATTCTGAAAATCCTAGAGCCATTAAAAATTATGCTAAATCTACTCTGTCTATGCCCTATAAATGAATCAACAAAGCCTGAATGATAGCATATCTGTTTATAGCATGGTTTGCTGAATATTTTAAGCCCACATTGAGACCTACTGCTCAGAGACAAATATTTCTTTCAAAATATTACAACTAACATTGTACTTCGTTGCCCAAAAGCTCTGAAGGAAATGTACAAAAAGATTAATGCTGTTGATGCCCACTAACAGAACACTCATTCTACAGCCCATGGCTCAAGGAGTAATTTTGATCTTCAAGTGTTATTAGCTAAGAAATACATTTCAAAAGGCTGTAGCTGCCATAAATAGTGATTCCTTGATGGACATAGGTAAAATAAATTGAAAATAGCATGATTGTTAGCATGTTGTATCAATAAAGTGTTTTCAAATTAAGGTATGTACTTTTATTGGATATAATGCTGTTGCACATTTAATAGACTATAGTGTAATGTAAACATAACTTTTATAAGCACTGGGAAACCAAAAAAGTTGTGTGACTTGCTTTATTGTAATATTGGCTTTATTGTGATGGTCTAAAATCAAACACACAATCTCTCCAAAGTATGCCTATAGTAATTAACCATGGACATGTAGTAAAGCCCTATTAATATCATTAAGGGATTTATTTTAAGAAAATGTAAAATTATTATAATAAACATTTAACAAAAATTTTAATGTAATTATATTACTTTAATTCGTCATGTGCTACTAATTATAATGATAATTTTGGCTTTATACTCTTATAATCAGCATTTTACATGGGAACTATACTGTATCATTAAAGACACTAAAGAGGAAATTTTAAGTTTATTCTAGCATGGTATATCAAAATTTATTGTTATTTAGGATGTTTTATATAAATATCTTTCAAATTTACAGTTTGTGTTAGTGAAATATTGCATATATACAGAATTATTGTTGGTATCAAATATTGGAAGACATTTATCTTTTTTTCACACGTAAGTTATAATATATTTTGCTTTTTTTGTGTACTCTTGAGCAGCAACAAATTCAGAACACATTTGAGATAACTATATTACTAAGCATTTTGATTTTTATATTCTCACTTTTAAAATGTATTTTAATATTAGTTTTTTAACTTCCAATGTTTTATGCCAAATTTTCATGGATTTCAATTTTTAATATATTTTATAATTTATCATTTTTATGAATTATCTAAAAATCAAAGTATCATTTATTATTTCATTTGTTATATTTTTCTCTTGATAAATTTCTGCTTTTGCTATAATCTGAGAATGTTAGAATTTGCTTCTTAACATCAGAAAAATGTTCTACTATTTTATAAATTTATATCAAATTTGTTTTACATGCCAATTACATTTACCTGAAATTTCTCTTATCTTTAAAAATACACAAATTTATATTTGGTAAACAAAGTTACCTATATGCTTCCAAGCTAGAATCATTAATTTATTCTTATTTTTTAGTTGATGTATCAAAACATATTTCTAAGTTGTTATAGAAATTGTCTATTTTCAAATCACCTTTCCCTAAGCCAGATCCCAAAGAATTCTTCTGTGTCTATTTCACTGGACTCAAGATAAATTGTGACAGAAGAAAAGTCAGAGGAAAGAAGAAAGACCTTGAGTGATGTCTCCTTAGTTTCATAGTACATGACAAATTTTTATTCCTTATTTGCATTATTCTTTATAAGTATACCATGAACTACTGGCAAATTTTTAAATTTTTAAAAATTATGTGTATAGACACACAGACACACAAAAATTTGTCACATAGTGTGTCTTTGAGAGCTCTCCAACTTCTTTCTGGATTGGGATTGCTACCACAGTAGAAATCATTGAATTTCCATAAGACGCACTGTGTTTCAATCAATACAGATTGTGTTTTCACTGTCTTAACTATGTTCTTTTATAACTTGATAGTGTTTAAACATTCATCTGCCATTTCAATGCTAAATACTTTCTGGAATTAATATATAGGGCTCACCTACCATAGATTTTCACTGAATAGAGTTCAAGAGGGTATGTTGACCAAGTTTTGCCTTCTCTTTCTTTTCATTTTCTTTTCTTTTTTTTTTTTTTTTTAGATAGGGTCTCAATATGCTGCCCAGACTGCACTCAAACTCCTGGGCCCAAGCGATCCTCCTGCCTCAGCTTCCTGAGTTGCTGAAACTATAGGCACACATAAATGCAACCAGCTTAATATTATAAAAGAACAAAAATCAAGGACAGAACAAAAAGATCCAAGAGATAGAGTAAGCAATCTTTTTTTTTTTTTCTGAGATAATCTGTCTCTGTAGCCCAGGCTGGAGTGCAGTGGCGCCATCTCAGCTCACTGCAAGCTCCACCTTCCAGGTTCACGCCATTCTCCTGCCTCAGCCTCCCAAGTAGCTGGGACTATAGGTGCCCACCACCACGCCCAGCTAATTTGTTTTTGTATTTTTAGTAGAGACGGGGTTTCACCATCTTGGCCACGATGGTCTCGATCTCCTGACCTCGTGATCTGCCCACCTCGGCCTCCCAAAGTGCTGGGATTACAGGCATGAGCCATTGTGTAAGCAATCTTTGGTTAAAGGAGTTAAAGCTTAAAGCCTACAATTCAGAGATTCTGTACTTTCAACTGACACTCAGCAATGGTGAACGATGGTAGCCATCCATCCACATGCTTTTACTTTAATTCCTTTTAACTGAACTTGGAAGTTCAGTCAATATTCATAAAAGAGAAAGAAATTATTTCACCTGAATAAATATTTTAAAATAACTATTATGTAATCCAAATGAACTATTATGTAATCCAAAATGATGTAATCTTAATAAAGTTGCTGTATTAGAATTTAAAGAAAATACCACTCAGAATAAAAGTAAAAATCACATTTCAAAACATTTATAGAAATTGTGATAAATCTAAGCCTTAAAGTTTGTGTGAAAATTTATAATACTTGTCAGAAAGCCAGCAAAATTTTTAAAGAAGTCTACTAAATATAATATTTTATTATACATGACATACTCAGGGAAAAATTAAGAAATAAATGCCCTGTCTTTGAGGCTCTTGCAATATAGTTGAGAAAAAATATACGTTCTTATGGTGACATAAAAAATTTGTAGTACAAAATAATTTAGAACTCCAATAAACACTTGAGATTTAATTACTGTTAGAGATCTTTATAAATATCAGGAATTGAACATTGCACTACTTGTAATGCTACATTATTTATGACAGCAGTATATTTATTAATAAATCTGTGTATAGTCTGTGCTACTGGAGGCTGTTATTACAACAAGTTTTACATTTTTATTAATGAAACATTGACAAAACACATTAATTCTTGAAACATGAAACTTTTTGAGAAGTTGAAACTGTTAAAATCCAACTTAAAACTGTACAACTGAGGCAAAAAGTCAAATATATGATATTGAATAGTTATGGTTTATCTAAAATCCAAATTTAACTGTGTATGTTGAGATATTGTTTGCTCAATCTGCAACCTTACTCTAGTTTTTGTTGAAGAAATTGATAAATATATATATATATAAAATAAAATACAACATCCTTGTCTTTTCAAATCAATGATACAGAGATAATTTCATATCTATTGATATCATTTTGCTTCATTATTTAACTATTATATAGCATGCTGTAGCATTTACATAACTCTGTTTATTTAAAGATTACTAAAAGCCATCTTGATTTTGCAGATATTGTGCAATCACATTTTAAGAAAAATCTAACAGTATGTTCTTTAACATGTTCCTTTGGGTGTATGGACAAATATCTTTCAAGAGTAAATAGCAAAAAGGGAAGTCTTGTGTCAAAATTCAGACATATTTTATTTGAAAAAATATTGACTTTTCTATCATAATGTTTACCCAATATATACTAGTGATTACACGTTCAATCTGGTTTTATTTTGAATTTTGATGGTAAAAAGTAATAATTTGAAACATTTTGTTTTTTCTGATCCATGATGCTAATCGTCTTTTCAGATTTTTATTATTCATTTATATTTGATTTGACTATGCATCTATTAATTTTTTTAATTTTTAATTTTTGGTAAATTTTTAATATGTTGTATAATAATACTTCTTTTAAACATAGCTAATGATTTCTTCCAATCTGCCTCTTGATATGTAACTTTGTGGTGGTATCCTTTGCTTTATAGGTGTTTAACTATTAATGTCATGAAATCTAGCAGTACTTGTTTTTATATATATTTTTACACTATTTTGAGAAAGAAGATGTCCGTGATAGGCTGACTAATAATGCCCAAGATCTCTATATCCTAATATGTTAATTTAGTTGGCAAAAGGGACTTTGCAGATTTGACTAAGGATCTTGAAGTGTAAAGATATCCTGAATTATGGTCCTATGTAATGACAAGGGTCTTTATGAGAGAGAAGGCATTCTGAAAACATAGCAAAGAGAGATTTGAAGACGCTGCACTGATGGCTTTTAACAAAGATTGTTGTGGTCTTAATGGTTGCGTCTTTCTCAAAATGTATCCAATGCAATGTATTAGGAAGTAGGACCTTTGTTTTGTTTACTTTCTACTTTTGGAACTCATATTCACTAATCATTTAGGGCCCTGATGTAACAGCCAATCTTCTGATTTTTTTTTAATTATACTTTTAACTTCTG
Source organism: Hylobates moloch (assembly GCF_009828535.3). Classification (NCBI taxonomy): domain Eukaryota; kingdom Metazoa; phylum Chordata; class Mammalia; order Primates; family Hylobatidae; genus Hylobates; species Hylobates moloch. Next base: position 149,563,616 of record NW_026652279.1, read on the forward strand.
AAATCTTCATATAATGTTTGTAAATACTTTATAAGACCAATTTTCATTTTTTAAATATGAGCATTTTTGGAACATATATCTCTGGCAAAGTCAGATCCAGCTGGGCTTATGGCTTCCTGTGTGGATGGTTCTGACCAAGCTGAGAGCAGAGGTGTTAGCATTCAGGCCTCCCTGGTGAAGACTTTGCTTTGCTGCTATATCTTTCTCTTGGTTTTCCTCTTCTAAATTTATTTAAAAGCTTCTGTTACACAGAAAATTTCCTTAATTGACTTAGAGTGTATATATAAGCATTCATATTTGTAGCACATATTTTACTTTAGTGCATCTTTTTGTTTCATTTCATGAGGTATTTGTGTGGACAACACATTTCAGCAAGTTCTCAATTTGCATTTTTTAATTTTTAATTTTTGTAGGTACACACTAGGTGTATAAATTTATGGAGTACATGAGATGCTTTGATACAGTCATGCAATACATAATAATCATATCATGGAAAATGGGATATCCATCCCCTCAAGCATTCATCCTTTGTTTTACAAAAAAAAATCCAATTGTACTCTTTCAGTTATTTTATATGTACAGTTAAATTATTATTGACTATAGTTACCTTTCGGTACTACCAAATACTAGGTCTTATTCATTCATTCTGATTTTTTGCACCATTAAACGTATCCATGGCCCCCAACTCTCCCACTAGTTTAGCCAGCCTCTGGTAACCATCTTTCTACTCTGTCTCCATGAGCTCAATTGTTTTGACTTTATTAGACTCCACAAATAAGTGAGAGCATGTGATGTTTGTCTTTCCATACCTTGCTTATTTTACTTCACATTTTTCACCCATGTTGTTACAAATAACAGGATCTCATTCATTTTATGACTCAATAGTACTCATTATGTATACGTACATTTTGTTTTTCAATTCATCTGTTGATGGATACTCATGTTGATTCCAAATCGTGGCTGTTGTGAATAGTGCTGCAACAAATGTGGGAGTACAGATGTCTCTCTGATATACTGATTTCATTTATTTTTGGTATATAGCCATAGTGAGATTTCATGGTAGCTCTATTTTTAGGGTTTTTTTATTGTAGTAATTTACATTCCCATCAACAATGTACAAGGATTGTCTTAGCTCCACATTCTCACCAGCATTTGTTATTGCCTCACTTTTGGATAAAAGCCATTTAACTGTGGTGAGATGATACCTCATTGTAGTTTTGATTTTCATTTATCTGATGAATAATGATGTTGAGCACCTTTTCATATGCCTATTTGGTATTTGTACATATTCTTTTGAGGAAAGTCTATTGAAATATTTTGCCCATTTAAAAATCAGATTATTAGATATTTTTCTATAGAGTTGTTTGAGCTCCTTATATATTTTCATTATTAATCCTTTGTCAGATGGGTAGTTTGCAAATATTTTCTCTCATTCTGTGGGTTGTCTTTTCATTCTGTGTGTTCTTTCCTTTGCTGTGTAGAAGCTTTTTGACTTGATGTAATCCCACTTGTCCACTTTTGCTTTGGTTGCCTGTGCTTGTAGGGTATATCTCAAGAAATTTTCACCTAGACCAATGTCTTTGTGTTGTTTCCCAATGTTTTCTTATAGTAAATTTCATAGTTTGAAGTCTTAGATTTAAGTATTTCATCAATTTTGATTTTGTTTTTGTACATGAAGAGAGATAGGAGTCTAGTTTCACTCTTCTGTGTGTAGATATGCAATTCTCCCAGGCCTATTTATTGAAGAAACTGTCTTTTCCTCAATGTATGCTCTTGGTATCTTTGCCAAAAATGAATTCACTGTAGGTATGTATATTTGTTTCTGAGTTCTCTATTCTGTTCCATTTGTCTATTTGTCTGTTTTTTAACCCAGTATCATGTTCTTTTGGTTACTATAGTTCTATAGTATAATTTAAACTCAGGTAATGTGATTCCTCCAGTTTTGTTCTTTTTTCTCAGGATAGCTTTGGCTATTCTGGGTCTTTTGTGGTTTCATATACATTTTAGAATTTTTTTATCTGTTTCTGTGAGTAATGTCATTGGTATTTTGATAGGGGTTGCATTGAATCTGTAGATTGCTTTGGGTAGCATGGACATTTTAACAATATTAATTCTTCCAATTCATGGGCATGCAATATCTTTCCATTTTTTGTGTGCTCTATTCAGTTTCTTTTATCAGTGTTTTATAATTTTCATTGTAGAGATTTTTTACTTCTTTGGTTTGATTACTAGGTATTTAATTCTATTTGTGGCTATTGTGAATTGTATTAGTTTTGTTGACTTATTTTAGATTGTTCACTGTTGGCATAGAGAAATGCAAATAATTTTTGTATGTTGATGTTGTAGTCTGAACTTTACTAAATATGTTTATCAGTTCTAATACAATTTGGTGGAGTTTTCAGGTTTTTCCAAATATAAGACCATGTTATCTGCAAACAAGAATAATTTGACTTCTACCATCCCAATTTTTTTTTTTTTTTTTTTTTTTTTAGACGGAGTCTCGCTGTGTGGCCCAGGCTGGAGTGTAGTGGCACGGTCTCGGCTCACTGCAAGCTCTGCCTCCCAGGTTCTCACCATTCTCCTGCTTCAGCCGCCTGAGTAGCTGGGACTACAGGCACCCACCACCATGCCTCTGCCTCCCAGGTTCAAGTGATTCTCCTGCCTCAGCCTCCCAAAGAGCTAAAATTACAGGTGCCCACCACCATGCCTGGCCAATTTTTTGTATTTTTAGTAGAGACAGTATTTTGCCATGTTGGCCAGGCTGGTCTCGAACTACTGGCCTCAGATGATCTGCCCGCCTCGGCCTCCTAAAATGCCACTGGGATTACAGAAGTGAGGCACTGCACCTGGCCCATTCCGTGTCTTTTTATTGGAGAGTTTATTCTATTTATATTCAATGTTATTATTGACTAGTAAGAACTTACCTTCTGCCATTTTGTTATTTGTTTTCAAGTTGTTTTATGGTCTTCCCTTTCTTGCTTTTTGTCTTCCTTTTAGTGAAGGTGTCAACCTGAAATTTTTAAACTAAAATTAATATTTTATAATAAAATACCCCTGAAATTTTGAGGTTATTCATATTTGTATATAATTTACTACTTTTCTTTTGTTTTTCTAAAGAATGATCTGCCATTTCTTAAGTGCCATTTTAAATTTTTTCTTAATATATGGCTTTTGTTTAATTTCTATGTTAGTCTAACTTTGCAAAATGAATTAATAAATAATCCATGTGGATCTCATATATTTTAGATTTGATCTTGTGCTACCTTTCCATTTTTTTAGATCTAATATTTATTTTGTCTCTTTATTTTGTTTAAGCTTATTATTACAAGTTATAACTTAGGAGAAAATAATCCATATGATATACAGTAAAAAAGTATTTGAGTACAAGTATTATCCTATCATCTCAAATTTAAAATATACATCTTATAAATTATGTATTTATGCATACATATTAAATATTTTTCTTACATTACTAAAGCTATGCATACATTTTTGTGTTGTCAAAGAGCCAATCTAAGATTTAATTAATAACTCTAGTATTTTAGTTGGTTTAAATTTCTAAATTATCTTTTTATTTTTACAAATTTATTTTTATTTTTTACTTTATTTTGTCTTTTCTCAGATTCATGATTTTTTTTATTACACTTCAAGTTTTAGGATACATGTGCACAACGTGCACGTTAGTTACATATGTATACATGTGCCATGTTGGTGTGCTGCACCTATCAACTCGTCATTTAACATTAGGTATATATTAAAGTTTTATTTTTTTTTCTTTTTTTCCTAAGAAGTATACTTTTAAACACAATATTGTATTTGAGAACTGCTTGGATTATAACCCACAAGGTTTTTCATTTAATATTCATTGTTTTCTACAATATATAAATATTGAAGTAGAATAAAATAGTAAACTAAACCCCATATGTGCATGCTACCAAGATTCAAAATATTTCAATTTTCTTCATTTGATTTACTTGTCCTGTTTTCTCTAAATGATTTCAAATTTTCCATGGGTCAAGGTATTTTGTTGATATATACTGCAATATTTGTCTTTCATGGTACAGGTATTTTCACATGTAACTATGATGCTATTCTGTTATAGTATTTCCCTGAATATTTCTGATTTTCTCCAAATTATTATTTAGACTTTATTTTTTGGATAAGATTTTAACCAAGGTTTACATACTGCATGTAGTTGTGATATGTGCTAAGCCAGGCCAGAACACTTCTTTTTTTTCTTTCTTTTTTATTTGCAAACCTACTTTCTTTTGGAATGCCCCACATTCTGGCTGTTTCTGTTTATTTTCTTATAAAATCATTTAGCTAATTTCCGTATTCCCTGAATTTGTTGAAAATTGAAGGTACATCTGGATTTCCTTATTTTAACAAATTTGATTTATAGATATTCACTGAGATTCATATTGTTCTCCATAAGGAAACACAAAATATCCTGTTGCCTATTTTTAGAGAAGCTAAGATTCAATTGTGGTTCAGAAGACAACAGCTTCTTTTTTCCTTTTTGAAATTTTCTATCAAGGAGTCATTCAAAAATTTCAATTATTACTTATTGTTTCTGAAATAATTATTTCTGAAGAATTGCCAAATGCAGATTTTGAAATATTTTTACTTTCCTTGTATTTTGGCTTTCATGATACATACTTGTTCTTAGCTTTCTCTGAATTTAGTTTTTCTTCTGAAAATAAAATAATATGTTTTTCTAATTGTTTGCTATCACTTTATGTCCTCCTGCTGTCTGGCTAAAAAGATTAAAAGTCGTTTGTATTCTAATCAGTGTTTTTACAAAGCTTGGTATTTCTCTATAGAACTTTAAATCATATTTTTACTCTTTTAATTTGCTTGGTGGACACATTCTTCTGATATGCATCATTTTCTATTGAATTTTAGGTATATTTTATCTTTTGTCTTAAATAAAGTTTTTGGGTTTAATTGTAATCAATTTTTGTTTCCAATGTCTAAATGAGACGGGTGTCCTAAATTATGAAGAAAAGTTTTATCCCAAGTATTTTGTATTTTCATATATATATGTGTATATATATTATGTATATATGATATATACAGTTCTATATCTCATATATATAACATATATTATATATAATATATGTTATATATAATATATAATATAATATATGTTATATATTTTATATATTATATATGTTCTATATGTTATATATAATATATATGTTCTATATGTTATATATGATATATGTTCTATACATTTTATATATAATATATATGTTCTACATATATAAAATATATATAATATATATGTTCTACATATATAAAATATATATAATATATATATAGTTCTTGGTATTCTGAACACCATGATTCAACTTCTGCTCAATTTCTTTATTTATTTGAGGATTGTGAAGAAGCTGGCTAAATCTTTTTTTTTCTTTCATAGGGGAGACATATAATTCACTGCTTGTCTTGGTATTATCATATCTCTAACATGACTCTCTATGATGCTCAGTCTTCAGGATATTTTCTCACCAAAAACTCTTCTCAAGGAAATTCATTTATCTTACTATTTTATTTCTCCTTCACTTGTGTCCTATAAGTAAGATAATTATTTTCACTGAAGTCAAGAATACAGACTTAAGAAGTACTGTAGATTTATAGATTTAGGTGTGTATTTTATACCTGTCACACCTTTGCCCTATGGAACCCAAAAATCTTTCCTTTTTTGTTATGTAGCATCAATTTCTTTATTTTTCACAAGTTTTTCAGTAGAAAAGAACTCTATACAGAAAGTTAAGGACTGATGATATCTAATGGTTACTTAACACTGAAGGTTTTGCTAACACTGTTCCTTAAAACCACATATGTCAAAAATGTTTGGATGCATTTGAATCTGCTCTATTAGTCTAATGATTAGAGTGCTTTTTCTTAACTTTCTATTTCCAAGTTAATGGGTATAAAGTATAATATCTTGTTTATCAAGCATGGTAGTGTTGCCTTTTTATTAAGTCAATCATAATCTCGGGAACTTAAAATTGATTTCCGTGATTCTAGTAGATTTCCATTTGTGTCTGGACTTGAGGTAATGTAAATTGCAGAGCTGTGTTCGTCTGCTGAGGAAGAGAGAAAGCCAGTCTACAGGGATAAGAATGAAACAGACATACAAAGCGGTGCAGAGATGAGAGGTCATGTGGCTCCAGGGGGAGAGGGAAAGACTGATGATTTGGAAGCTTTGATCCTTGATAGATTTCTGCATCCCGTTTCTCAGCCCTCAGGAGACCTGAATGTACTGTCTGCCCTTGTGTTACATAAAATACTGTTGCATCCTTTACTTACATCATTTTAATACATTTATCTTCTTTTTTGTTCTTTTATTCTATTTTGTTTTTGCTCAAGGCATTTTAAATTCAGTTCTTTAATGAGCCAAGAATGAACCTTGACTAACACGAATATTATTTGCAGCTTATATTGTAGAGTGATGAATTTAAGAAATGGTGTATCACATGCTATACAATTACGAGAAGCAAATGATAACACACAAAATAGTTTTCAGTTGTATTTTTCTTATCCTTGCTATCTCAACTTTACTTTTAGTTCTACTTGTTTAATCGTATTTCTAATTCCTACTGCGTCAAATTGATTAGACTATCAACAATTCCTGAAGTAATTTACTACTGATGGCGTGGTAATCTCTTACTGTTGAAAGAAAAGGGGGAAAAAAAGAGGGTGAATATTCTGAGTCAAACAGTTGTTATGGTGGCATCTTTATACTACCAGCATGTGTTTTAATATTTTAATCACCTTTGCTATTTGAATAAATCAAAATGGAAATACTGCTTCTAAAAGCAACAAGGTGCTTTTAGTTTTATTTAAAGGTATACAATTCCATTCTTTATAGGAAAGCACTGATCATGCATTCAAAAGAAACCTGTGTGATGATTTATTACAATTACCTGATATAAATCTGATTTACATAATTTTTACAGACTATATTACATTATGATTACATAATATAAATCTTAGTTGAATTATTGTCATTATTATGCCAGTTTTATAATATAATTTTGTAAACCAGGTAATAAAATATCTGGCCTATAGCACGTATTTGGTAACTGATTATATTTAACATTAACCTGGAGAAAATAAACGTATAAATTAATGTATACATAAATGCTGCGGTTTGCCACAGTTACTATGGGACTGAACAAATGGGGACAAACGCAGAAATGAAAACTTAAAAGTAAGTATTTTAAAGGAAGGATAACATGGGGAAGAAGAAGAGGGCTCCCTTCTTCTAATGAGCAAAGGCAGCCCCCTGCTCTACAGCCCTTCGAATTTATTGGGTAGAAACAGCAAGGAGCAGGAGGTAACGATTGGTCAGCTGCTTAATTGATCATCGGTTCACATTATTGCTAACAGGCTTCAGATGTGCAATTACAAGAAACACTTGAGCCTGGGGTGTGACTGCCCTCAGCATTCCTTCTGGATGGCAGACGCAGTTTGTCAGTTTGCCAACAACCTGCTTTCATGAGAACAGTTTGCTGTTTACTCATGTAGCCTCCAGTGGCATACTGAGTTGATCACGACCCTCACTCTTTCATCCTGCAACACTTCAATTGATAATAGTCATTCTTTCTTTAGGTACACTGTCTCATGTGAGTTACTAAATACAGGGTATTAATAAAAATTATAAGCAGGTGTCTCAAAACAACATTTAGAAGATGGGAAATTATTTTAAAGTGATTCTAAAGCTTTGAATACCTTGGTGGCTAATACACGTTAAAGTTTGAAGAACTATCTACTCAATTGAGCTTAGGGCGTTTTTGGTGTCTCCTGGAAGACCAGTTCCCTTCATGGTTTCAGTATTTCTTCCCTTTAAACAAATTTGTATTCCTTTTATATCGTTCTAAGATGCTCTATTTAATTAAAATGCTTGGTTGTGTACTACTTAATGAGTCAACTTATGTGAGATAATATGTTTTTATTTTTTAATGTTTGGCCAATAACATGACTTTAATATTTAAACATTTCAGGTTAATACAAGCTGAAATAGGAGCTATTTTTGAGTTAATGCAGGTGCTCCTGAACTCACAGTCTCCAAATAAACCTGTCTGTTTACTAAAGTATTTTAGGCTTATTAAGAGATTCTGTGGTTTTTTGAGGAATCTCCACAGTTTTCCATAATGAATATACTAATTTACATCCCCACCAGCAGTGTACAAGGATTCTCCTTTCCTCCACATCCTCATCAAAAGTTGTTATCTTTCTTCTTTTTTGTAACAGTTATTCTAACAAGTGTGAGGTAACACCTCAATATAATATTAACCTAAGTTTCTGAAGAATCAGGGAAATTAGTTTTGTCCAAGTTGATTTGTTATAGGTTTCCAACTACTTTAATGATAGTGTATGTGAGTACAAAAATGTATATGCACAGGATATTTTGCAGTATAGATGTGTGCCTTTTTACCTCCCTTGTATAGTAAGAATAAAATTTTCTCCTAATAGTCAAAATCCATCACAAAGACAACATAGTGAAATATTTCTTTGCTTGTTGATATGTTGCTACAGAAAGCCCAGCATGTCTATGCGCCAGTCTCAACTTCCAGTTCAACAAAATCTGTTATATCCTCTGGTGGAAGCATTCCTCACTTTGGAACTAAGACCTTTAGATCACTAGAGATTAAAATTCTGGGGACAAGATGCCAACATCTTGCTAGTAGATAATTAAGAAAGGTAGTGAATAGAGCCACTCTTGTCTCAACCTCTTAATTCCCCCAGCAATAAATCCTGGTTATGGGTAAAACAAGGCAATATATTCATTGCTAATTGAGAACACTTACTGTGCCACAGAAGACATTTGCCTGCACATGTGAGTCTAAGTCTTCAAAAGGTTATCTGCTATTCTATAAAGTCATTGCTTCAGAATACCAGAGAATATGACAAAAACCAGTACATTTCATGAGAGTGGGCCTTTGGGCTCATTATACAGCAGGTACTTAATATGCTGTATAATGTCTTGCTGTATAGTGCCTTGATCACACATGATGGTATTTGTAATACCAGATCGGTACAAAAGTAATCATGGATTTGCCATTAAAATGTAATGGCAATTACTTTTGATGGCAAAAACCTAAAGTGGCAAAATTTGCCATTACTTTTAATGGCAAAAACCACATTTACTTTCACACCAATCTAATATCATGATAATGGATAAAGCAATATGTGAGTTCGTGGATTGTGGGAGAAGCATTGCAGACAGAGGAGACAAATTTAAACTTATACCTAGAGTGCATACCTATTACACTACGAACAAAACTCTCCTTCTTACATGTTGGAAGGTCTAATTTCTGCCGTACTGAGGAATAATTCTTGATTCCTGAGGTTAGCAGATTTGACACTCAGCGGTGGTGAGAACCAGATCACCATTAGTGAGTGGAAGCCCACGGTGATTAACCTGTATTCCTATCATCATGGCCACTTTATTCAGAACAGTGAGCCATAACATACATTCCTGGGAAAAGTGTCTGCCTAGCATTCACAAAATTGTCATTCTTTTCACTTCATTTTTAAAATTCTTTTCTAGCAGGGTAATTCTTCAGTGAGTATTGGTATAGGATATAAATATCTTTATATACTGTGCCTATCAGGCAGATCTGTCCAAATACCTTTGTTGCCAATTTTCCAATCGTGTATTTTTTCAGATCTTTGACAATATAGACAGGCCGTTAGCTACATTTCCCTTCTGATGGCAATTTGGTTATTTTCAGTTCAGAGTTCATTTTGAATGGTTTTTACAAGCATTATTGCATAAGACTTTGTGTTCAATTAGTATCAGTAAATATTTACAAGTGTAATTGCTGGATCATTCGGTACTGTAAGTGTAGCTTTATAAAATATTATCATGCAATTCTCCAAAGTAGTTGAAGAGTCATTTAAGAAATTTAGAGTTTTACTACATTCTCACCAATATTTGTCATGCCAGCTTTTTAAAATTTCAGACATTCTAGTGAGTTTAATTTGTATCTCATGAAGGTATTAATTTGCATGTATTCATTATTAAGGACATTAAGTACTTTCTGTACATTTATTAGCCACTCTTATATCCTCTTTTATAGGTGGTTCATTCATGTACTCAATAGGAAATCTCAGTACCTCTCCATGTGTAGCCCTCCACAGAAATGCTTCAGCGTCCTTATAACATTGCTGTGAAATTTCCCTAAAACAGAAAGAGAGAGGAAGACAGAGGAGGACAGAGAGAGACAGACAGAGAGAGAGAGAGAGAGAGAGAGACTGAGAGTGTAAGCTGTAGCTATCACTTTTATTTATTTTATTTCCAAATTTTAAGTTCAGGGGTACATTGCAGGATGTACAGGTTGTTAAATAGGTAAACATGTTCCACAGTAGTTTGCTGCACAGATCATTCCATCATCTTGGTATTAAGCTCAGGTTGTTAACTTGAGATCTTTCTAGATTTCTGACGTGAGTATTTAGTGCTATAAAGTGTCCTCTTAACACTGTTTAGCTGCATCCCAGAGGCTCTGGTACATTGTATATTTGTTCTCATTAGTTTCAAAGAACTTCAGGATGACTGCCTTAATTTTATTATTTACCCAAAAGTCATTTAAGAGCAGGTTGTTCAATTTCCATATAGTTGTGTGGCTTTGAGTGAATTTCTTAATCTTGAGTTCTAATTTGATTGTGTTGTGGTCTGAGAGGCTGTTTGTTGTGATTTCAGTTCTTGCATTTGCTGAGAAGTATTTTACTTTTGATTAGGTGATCAGTTTTAGAGTAAGAACTGTGTGGCAATGAGAAGAATGTATATTCTGTTGTTTTTGGATGGAGAGTTCTGTAGATATCTATCAGGTCCACTTAATCCAGAGCTAAGTTCAAGTCCTGAATATTTTTGTTAACTTTCTGTCTCAATTATCTGTCTAACATTGTCAGTGGCATGTTAAAATCTCCCACTATTATTGTGTGGGAGTCTAAGTGTCTTTGAAGGTCTTTAAGCAATTGCTTTATGAATCTGAGTGGTTCTGTTTGGGGTGCATATATATTTAGGATAGTTAGCTCTTCTTGTTGAATTGAACCCTTTACCATTATGTAATGCCCTTCTTTGTCCTTTTTGATCTTTGTTGGTTTAATGTTCGCTTTGTCAGAAACTAGGATTGCAATCCCTGCTTTTTTTTGTTTTCCATTTGCTTGGTAAATTTTCCTCTACCCCTTTATTTTGAGCCAGTGTGGCTTTCCATTCTGTGTCTTTTAACTGAGGCATGTATCCCATTTACATTTAAGGTTAATATTGTTATGTGTGGATTTCATCCAGTCATCATGATGTTAGCTGGTTATTTTGCAGACTAGTTTATGTGGTTGCTTTTTAGTGTCACTTGTCTGTGTAGTTCAGTGTGTGTTTGTAGTGGCTGGTAATGGTTTTCCCTTTTCATATTTAGTGCTTCCCTTAGGAGCTCTTGTAAGGCAGGTCTGGTGGTAACAAATTCTTTCAGCATTTACTTCTCTGAAAATAATCCTATTTCTCTTTTGCTTATAAAGCTTGGTTGGGCCAGGTACGAAATTCTGGGTTAGAAATTCCTTGTTTTAAGAATCTCTTCTGGCTTGTACAGTTTCCACTGGGAGGTCTGCTGTTAGTCCGATACACTTCCTTTTGTAGATGGCCTGGCCTTTTGCTCGGGTGGCACTTAACTTTTTTTTTTCATTTTGACCTTGGAGAATCTGATGATTATGGGTTTTAGGGATGACCTTCTCATGGAGTATCTTACTGGGGCTTCTGAGTTTCCTGAATTTGAATGTTGGCCTGTCTTGTTATGTTGAGAATGTTCTCCTGGATGATATCCTGAAGTACGTTTTCCAAGTTGGTTCTATTCTCCCCATCCCTTTCAGGTACCCCAATCAGTTGTAGATTTGGTCTCTTTACATAATACCACATAATCCCATATTTCTCATAGGTTTTGTTCATCCCTTTTCATTCTTTCTTCTCTATTCTTGTCTGCCTGTCCTATTTTAGAAAGACAGTCTTCAAGCTCTGAGATTCTTTCCTTTGCTCTCTCTATTCTGCTGTTAATATTAGTGATTGCACTGTGAAGTTCTTTTAGTGTGTTTTTCAGCTCTATCAGGTCTGTTGTGTCCCTCTCTAAACTGGCAATTTTGTCTGTGAGCTCCTGCATTGTTTTATCATGATTTCAGTTTCTTTGCACTGTGTTACAACATGCTTCTTTAGCTCAGGGAAGTTTGTAATTAATCCACATTCTGAAGCCTATTTTTGTCATTTCAGCCATCTCAGCCTAAGCCCAGTTCTGAGCCCTTGCTGGGAGGTGTTGTGGTCATTTGGAGGAAAAGGGGCACTCTTGCTTGTTGAGCTTTCAGTGCTGTGTTGATTCTTTCTCATCTTTGTAGGCTTATCTACCTTCAATCTTTGAGTTTGCTGATCTTGGGATGGGGTTTCTTTGAGTTATCTTTTGTTGTTGTTGATGTAGTTGCTGTTTTTGTTTTCTGTTTGTTTGTTTTACTTTTAAGAGTCTGGCCACTCTTCCATAGGGCTGCTTGATTTGCTGGTGGTCTGATGGTCTGTGGTTTCCTGGTGGTCAGACCTTAGTTGCCTTGTTTTTTCCCATACCTGGAAGTATCACCAGTGAAGGCTGTGAAAGTGCAATGATGGCAGCCTGCCCTTTCTTCTGGAAGTTCCATCCCAGGTGGGTACTGACCTGTTGCTGGCCTGAACTTGACTGTAGAAGGTGGCTGGAGAACCCAGTTGGGAGGTCTCACCTAGTCAGGATGAATGGGATCAGAGACCCTCTTAAAGAAACAGTCTGGCTGCTTTTTGGTAGAGCAGCTGTGCTGTGTTGGAAATCCTTTCAGCCCCTGATCAGTTTGAGCTGTCCATGGCCCATAGGCTGGACTGGCAGAGAAGCCCCATCAGCTAAGGTGGCAGCCTGCCCCACCCCCAGCACTCCTTCCCAGGTAGAAATTCGAGCTCTGTCAGCTATAGAACGCTAGTGGGGGTGGCTGGAGGACCTGGCTTGGAGGACCCACCCCACGAAGATGAGTATATTGGGGTCCTGCTTAACGAAGCAGTCTAGCCACACCTTGACAAGATAGTCATGTTGTGCTAGGGAACCACCTCTGCTCCTGTCAGCTGGGAATCTCCAAAACCCACAGGCTGGAATGTCTGAGTTGTCTAAACAATGAAGGTGGTGGCCCTCCCCTTCCCCTGGCCACTCTGTCTTAGGGAGAGAGCTGATCTCTGTTTGTAGAATATGTGTGGGCAGGGGTGTCTGGATGGCCTAACTGGGAGGTTCTGCCCAGTCAGAAGGAATGGACAGGGGTCCCACTTAAAGAACCAGTCTGGCCACTACCTGGCAAAGCAGGTGTGTTGCGCTGCTCGGAGGACCCTTCTTTGTCCAGACCATTTGGACTGTCCAAAACCCCCAGGCTAGAATGCCTGAGTTGACCAAACAGCAGAGATAGTGGCCCACCCCTCTCCAGAGGGGCTCTGTCCAGTCTCAGGCAGGCTCCACCCTGTTGCTGGTGGCTGACTGGAATTCCAAGCCAGTGGGTCTTATCTTGTAAGATGCCATGGAAGTGGAGCCCACAGAATGATGTTGCTTGACTCCTGGATTCAGCCCCCTTCCTAGGGGTATGTATGGACTTCCCACATTGCCTGGGTTGCAGACACATTTGTTGGGGATGCCAGGGCCAGAGTATGTAAAGCTACTGGGTCTCTATGTGTACCTAAGCAGCTACTCTGCCAAGACTCCACACAGCTCAGTATGGAGCTGATCACAGAACCAAGGTCCTATGGCATGGGCTCACAAGGGGATCTCCTAATCCACAAGTTGCAAAGATCCATGGTAGAAGCATGGTTTTCCAGGGTCGCACAATCACTCACCACTCCCCTTGGCAGGGGATTTTCTTGGCTTTGTGTTGCTCCCGTGTGGGCCATTGCCCTATCCTGCTTTTCTTTGTTCTCCATGAGTTGAGTTGTTTCTCTAATCAGTTTAAATATTTCAGCTGAAGGTGCTGTATTCACTTGTCCCTTTCATTTCTCTCTATGAATGCTGTGGACTACAGCTGCCTCTAATTAGTCATATTGGCCCCGTTTCCCATTTGTTTAGATGAGAATGAGTCTGACCTATATTAAAGTGATGAGAATTTAGGTTTCAAATTTTGAAGGGAGGGGATTCAATGTATTTTATAATAAATAAGTGTTGAATTTTGTAAAATGCATTTTTGGCATGTATCAAAATGATTATGTGTAATTCATATTTTTTTACTGTGATAGTTTATACTGGTAGATTCTTAAATGTTAAACACTCATGATCATGATACATTTATTTCTGTGTGTGTGTTTTGAAGAATTAATTTACCAATAGTTTGTGAAGCAATTTCATGTTTATTTTCCTGATGGATACTGATCCCTAATTTTCTTTCTTACACTATTTCTGTCAAGTTTTGATATCAAGGTTTTGCTGGCCTTGTTAAATGAGCTGGAGATTATACCTTGCTCTATTCTCTGAAATCATTTCTGTGGATAGATGAAATTAACTAATAAAGGCTTTTTGTCTAGAAACTTTTCTTGTGAGTTTTTGAATAGGCATTCTATTGAATCACTAGATATGAGGTTAGTGTTTTTTTTTCTTCTTGTGTCACTTTTTAGCAAGTTTCGTCTATTTCACCTAAGTTGTCAAATATGTTGCAATAAAGTCATTTATAATGTTGTATTTAATTATCCTTTACTATCTGTAGAATCTATAGTGAAGTTATCTTTTTCATTCTTGATATAGGCAATTTGTATTTTCTATATTTGCTCTATACAGCTATGATGGTTAATTGTAGATGTCGACTTGACTGGACTAAGAGATTCTTAGCTGGTAAATATTTTTTCGTGTATCTGTGAGTGTGTTTCCCAAATATATTAGCATTTGAATTGATATACTGAATAAAAGATATCACTCTCTCCAATAGAGGTAGATCTCATCCAAACTGTTAAGGGTCTAATAAAAAGCAAGCAGCAGAAGAAAATAAGAAGAAAAGATGGAGGAGGGTGAATTTGCTCTCTGCTTGAAATGTAACATCTGTCTTCTCCTGTCCTCAGACATAAGCACTCTTGGTTCTCAGGCTCTCAGTCCTGGACCAAGAGTTACACCATTGATTCCCTTGATTCTCAGACCTTTGGATTTAGGCTGGAACTGCATCACTAGCATTCCTGGACCTACAAGCTTGTAGAGATTGTGTGACATCCCAGTCTTTATACTTCTGTAAACCAATCATAATACATCCCCCCCATTTATATATGTGTGTTTGTGTATGTGCACACATGTGCATTCCCTTTTGTTTCTGTTTCTCTTGAGAACCATGCCTAATACAAGAGCCAAGCTGCCAATTCCAGTTTTCTGAACTTGAGAAATCTCTCTCTTTCTACAAGTTTGACTGCAGCCATCTTTGCTTTCCAGTCTAGCATCCAAATTTCTGCACTTAGGAACACTATGTCAGGTTAGAATGCCTTGAAGGACTTTATCTCAGTGATGTGGTTTGACTGTGTCCCCATTCAAATCTCATTGTGAACTGTAGTTCTCATAATGCCTGCTTCTCATGGGAGGGAACCAGTGGGGGGTAATTGAATCATGAGGGCCCATTATCCCATGCCTTTTTTGTGATAGTGAATAAGCCTCATGAGATTTGATGGTATTATAAAGGGGCTGCTCCTTTGCACATGTTCTTTTGCCTGCTGCCATGTAAGTGTTGCCTTTGCTCCTCCTTGACCTTCCACCATGATTGTGAGGCTTCTCCAGCCATGTGGAACTGTGACTGCATTAAACCTCTTTTTCTTTATAAATTACCCAGTCTCAGGTATTTCATCATAGCAGTATGAAAATGGACTAATACAATAAATTGGTACCCATAGAGTGGAATACTGCTATAAGGATACCTCAAAATGTAGAACCGACTTTGAAGCAGACTAACAAGGAGAGGTTGGAATAATTTGGGGGTCTCAGAAGAAGATAGGAAAATTTGGGAAAGTGTGGAATGTCCTAGAGACTTGGAGCGCTTAGAAGAGAGGAAGCTGGGGAAAAGTTTGGAACTTCCTAGAGACTTGTTGAATGGCTTTACCCAAAATGCTGATAGTGATATGGATAATGAAGTTCATACTGAAGTGGTCTCAGTTGGAGATGAGGAACTTGTTGGGAACTGGAAAAAAGGTGACACTTGCTATGTTTTAGCAAAGAGACTGGTGGCATTTTGGCCCTCCCCAAGAGATCTGTGGAACTTTGAACTTGACAGAGAAAATTTAGAATATATGGTAGAAGAAATTTCTAGGCAGCAAAGAGTTTAAGATGGGATATGGGTGCTGTTGAAAGCATTCAGTTTTACGTATTCACAAAAATATGGTTTGAAATTCCAAATTATATTTCAAAGGAAAGCAGAACATAAAAGTTTGAAAAATGTGTGGCCTGATGATGCAATAGAAAAGAAAAACCCATTTTCTATGGAGAAATTCAAGCCATCTGTAGAAATTTGCATAAGTAATAAGGAGCCAAATGTTAATCACCAAGACAATGGGAAAAAATGTCTCCTGGGCATGTTGGAGGTCTTTAAAGCAGCCCCTCCCATCTCAAGCCAGGAGGTGTAGGCGGAAAAAATGGTTTTGTGGGCTGGGCCCAGGACCTGGCTGCTTTTTGCAGTCTTGAGACTTGGTACCCTGCATCCCAGCTGTGGCTAAAAGGAGCCAATGTACAGCTCAAGCTATTGCTTCAGAGGATGCAAGCCCCAAGGCAGCTTGCACGTGGTTTGGGGTCTGCAGGTACACAGAAGTCAAAAATTGAGGTTTGGCAAACTTCACCTAGATTTCAGAAGATATGGAATGCCTGGATGTGGAACCCTCGTGGAGAACCTCCCCTAGGGCAGTGCAGAATGGAAATGTGGGATGAGAGCCCCCACACAGAGTCCCCACTTGGACACTTCCTAGTGGGGCTGTGAGAAGAGGGCCAACATCCTCCAGACCCTAGAATGGTTGATCCACAGACAGCTTGCACCACGCACCTGGAGAAGCTGCAGACACTCAACACTGGTCCATGAAAGCAATCAGGAGGGCAGCTGTCTCCTAAAAAGCCACTGAGATGGAGCTGCCCAAGACCATGGGACCCCACCTCATGCATCAACATGACCTAGATGTGAGACATGGAGTCAAAGGAGATCATTTTGGAACTTTAAGATTTGACTATCCTGCTGGATTTGGGACTTGCATGGGCCCTTTAGCCCCTTCGTTTTGGCCAATTTCTCCCATTTGGAACAAATGTATTTACCCAATGCCTGTACCCCCATTGGATCTATGAAATAATTAACTTGTTTTTGATTTTACACTCTCATAGGCAGAGGGGTCTTGCCTTGTCTCAGATGAGACTTGGGACCATGAACTTCTGAGTTACTGCTGAAAGGAATTAAAACTTTGGGGGACTGTTGGAAAGGCATAATAGGTTTTGACATGTGAGAATATGAGATTTAGGAGGCCCAGGGTCACAATAATATGGTTTGGCTGTGTTCTCACTCAAATCTCATCTTGAACTGTAGCTCCTATAATCTCCATGTGTCATGGGAGGGGTCCTGTGGGAGGTAATTGAATCGTGGACATGCATTTTCCCATGCTGATTTGGTGATAGCAAATAAGTCTCACAACATTCATGGCTTTATAAAGGGCAGTTCCCCTGAACTTGCTCTCTTGCCTGCCACCACGTAAAATGTGCCTTTGCTCCTCCTTCACCTTCTACCATAGTTGTGAGGTCTCCCTAGCCACGTGGAACTGTGAGTATGTTAAACCTATTTTTCTTCATAAATTACCCAGTCTTGGTATTTCTTCATAGCAGTATGAAAATGAACTAATACACTCTGCTTTCTTGTGCTTCCCTCAGTTTTGTCTTCTGTAATTCCAGAGGACTTAGCATTGATTTTGCTCAGGCTTTCTCTCTTGCAATCCTGGGAGACTACTTCACACTTAAGGAAGCTGCAATTGCCTCGGAGAAGATCTCTTTGAGATATTTCCTCCTGAGCCCCATCTCTTAGCATACTGTCCCCAGTTACTTTAGTGAAGATTCTAGGAAATTATTGCCAAGTTGCAACTCAGTCTTTGGCTGGAGAACCTTAGTATTTTTTGGAACCACATGCAACCATTAAAAGTGTAACAGAACATTCTCTGGTGTCTTATTATATTCAGTTCATTGATTCCATCACTGCTCTCGTAAGGTAAGTCGTCCTTCTCTTTTCTCATACGGAGTTTCTCACTTCCAGTAATTAGTTCCTTTAGGCTTCCTTTACATCCTCAGCTTGCTCACTAGTGAAAAAGAAAAAGCAATGCTTTTGCAGCTTATCAAACTTAGAATTCAAGTAATAGCCTCTTGCAGCTGTCTATAGCCTATGATTTCTATATCTTAACTGTAAAAATTTCCTAATTGACTCAAGATAACATTGTTAAAGATAATCAGCCCATGAATCTCAAGTTATGATTTTCCTCTATAATGTTGTGGGGAAGCATAGAATTTGATAGCAGAATCCTGGGTTCAACTTTTAGATATGATTGTAACCATCTTTAATACAGTAACTGCAGCTTTTGTTATTTACTAGATCACTTGTCCTAAAATATTTCCTTGCCATGCACACAGCAAAACCAAAAACAAATTTTAATAGAGGAATAAATCTGTTAGATAAATTATTATAATGCCTGAGTCTCAGAAATCTTCACCAATGAATCAGAATTAAAATTTTAACTTTATAACTTTAAAGTAGATTACAAAATAGCAGTAATTTCTGTTATAGTCTGTGCAGACTGGGAAAAGCTATGTTTATCTTTGCTCTACATTTGTGGGAGATTTGGAAAGATATTTTAGGACTACAGATTATTAAAAAGACTCTAATGATTGAAATGCTAGTACCTAGAAAAATAATCTTATTGGTAACAGAATGAGTAGATTTTTTTTGTCTATAATTTTAGGCGAGGTAAGTGTACCCTCTCAGCATCTTAAAAGTACAAAAGAAATGGTTTAATAGTACCTGCCAGATAGAGAAGGTGTGAGAGATCAGAGGGTCTTGTACCCTCTGATTGTTGTTGCCTGCCTACATTGTCAAATATCTCTACTCATCTTTCTTCATCGTAGGCAAGCCAGAGTCTTTGTTTATTTGTATTTGTTTTTGTGTGTTTCTGAATAATTGAACCTCCTCCATTTGGCTACAACCATCCAGGGAACTAGAACTCACTCCTCGAAATAAAAATGTTTTAGTTTCAGCCAAGTATGATCATCCATTTCTCGCATCACAAATTGATTAAGGAATGGAACTATAACATAACTCTCACCTGTAATATAGGAAAAACACTACTGGCAAACTTCAAAAAACTTCTTCTCACTGAAAACAAGGTACAAGCACTTTCGAAGATTATTGTCCTTTTTTATTCCATATGAACATTTGCCTGAAGCCACAGTAACCATCTTTAGAATATTACAGCAGCAAAGCTGTTGACAGAGCAGATGGAAAGAAAGTGAAGCTTGATGCTATCAATCGAATAGCTGAGTTAAGAGCCCTGGAAACACCTACCTTGGTACTTCTTGTAGGTAATAAAATACTTTTCTTACTTTTAAAGTTCGTTTGAGTCATGTGTTTATATTATGTGTATCTGAAAACATTTCCATGTGTATAAAGATAAGTGTAGTATTATCCATGAATCCCTGTTAGCTGTATGGCAATAAAGTTCAATGTGATTATTTAAAACAGAAAATGTAAAAATTGATGCCATTGTTCTATGACCAATGACATTCTTTACTAGAAAATCACACTGCAAAAAGTAAAACTATTTAAAATACTTCCTTTTAGTTAAAACCAAATGGAATGTAAAACATTAGAGGTCAGAAATGAGACCCATCTTTGTACATCAAGCACATAACTCATCCTAAGTATTCAATAAATACTTACCAAATATTAATAAAAGAATAATCACTTTGGAAGAGTATTTTATATATACTCTACAAAGAACTAGGAAATGTACAGTTTATGATTAATGATGGAAGAGGCAATAATTATTAAAACACATTATTGAATTAATTGCTGTAATTGAAACATGATTCTTATTCAGTGATAAATATAATAAATAACATATTAATGATATTGTGTATATGAGGAAAGAGTGAATCGGAAAGAATCCAAATTACTTATAACCTTCATTAAGTCTTATTTAACATAATATGCCAACAGATGTATACACTAAAAATTGTCATAAGAGAAAAATTTGACTTTATTAAATTTCATATATTTAAAATACAAAATAAGATCATTAAAATGTGTAATCTGATTCTAAAAAGTAAAGCCTAAAGTTAGTGGTACTGCTTGTTAGAAAACGCCAACTTTTCTTTTTCACTTATCTTGTCCTACTTTTCTTTTGCCTCTACTTTCTTTACTATTTACTATCTCACTACTCAGAGCTCCCTATTTTCTGACCCTTTTCTGACATGTCCTCCTAAGGCAATATTCCATGTTTTGGACTAATCTCTCTAGTCTACTCTTCAAACTATACTTGCTCCCAGCAACCTAGTTTCACTGGAGAGAGCTCACAAACTATTTCATCCTGGAGTGGAGTTGAAAAATATATTCCTTAAAGGCAGAATGTGAGACATTCTTCAGATATGTTAAGGAGCTCCTCAAACTTGTACAATAAATGCACCTGTGGGTCTGTCTGATATAAGCCAGTAGAGAAAATGAGGAGTCCACTCAGTCACTCAAATCAGCAATGTCAGCTCCACAGATCAATTAGGTCACAAACTTCTCAAACTGACAGTCCTCAAGCCACTATATAGATCAATTATCGTTTTTCTACAAGGCTTATTATGAGCAAAACTAATCGTAAATATAGGGAAATAAAATAAAGTAATAATAGGAAAAATAAACTTCTTTTCTTACTACGAGTAATTCTAGAAAATGAAATGGAAATTGTCCTACTAGTGGACAGAGGATATATTCAGAAATTATTAAATGTATGTGTGTATCTGTGTCTGTGTTAAGCTAGGTACCTTCTTTAAAGCTAAATGTAGCCTATACATTTTATATAAGATTAAACAATGAATGCAGTATATTATCCATTATTGAAAACTATATTTAGATACTTTTAGAATGCAGAATGTGTGCACCCCACTGGCTTAAACAATTTAATGCAAATTTAACAAATTCTCTCATGATTCGTTGGTTATATACTCAAGATTTGGATCCGGAAAAATACCCACATGAGATCTTCTATTTTTAAAACACACTAAAAAGTTTGTGCTATAAAAATGAGAGATGTTAATAATCTATTTTTTATTTGATTTTGTTTTTCTTTCAATCTGAACCCTGATACATTTGAAAAGCAACAGCTGGGAAGAGACAAGTAAATTTAGATATTGTGGATTCTTTCACAAAATTATGCCTAAACTCAGATTTATATTTCATTTTCCAGAATTAGTAAATGGTATGTAAGTTAACTTATTTTGAGAAATTTTATATATATATATATATTTATATATATAATGTGTGTGCTTGTGCATGTGTGTGCATAATTTTGGGTAAGTAGTAAAAAAAATTTCAAATATCATTAATTATATTCGATCTTAATGAATATAAAAAGCATCCTTGCATTTGCAATGCTTTTAAAAATATTGGGCTGTAGAGTACATGGGAGTATATGCGTGTGAAAAAATTAAACTGATACATTTTTCCAATGTTTTCAAATGTTTCCCAGTAAATACTATGAATACATGTTTATATACTTAATTTCTTAGTAATTTCTCATTAATTCCTCATCTAGAAAGGCACAATTTAGTTCATTAAACTAATGCATATAAAAACTGTTATGACCTTGACTGTCTATACAGGAGAATTTTCTTCAATTACGGTAGCATTTAATGACTGCACTGTCCATTACAGTATTCATCAGCCACATGTAGCTAGTAAATGTTTGAAATGTGGCTACTGTGACTGAGGGAGAACATTTTTATTTCATTATATTTTAATTAATTAACATATAAATTTAAATAACCAAATGTGGCTAATGGCTGTTTTAATGCATAGCACAGTTATATAATATTGGGAGTAGTACGTGTATCTTCAAACTCTTTTTGTTTTCGCTACTGCAAAATAAAGTACACAGAGCCTTCAAATGTAAAAAAAGGAAAAAAAAAGCTGGGAGAGGAGTTTTTTTCTGATATTATGAGTTTGAAAAATAATTTCACACAATGCATGGACCATACGAAGTGCAGGTATAAAGTCAGCTTGCCAGTATGGCATTGTATAAGATTAGATGATATAGCTCTAGGAATATTGTGACCTCACACTGGCTTATTTTGAAGACTTTGCATGGTCTTTTGATGGAGAGGATAGTGTTTTGTATTTGTTCTCCACTCTTCCTTCTTCCTGCCCCTGGATAGAATCACATGTTCACAATTACAAATTTGGCCTGTAAGTATTAATATTTGTTTTTATTGATCTTATCTTCCATTAAGGAATTTTTTTCTATCTTAAAATGTATATTTATTTTAATATAAAAGAACTTGTTTAGTAATTTTTATAAAATAAAAATATACTATATATAAAATATATACTATCCAGTAAAACTAAAATGATTAATTTGTTAAAGGGGAACACTTATTTATTTTTTAAAGGGGGAAATTAGACAAATAACTGTTTTTCCTATAAGGTCAAATTTAGCTATAATTTGAGAAAGTTGATTTATTTTCAGATAATTTAAAATCAATAAAGTTTTTGCCATATTGTTCACTTTTGAAAAGGCATTAACCTAACTTTGTATGTGAAAAAAGATTTCATATTATGTTACAGCAAACTTTTGTGCATCAAATAACACCAGCAAAAAGAGAAAATGTATGCAATAAAATGGAAGAAAATGTTTGCAAATTGTTTATATAATAAAAACCTAATATCTAGAACATATATATCTAACTCATATAATTTAACAATAGAATGGCAAATAACCCAATTGAAAATGGACAAAATAATAGAACTTTCTCCAAAGATGATGTACAAATGGCCAATTAGCACATGAAAAGGCGATCAATATTATTAGTTATTTTGAAAATGCTAATCAAAACCACAGTAGAATAATTTTAATAGTTGCTCTGGTTTTTAAAATATATCACAAAATCAAAATAAAAGGAAAGCAATTAGTAGTTAAATAGTATGGATTCCACTATTTACATTTGCATCCTGACTAACTTAGAAGATATGACAAAGTCATTCTGTACTTACATCTACATGTAGAATAACTGGAAAATCATTGCAATGGTAAATGATATATTTCAACCTCACAAGCAGCGTTATTAAGATAACACATTTTATTGACGTGATAAAGAATTAGTCTAATTTTGAATGAAACAAACTGCCTGCCTTATTCCTTCAACTGACATAGTAGTTGCATTTGTAGAATTTGTTGTAAATATTAAACTCTTGCAAAAATAATTTTACTATAGAGATTTAAATGTTGTTTAGAAAATATAAGCTTTTTTAAATCTACATGGATATCAACAGAATATTTCATTATTTTTCCAGGTTAGAGAAAACACTTCATTTCTTTGGAGTGATTTATACATTGCAGATCACACTAACATCCCTGGCACTCTATATCAGTCAACCACTACAGGCAATTAGCATTTCTAATGAATAAGGTAGAATACAACAATGTTCTCTAAAATATCTCCTTTTCCAGTGATTGGACCCTTTAACAAAACAGCTTTACACACACTTCTGTGGAAATTACACCCATGTATTTCTCTTATATAATGCCTTCTGTCTCTGTTTCAAAGTATTTTTAAAACTTTGACTGATTTTTATTTATTTATTTAGAGAAAGAATCTCACTCTGTCGCCCAGGATGGAGTGCAGTGTACAAACATGGCTCACTGCAGTCTTGACCTTGTGGGCTTAAGTGAGCTTCCCTCCCAAGCCATCCAGGTAGCTGGGACTGCAGGTGTGCACCACCATGCCTGGATAATTTTTTCTATTTTTTTACTAGCGATAGGATCTCTCTATGTTTCCCAGGCTAGTCTCAAACGCTTGGGCTCAGATGATCCTCCTTCGAAGGCTCAGACTCCCCAAATGCTGAGATTACAGTTGTGAGTCATGGCACCCAGCTTATAATTATTTTTTAAATGGTAACAAACAGGCACCTGCAATCATCTTCAAAATGACATGTTGAAGAATCTGGGCATAAGGTGAGGAGTTATTGAAAAACTTGTTGGTAGGTAATTTAGTAAACCCAGTCAATCATCAAGACCTATTGATTCTATTTCTAAATTCTAATGACTTATTTCTGATCCCTCATAGAGATCCTGTGATCATCTAGTCCTTATTTTTCCTCTCTTTCCATCGGTTCTCCTCACACATTTGCCTCCTGTTCATTAGATGCTGAACACCGTGCTGCTTCCCGCTCTGCTCTGTTGAGTCTGTTATCATTTGATGATACTATGCTATCTTCCTAGGGTACTTCTCCTTGAGTTCTTAACTCAAACATGATAACACAAATACCTCTTTCAAATATCCAGTCAAAGAGCAGTTACTTTCCTTTTTTATGAAAGCACTAGCCTTTAAAGTCTTCTGTGAATATCTCTACATATGACTGGTCATTGACCTCTTGCTTATCAGTGTGGAAGTACTTATTATACTGTACAGTAATGCACTTATTACCTAATCCTATGCTTCACTAACTTCAGAGTAATGCACCTGTTACTCGATTGCATGCTTCACTAGACCATAAGCTTCTTAAAGACAGCACTTCAAAACAGGACATATCACAGGAGCTCAATAAACTGTTACGTGAATACTCAAATTCCTGTTTTCTAACTCCTGGGGCAGAGTTCCTCCAAAGGTTTATAAAGAAACTAATGTTAGTGTATAATTTAAGCAGAAGGATGAAGAAATTGTGCTGTAAAAAAGCTAGTTATATTTTAATACATTGTGATTCTGATTTTTTAAATTTATTTCTATTTTGCAACCACATATTGGTGGCCAATGGCAGTCTCAGTTACAGACAAAGCAATTAAACAGCATTAAAGCTGTATCTGAGTATACACTGAAGCATGTGTACCACCAGCAGAGAATAAATAATACTGTCACAACAAATTGCTTGAACATAGAAACTACAGAGAGGTCGTTCAGATCACAAAACTCATTGATCTCCTTTGGCATTTCGCACAACTGGGAATAATGTGCAAGGACTTTGGTGTTGTCTAGGTCCAGTGTTCTGTCTGAATTTCAAAGACAATCTTTTGGACATGATAACAATCCTAAAGGTGTTATGTACTACTTGGTAATCAAAATGGCATTTTCATTACTATCGGTGAGCTTTTAAATATCTCCTTTGGGATTCTCCAAAGAGAATCAATTTCATTTGAACAAAACACTTTTGAGTACAGATAGCATAAATAAAGGCATGCCTTCAAAACATTTGTGAAAAATAATCGGTGAGAGTAGTGTCAAATAAAATCCTTAAGTTGACTATAAACACTTTAAAACCACATTTTCTTAAGGTGAGATCTTGACACAAGTTCATTTGTATCAGTCAGATTTATAATTGCCAAATATTGCAGATAGACAAAATCATAATTTAATAAATGTATATTGACATTCCTAAGTTAATAAATGTATAATGATATGCCTAAGTTGAAGTATTTATATTTATCAAGGAGAAAGCCTATATATTAAAATCTATACCTTATAAACTTACTTTTATCTGTTTATTAGAATATAAATTAAATCACATGTTAATGTGTGTCATATCTTCTTTAGAATACCTTTAAGGAATTAAATATTGCAAATGTCATTCAAACCCACATATTCCCCTCTTTAATTCTGTTTCCCTTGTTCCTTTTCCCCCAAACAATGACTGTGTGTTTTTTTTACAGTAACCCTCAGAAGTATTTTTATATGATTACTAAATGTATTTGAATCCATAAACAACTATAAAAAGTATTGTATTTTTAAACTATTTTGGAAATTATATCAGTCTATATTCCTGTCTTTTAGTTAAACTGTTTTTGTGATATGTTTCTGTTTATACATTTGGTTCTAATTTCATTTTAATAGTTACAGAGTATTCATTTTACAACTATAACTCAACTTATGTCAGCATTTTTTATTTATGGACGAATACCTATTTGTTTCATTTTTCTAAATGTCTTCCATTAAAAAATGTTTTAGTAAATGTTATCGTACATATTTCCTCATATACTTATGCACAGATTTTACTAAGGCACATAGATAGAAGTAGCATTGTGAAGTTCTAGACTTTGTACATTTTCAAATGTCATCTACTGTAAAATTTCCTGTAAAATGATTGTGACAATTTGCATGTATTCTAGCAATGCAAAAAAATTCCTATTTTTGCAATATTTGTAAAGATTTTGCATTATCAATTTTTTGATGTTGCTACTAAGAAATCAAATTGTACACCACAAAAAGTTTTAATCAATTATAGAGTTTATTAAAGTACATCAAATATACATAAAAGCATACACAGTATAGTGTGCAGCTTGATTTATTTTCATTAAAAACACAGAATTGTAGCCAGCATCTCAAATAAATAGAGAACATTGCTACACTGCTTGGTCCCCCGAACCCCCTCTGTTCATCTTTCTAATCCTGTCTCTTTCCAAAAGAAAAGGATATGCTAACTTCTAACATCAGGTTACTTTTGCCTACTTCGGAATGATATATTATGGAAACAACGCAATCTGTACTTTATTTTGTCTGTGGCTTCTTTTGTTTAACATCATGGTTGTGAGTCTCTTCCATATTGTTGCACGTGGATACATTTATTCACGCTCATATTTTACTGAATGGCTAAGGGTTTATTTATATGTTATACTATGGTAGATATGTAAGTGATTTACTGATGCACAGCAAACACCCAAAGCTTAGTGCTTTAAAATAACACCTATTTTATTATCTTTCACAGTCTCTGTATAGACTCACCTGAGCTGTATCTTATGCCTTACAGGTTGTGGACAGAGCATACCAAGAGAATGTTTTTCAAATGAAAATTAAAAGATACTTCCTATCACCTTAAGGAGGCCTAGGATCAGAAGAAGTCTCTGAATATCATTTCTGCCACTATCTCTTTATCAAATTGTCACAGGAAGATTCCAAATCTAGGGGGATGCTCAAGAAGGGAGGAATTTGGGGTAACTAATATTTTTTAAAAATACCACAGTTCACCCTGTCATCACAATAATTCATTTTCATTTGCAAAATTACACACTCTCCTTTCCTCTCTTCCAATTATGCCATTATTTAGAAGTTCAAAATTCCATCATTTAAATCAGGTTGAGGTGTAGATGGGCTCATTGGGTTTAGCATCTCAGGTTCATTTCCTTGAACTCACAGATACAAAGCATAATGTTGAGAAAGAAACAGAACAACTGCAACAAATATCTGCATTTAAAGGGTTGGGAGTGGGTGATATACTATTTCATAGCAATTCTAATATTCAGACGTATATTTCACCAATGTCTCTGCTTCCTGATAGTGGTTTTTCTCGCTTTTGTCTCTGCCCTCTGAGTCATTCTTCCTTTTCCGTGAGAATGCTCCATTTTTACCACTGACTGTCTTTCTCGACCCCACTAACTGCCTGTGAGAAGTTAGGTATTGAGAAGCCCCATTTAATTTTAATTGCCTCTGTTTCTTAGCAGATACAATTTATTTAAAAATTGTATAAAATTTAAATGCGTCAAATTATTATCTATTCAGTTTGACAAAAAGCTGCACCCATCAACTCTTCAGGATAGGCTCACCCTTCTATAAAAAAGTGGAGATCAAAGTTTATGTAAGAAATCCCTCCAAAATTTCTACAAGATTTTATTTCTAACAAGAAGATAAAAAAGGCATGCCCTAAGATTCTTTTATTCTTTTTGTTTTGTTTTGACCAAAAGTATCTATCAAGTAATGCCTTTAATCTTGACGAGATATTTAAAAAAAAAAAGAGGCCATGGCATCTTGAAACTTAGACCACTTTTTAACAGGCAGCACTCTCATTTTCATCTTTTTCTTAAAGATACTTAAAGATACACCTAATGCATGGATGTCCATATCTGTGTATATGAATAGGTAGATGCATTCTCATTCCACATTAGTCATAAAATGTTTGTGAATGTCATAAATGCAATTTGAAAATAATAACTAACATACAAATACTTTCAGCATGTGACACTACATTATGACATTACTATCTATAAATATCTGTGAAATAAAGATAAATACCTTCATAGATTTTGATAGTCCTGAAATTTGGTTGTGTATTTTGAATGACTCTATTGCCACAGAAGAATAAATATGTTCCTTGCATTGTTGAAAAATTGGCTGTATTATTAAACATATCCATTCCAAAATAAAGTCATAAAGTGGTGAATGATTTAGAAGATTTTATTGGTAAAATCCTGAATTTTGTAGTTATAAAAACTTCCAAGATAAACTAAATATCGAGTGGTCAAGAACATAGTGAAATATTTCGGAAATGAACCAAAGTTTTCTGACTCATTGTATAGTGAGTGCTTTATCAAACACCACACATTTTCTCCGTGCATATGTCAGGGCCAATTCCTAGTTCATCCTCCCACCTTGGCTTTCGAAGTGTCTATTAACCTTACATTCCCTGTTCCAATGTGTTTGTAAAGTCTCCCATAAATGTTACTTTGACTTTCCCTGACCTTTCTCAGGATGATATACATTCTATTGACTGAGGTGTTCATCTTGGGTTTCAACTCGCTCTGTAGACAAATGATGTAACTTTTTTGGAATTCTGTTTGGTCAGCTATAAAATGAAGATAATAAATTATTTATAATAAAAAATAAATATCCCAGGGTTGTGAGGAAAAAATGATGTGATATATTAAGAAATGCTCTGTAAATTATAAACAAAAACAGTTATGAGGTATTGTGATCTTTCCTTTGTTCTGAAAAGTCATAGATGCATTCTCATTCCACTTTAGCCGTAAAATGTTTGTGAATGTCATAAATGCGCTTTGAAAAAATAACAAAAATTTAATTTATTCAATGATGAAAAACATTAGCAATGAATAGAAAACACTGACTTATG
The DNA here is from genome assembly GCF_009828535.3 of Hylobates moloch. NCBI lineage: Eukaryota > Metazoa > Chordata > Mammalia > Primates > Hylobatidae > Hylobates > Hylobates moloch. The sequence continues at coordinate 149,592,719 of NW_026652279.1, forward strand.
AGGGCTTTCTTACAAATACTACATTACCTAAAAAAAACTTTTAAAATTACTTTATAGATATTTAATTCACATAAATTGAATATTACTTATAATCACAAATGGCAACAGTGATTTGTCATCAAATCACTCAAGATCAGGGCAATGGTGCGCTCCAAATAAGCAAAACTTGAATTTGTTAGTAATTCGAAGACTCTTTTTTATCAAAGTCTTTAATACTAAATACAAAAAGATTAAAAATATGTGTTCAAAGGAACACATTCTCTGCCTGTCTTTAATAAATTAAACGAAGTTATATTTAAAATAGGTAAAAAAGTAAAATAAATATATTATTTCAAGCTATACCACTTGGAACTTCGTATCTGCTAATATGTATGTCTCAGAGAAAGAGGCGGGGTGATTCTAGCTACACTGAAAGGAGAAAAGACAGGAGATATATGTTTAATTTTTATAATTTATGATGTTAAATAATTATTTATTTTAAAGTAATATATGTACTTATTGAAAACCATGAAATATGCAAATGTGAAATCAGATAAAATGAAAACATAAATACAAAAGATAAAGCAAATGGAAATTGTGGAGAATAGCAATGTATGAACTTGAAATAGAAAATGTTTAACATGTACTCCCAAAGCAAAAGCATCATGTAAAAAGAGACAGAGACAAACAGAGAGAGAGAATGAGAGAAAGAGATAAATATTAAAATATACCAATGCATTTTTACTTAATGAAGAGATAGTTATGAAAATAACCATTGAATAGGGACCCAGGGAAGATAACTGTAGCAGCTAAATGTGACACAGGATGGTAACTAGAAAAGCAAAGAATGTCTGTAAATAAACAAGAAAAAGAAAATCAGTAGAATAAAAATGCTGTGCAAGAAAACATTACAAAATTGAACAGCTAATATATGCAAAAAGAAATGGTTAGTTCCATTTGAAATCAGAGAAATGCAAACTAAAACAATTATGTTCCACATTACATAGGAAAATATTAGAAAGTTGTTTCTAAAAGCATTGATGTAAATGTGAGGAAATGGCATTTTTTGCATTACTGTTTGTGTGGAAATGTATTTAAATGTTCAGAAGGGCAGGGTAGTAGAGCTTAGGGTAGTTAAATGTTTATGTCTTATGACGTAGCATTCTATTTATGGGACATATGTTTTCTAATTAGCCATGTCTCAAAGTAAATAAATAAATGTCCTAGAATTTAAACACGTAAAGCAGTGACAACAGTGGACAATTGTGAAGGGTTGGGAGGCCCAGGCGGGTGGATCACGAGGTCAGGAGATCAAGCCATCCTGGCCAACATCGTTAAACCCCGTCTTTACTAAAATACAAAAAATTAGCCAAGCATGGTGGCGCACCTGTAGTCCCAGCTACTCGGGAAGCTGAGGCAGGGGAATCGCTTGAACCCAGGAGGCAGAGGTTGCAGTGAGCTGAGATCTCACCACTACACTCCAGCCTGGCAACAACAAGACTAAATAAATAAATAAATAAATAAGTACCTGGAGTAGCTCAAAGGCTGGGGACTGGAATTACGTGAAGGCTCACTCTCCCACATGACTATCAGTTGTTGCCGGCTATCCACTGAGAAACTATCTGAGTCATAAGCTGGAGCACCTACATGTGGTCTCTCCATGTGACCTGAACTTTCTCACAGGGCTGGCTACATCCTAAGAGTATCTCCAAAGGGAGAGTAAGGTGGAAGTAGCATTACCTTTCTAACCTAGCCTCACAAGTCAAGCTATATTATTCTACCACATTCAATTTATTACAAGCAAGTCACGACTGATTCATAAAAACATAAGCAAGAATATCTATAAACATGTGCATTTTAATGTATTTTTATTGGACTGGAAGTACTCTGCAACTTATTTTTAGTGTGAAAACATGCCATGGATATCCATACAAATACCGTAGATAGACTTTATGAAATTATTAACCAATGTCTAGAATTAAGCAAGCAATTTTCAATTTTTGCCAAAGAGCTGATTATAAAAATACTTACTTTTAATTTAAGTTACATTTCCTTTAAAATATTAATTTAAAAATGTAAACAGTTTTTAAAAGGGCTTTTAGTCACTTGAATTTATTATTGTGTAAAATTATCTTTAAGAAATGCATGGATTGAATAAAGAAAATGTGGTACATATACACCATAGAATATTATGCAGCCATGAAAAAGAATAAAATCATTCACTTTGTGCAACATGGATGCAGGTGGAGGCATTATCCTCCTTCTGCAAACTAACAGGGAAACAGAAAACCAAATACTACATGGTCTCACTTATAAGTGGGAGCTGAGCATTGGGTACACATGGACATAAAGGTGGAAAGAATAGACAACAGAGACTACTAGAGCGGGGAGAAAGGGAGGTTAGCAAGGGCTGAAAACCTGCCTATTGAATACTGTGCTCCCTACCTGAGCGATGGAATCATTTGTCCCTCAAACTTCAGCATCACACAATATAACTGTAGGACAAACTTGCACATGTATCCTCTGAGTCTAAAATAAAAGTTGAAATTGTAAACAAATACATAAAATACTGTAAAAACTTGGATTTTTTGTTTATTCATGATGGCAATATCGTTGCTAACAATGTTAACCATTTTGTGTCAGTCATAACACTTTTTTTCCTAAATCTATCTTTTGCCAGTCCTTTATAATAATTTTGTATCTGGCTGAGATATATTGACAATTTTACATGCTTAAATACATGCTTTTGTCTTAATAGATTATTGACATTCACTACTTACAAGAAAAGCATTCCCTACTTTCAGAATATGAACACAATGATCAATTATTTACTTTACATTGTTTTCTATATTTAATTTTTTTTACATCTGGAATTTGATTTGTGTATCTTACTTCATGTACTTCCAAAACCCAGCTGTGCTAAATTTTAACAATGAACATGAAAATTTTGTTGTTTGAAAAAAAGCCAGATATTAATGTAAATATTTAATATTTGTTATATTAATATATATTTCAAAATATAAATTCAGGATGTCTTAGTTTGCTGTTCTTTTTCATAAATGTATTATTTTTATTTTCACTCTAATACTTTTAAAACATCATAGCTTCTTAGTGTGTGTTTATAACAAGTAACTTGGAACCACCCATAACTATTCTTCATTTGTATTTGAAGATACATTTAATATCCAGTATAGAGGATTATTGTATTATGCTATTTTGAAGCCTGTTAGCCACACAGAGACGTGAAACTTAGAATCCCTTTCAAATAAAGACTGCACTACCAATCTGCTAGGGGTATAGTCAGATTACACTCCAGCTGTTAGATTTGTCAGGTTCTGCCCCAGTTTTTAAACCAGGTTCCCCTCTCTTGCCTGTTTTCTGTCCTTTTTATTTATTTCTCCTTCCTTCCTTCCCTTCCCTTCCTTCCTTCCTTCCTTCCTTCCTTCCTTCCTTCCTTCCTTCCTTCCTTCCTTCCTTTCTCTTTCTTTTTTCTTTCTTTCTTTCTTTCATTTTTTGAGACAGAGTCTCACTCTGTTGCCCAGGCTGGAGTGCAATGGCGTAATCTCTGCTCACCGCAACCTCTGCCACCCGGGTTCAAGCAATTCTCCCGTCTCAGTCTCCTGAGTAGCTGGGACTATAGGCATGCTCCACTATGCCCAGCTAATTTTTGTATTTCTAGTAGAGACTGGATTTCGCCATGTAGGCCAGGCTGGTCTCAAACTCCTGACCTCAGGTGATCCACTCACCTCGGCCTCCCAAAGTGCTGGGATTACAGGCGTGAGCCACCACGCCCAGCTGCCTGTTTTCTTTAAAGTGGTCCATGCAGCTCCCAGTCATTACCAACAAGGAGGTTAAGCAAGTGCTTGGCCATGTCTGTTCAGTGAGGTACTCTTTGAAATATTTCTTCTGGAGATCCCAAACACACTGGCAGAGAGTTTCTTAGCCTGATATCATGATCTAATGCATCCACCTGTCCAGTCCTGCTCTTTTGTCTGTTTTCATTAAAGCCGTGAGAAAGACTGCTTCTGACAAATGCTCTTCCCTTATACTTTGCCTTTCGTACTCAATTTCAGCATCTACTTACTTAAGAATACATTTGGCACAATTATTTATTTAAGTCTGAGATTTGGAAGACGGGTATGTATGGTTACTGGACAGCTAAAGGAACTAAAAATGTGCAGGTGTGTGCATGCGTATGTGTGTATTACGAATAGAGAGATAAAAATCAAAGCCTCAAACTATTTTGGTGAAAATAAAAATATTCATTGTATTTAATATCCATAGGATGAAGGGACAAACCTCTATAAAACAGGTATCAAAAGGGAAGAGGTCCTCATTCTCTATTCCCATCCAACTCTCAACAGGCCAAGGCACTAATATAGGACCTAGGTTTAGATGATTGAATGCTTCTAGAGAGTATAAAATTCAATCTAGAGGAGATTGCACATAGAAATAAATGATGAATTAATTCAAAGTAACTAAAACAATATTGAGAGCCAGGTGCAATAGGATATGGCATTCAGTGTTTCCAGCTCGATGCTTTCCACTAGTAGTGAGAGCAACATTCAACCTAGACATCTGCCTGTCCACATTTCGGACTCCTGCTCCCATGATTCCATGCATCCCTGATTTTTTTAATAGATCTTTCCTATTGAGTTTAACAGCATTGGTTTCTTTTACATGCAGGCAAGAGACAAAACTGATACAAATTGAAACATAAAGCATATTCCCCATCATTAAGTTCAAATACTATAGCTTCCATTACTTATAAAGTAAAGTAAACAGGAATTAAACCCAAAGGCCTTAATCCTCAATCAGCTTTGTGTCCACAGTTGCTGCATTCTGAATTGTTTACCAAGAGAATTAGGCAGTTTATTGAACACCCAAAATTGTAGTTCTTAAATAGCAACTCTTAACAGGCTCACACTTTATATTCCAAAGAATTTATAGGACAATCAAATATTGCCTCACACCACAACTACAATATTTAGAAAACTCGGGAAAGAATGTCATTGTCACTAATAAATAACGTTTTCCGACCAAGGCATAGAACAATACAAAAAGATGTTACTTTTTTTTTTTTTTTTGAGATGGAGTCTCACTCTGTTGCCCAATCTGGAGTACAGTGGTGCAATCTCGGCTTACAGCAACCTCCGCCCCTTGAGTTCAAGTGATTCTCCTGCCTCAGCCTCCCAAGTAGCTGGGATTACAGGCACCTGCCAACGCTTCCGGCTAATTTTTGTATTTTTTAATAGAGACAGGGTTTCACCATCCTAGCTAGGCTGGTCTTGAACTCCTGACCTCATGATCCACCCACCTCAGCCTCCCAAAGTGCTGGGATTACAGGCCTGAGCCACTGCTCCCGGCCAAAAAATGTTACTTTTTAAAATTTGGTAGCAGAGACTCATAGGCATAGGCCTATGGCATAGGCGGCAATAGATAAAGCAAACAGGAAAGTCTACAAAATATCAGTTTTAGCCTCTAGAGTCTATGACAATTTACTAGAGACCGTGATCTGGGAAAGGTAATACTATTGGGAGTAGTATGTAATCAATATGGAAAGTGTAGAAGATCACTGAATCACATTTGGCAACTTAAGTCTCCTGTGAATAGCAATCTTTGCTATTTGACGTGTGTGTGTGTGTGTGTGTGTGTGTCTGTGTGTGTGTGTTTGTGTGTAATGTGCAGTGGTAATCTCTGGCATTACTAGTAGCTCCCATATTCTCTAATCAGCATATTTAGGACTTCTAAATTTCCAGAAATCTTAGTCTTTTGTTTCCGTCACTTCAATGCTAAGTTGAGTGTGAATTCTATCAGGTGACATATTCTTTTCTTTTCTTTTCTTTTTTTTTTTTTGAAACAGAGTCTCGCTCTGTCGCCCAGGCTGGAGTGCAGTGGCGCTATGTCGGCTCAATGCGAGCTCCGCCTCCTGAGTTCACGCCATTCTCCTGCCTTGGCCTCCCAAGTAGCTGGGACTACAGGCTCCCGCCACCACGCCCGGCTAATTTTTCCTATTTTTAGTTGAGACGAGGTTTCACCGTGTTAGCCAGGATGGTCTCAATCTCCTGACCTCGTAATCCGCCCGCCTCGGCCTCCCAAAGTACTGGGATTACAGGCCTGAGCCACCGCGTCCTGCCCGACATATTCTTTTCTCATGCTACCATGCACAGTAAATTCCATTTGTAGACGAAGTTTCTGTTCACAGAGTGGCTTTGTAACATATACCAAATCCTGCCTTTTACTCTGTTTTTCTTCTTTGGAGACCCGTGCATTTTTAACTATGCTACAGTATCTTTTCTCTTGTATTTTTTGAGTGGAGTTTCTCAGGCATATAATATATTTATGATAGGGAATTTCTCCCTTGATAATCCACATTTGATTCAGCATGAGGCTTATTCTTAGTGCACTCAAAATGAAGCTGCTGTCAAAACTGATGCCTACACAACGTGGGTTCCCAAGAAGCTAGTGGGAATCGCTGTTTCTGCCAAAAGCTCTTCCCTTCTACTTGGACTTTCCATAGGTTTTTACTATTTCAGGCCTTTAGTAATCGTTGTTAATCCAGAAAGAGTGGAAAGATTTCTTTCTGCCTCATATTTTTTTCTGTGGCTGTGCCACACGCTTTCTGTATTCCATTTTGATCCATGTTCCTCTGCTCTTTGTAGACAGGCATAACTAAGTTTAAAAATCTGTATTTTCGCTTAAACTAGTCACATTTTCATTCTGCCTTGTTCGTTGGATTAAAATGTAGTACCTGTATTAATCATTCCTTCACATTGTTTCCTGGTCTAGAGATTTTCTTTTCTCCTTTTAATTAACAATGTGTATTTCCTATTCTATCGGCTAGGATTTAACCTATTTTTGTCCTCTATTCTATATGTTAGTGTTTCTCCTACTTCTTATAATTCTGTAACATATTTTATGAGGGGTCTCTGAGGACCATGAAAATAAGTATATCTACATCTAACAGTACTGTGACACCTCATAACTGATGCAATAATGCTAGAAATATTGTACATACATTTTCCTGTTATTGTCATCTTCAATTAGTCTTCCTGTTTTTTTTCCTGTAATCATTTAGTACATCTGTTTTTAAATGTACTTATTATGGATTGTTATTATGAATTACATATCAAAAGCTTTCGGAGTGTTCTTTTCAATAATTTCCTGGAATCAAGACTGTCTCTAAGAAAATCAATCAAACTATTTTTTCCTTAGAATTATTGCCTCTCTTCTTTTAGATGAGCTCAGGTATTAATCATTGCTCATAACCCAGTGGGAGAAAAACTCCTTTGCTTAAAGTGTCATTTTCTGAACATATAGATTAGCATTGTTGTTGTATGCAAAAATGAAATTACTATTTAATGTATATATTTACCTACACACACAAACACACACACAAACACACACATACATTTAAATTTCAATCAACTTTTGTGTCTAGACTGCTCTTACAGCTTAACATAACTAAATTTAAACTCATTTTCTGTTAGCAATACCTTTATTATCTCATTTGTATGCAGTAAGATTCTTTTTGCTTATTTATCAGTCAGTAAACATAACTTGTATTCTATACTTCTTGTATTTATTTTTTATTGTGTGCAAATATCACCTCAAAAAAATGTTTGAAGGACAGGTGCAGTGGGGTGGCTCTTGCTTGTAATCCCTGTAAACTGAGAGGCTGAAGTGGGAGGATTGCTTGAATCCAGGAGTCTGAGACCAGCTTTGGCAACATAGTAAAACCTTGTCTCTCTATAAAAATAAAAAAATAAATAATAATGATAATAATAATGTTCATAAGTTAAGCTTTATGTGAGTTTCTCCTGAGGGGTTATGCATTATTTTTACTAGGTGTCTGAAAACAAGAGCATCCCTGGGTGAGGCTAAGCTAAACTATTTCTCTATGGCTGTAGGGATTACAAGTTATGATAAATTCTGAATTTAGATTTACATAGGAAAGCAGTTTGTGCTAGCAGTTTGTCAAAAGATGAGGGGAATGCTTTTTTTGTTCTTTGTCCACCTAAAGCCAAGGCTGACACCAATAATTCTATAGCTTCTGTCTTAGTCCATGTGGGCTGTTACGACAAAATACCATAAACTGGGTGGCTTATAAACAACAAAAATGTATTTCTCACAGTTCTGGAGGTCTACTTTTTAGTTTACAGACAGTTCTTGGATTAATCCATTTTCATGCTGCTGATAAAAACATACCCAAGACTAAGAAGAAAAAGATGTTTAGTTGGACTTACAATTTCGCGTGGCTGAGAAGACCTCAGAATCATGGCAGGGGGCAAAAGGCACTTCTTACATGGTGGCGGCAAGAGAAAAATGAGGAAGAAGCAAAAGCAAAAATCCCTAATAAAACCATCAGATCTTGTGAAACTTATTCACTATCACTGGACTAGCACAGAAAAGACAGGCCTCCGTGATTCAATTGCCTCACCCTAGGTCCCTCCCACAACCCATGGGAATTCTGGCAGATACAATTCAAGTTGAGATTTGGGTGGGGACACAGCCAAACCATATCATTCCCACCCTGCCTTCTCCAAATCTCATGTCCTCACATTTCAAAACTATTCATGCCTTCCCAAAAGTCCCCCAAAGTCTTAACTCATTTCAGCATTAAGCCAAAAGTCCACAGTCCAAAGTCTCATCTGAGGCAAGGCCAAGTCCCTTCCACCTATGAGCCTACAAAATCAAAAGCAAGCTAGTCACTTCCCAGATACAATGCAAGTACAGGTATTGGGTAAATACAGCCATTCCGAATGGGAGAAACTGGCCAAAACAAAGGAATTACAAGGCCCATGCAAGTCCAAAATCCAGCAGGGCAGTAAAATCTTAAACCTCCAAAATGATCTCCTTTGACTCCAGGTCTCAACCTGGTCACATTGATGCAAGAGGTGGATCCCCATGGTCTTGGGTAGCTCCACCCCTGTGGCTTTGCAGGGTACAGCCTCCCTTCTGGCTGCTTTCACAGGCTGGCATTAAGTGTCTGTGACTTTTCCAGGCTCATGGTGCAAGCTGTCAGTGGATCCACTTCTCTGGGTTCTGGAGGATGGTGGCCCTCTTCTCACAGCTTCAATAGTCTATGCCCCAGTAGGACTCTGTGTGGGTGCTCTGACCCCACATTTCTCTTCTTCACTGCCCTAGCAAAGGTTCTCCATGAGGGCCCCGCCCCTGCAGCAAACTTTTTCCTGCACATCCAGGCATTTCCACACACCTTCTAAAATCTAGCCCAAAGTTCCCAAATCTCAATTATTTACTTTTGTGAACCCACAGGCTCAATACCACATGGACTTGCCATGGCTTAGGGCTTCCACCATCTGAAGCCACAGCCCAAGCTGTACATTTGCCCCTTCCAGCCATGGCTGGAGTGGTTGGGAGAGAGGGCACCAATTTCCTAGGCTTCACACAGCACAGGGACCCTGGTCTGGCCCATGAATCCATTTTGTCTCCCTGGACATCTGAGCCTATGATGAGAGGGCCCTCCAAAAGGTCTCTGATATGGCCCGGAGACATTTTCCCCATAGTCTTGGGGATTTACATTAGGCTCCTTGGTACTTATACAAATTTCTGCAGCTGGATTGAATTTCTCCCCAGAAAATGGGTTTTTCTTTTCTATCACACAATCAGCCTGCAAATTTTTCAAACTTTTATGCTCTGCTTTCCTTATTGAACTGAATGCCTTTACCTGCAACCATATCAGTTCCTTCTACCTGTGTCCTCACATGGTAAAAGGGGCAAGGCAGCTGTTTGGGATTCCTTTTACCAGGGCCTTAAGCTTATTTGTAAGAGCTCTGGCCTGTGACCTAATTACGTGCCGAAGTCTACACCTCCTAATTCATTATTAATTATGCGAATGAATTTTGGGAGAACAAAATTTTTCAGCTCATAACAGCTGCTGCTGCTGCCACTGGCTCTGACATCTCCTTCATCTATTCCTTCTCCTCCTTCTTCATTTTCTTCTTCTTCATCATCTTCTTCTACTAATATCACTACTACTACTAGTTCACACAAAAGGTGTCATTTTATCATGCTTGGCTATTTGAAGAGACAATTTAATAACCATTATTGTGCAGGTTCGTGGGCTTGTCCTTTGTCCTCTGTATGAAACTAAAAAACTAAAATTCCAGATTTGGGGCACTGGTAGCTAATGTGTGGAAGCTTCTGACATGAGAACTAAATTAATTCTCTATATACATGTATTATATTTATTTTTAAAGATTTCTCTTAGTTTATGGGTATCTCAGTTAGACATTTATAATGAGTTTCTCCAAATGTATTTTCCATGTAATAAGTTGTTTATTAACTTACTATAGAAAATAATAAGTTGGCAAAGTATGAGTTATTTGAGAAAAACAAGACAAAAATGTGGGTTTAATTATGTTTTTAAAAACTAGCTGAAGGTTATTAAATGTTTTGTAATTTCAGATTTCTGTAAGCAGATGAGGATGAAAGCCATTTTCAGTAATAATGAAAATATACTGCAGCAATATATGCGTTAACTTGCTTAAGGTAGGCTGGGAAGAGATTAGTATGACTTGCCCACCTTATTTCATTGTTGTGGATAAAATCTCAAGTAATTATGAGAGAGACAATTGCTAATAGGATTTGAAAGTCAAATATGGAAGTATAGAAATGATTTTCTTAGCCAAGAGACAGTCATGGACCAGACAGTAATATTGTTTCATAGGGAAAAATAGCAGATGGGCAATATGGACACATTAGAGTAATCTTGTAGGAATGTTAAGAATGTGGGCTTTTAGCTGGCAATACCAATGGAATAAAGTATTAATAAAAGTGAGATGGTCTTTATTGAGATAATTCATGTATAATAAAAATTACCATTTCAACTATTTCAAAGTTACAATTTAGCACTTTTAGTCTATTCACAAGTCGTGCAACCATCACCATTATCTAGTTTGAGAACATTTTATCACCCCGTAAAGCCACCTTGTATCTATTAGCAGTTAGGGTCCATTGCTTCCTCCCTCCAGTCTTTGGTGAACCATAATCTACTTTCCCTGTATTTACATGTTCCCATTCTGGACCTTTCATCTATGTGGAATTAGAGGCCATACAGCCTTTTGTGTCATGTTTCTTTCACATAGCATAATGTTTCCAAGGTTCATTCATGTTGTCACATGAATCAGAAATTAGTTACTTTGTAACTATTAATAAATAGTATTCCATGGTATAGATTTATCACATTTTATTTATGCATTTATCATATTGAATGCTCAAGTTGGTAAAAATTTGAGTTGCTTCCACTTTATCACTATTAAGAATAATATCACTATGAATGTTCATGTACAAGTGTTTGTGTGAACACACATAAGGTTGGTGCAAAAATAATTGAACTAATTAAACTCTGTTTAATTTTGAAGAACTGCCAAACTGTTTTCAAAGTCATTGCACTATTTCACATTCCCACCAGAAATAAGTGATGGTTCCTGTCTCTTCACATTAATACTATTATTCGTTAATTGTTTCATTATTATCAATATTACTATTATTACTATGGCCATGATAGCAGATGTGAAATGATATCTCATTGTGGTTTTGATTTGCATTCCCTTGTGTTCAATAAACTTGAGCATCTGTTCATGCCCTTGTTGGTCAATTGTACTTATTTTTTGGAGAAATATCTATTCAAGTTCATTTTTTAAATTGGGTCTTTTGTCTTTATATTATTAAGTTGTTAGAGTTCTTTATATATTCCAGGCACAAGAGCCACATTATTTCAATGAGCTGCAAATATTTTCTCCCAACTTTCTTTCAAATTTCTAAGGACATTTTCACTTAAGAAAAAACATCTGTCAACTTCCTGCTAGTGTTCTTCAAAATATCAAAGCTTTTTTTCTTGTTTATTTCTTTTTTTAATTTTGACAAATCCCAATTTATTTATTTTTCCTTTGTTGTTTGAGCTTTTGTTGTCATATTTAAAGAACTGTTGTCTGAACAATGATCATGAACATTTACACTTATGTTTGTAAGTATTCTGTAATTTTTACACTTACCCTTGGGTCTTTGATAAATTTTGTGTTAATTACAGCTTGAACATTCTAAATCTAGAATCCCAATGTCTCAAATGCTCCAAAATTTGAAAGTCTTTGAGCACAGAAATAAACTCAAAGAAAATGCTCATTGGAACATTTCAGATCTTGAATTTTTAGATTTGGAATGCTGAACCACTAAGTATAATGCAAGTATTCCAAATCCCCAAAAAATCCAAAATCTAAAACACTTCTAGTCTCAAATATTTTGAATAAGGGATACTCAACCTGTATTGTATATTTTGTGAGAAACGGATCTAACTGTAGACTTTTGCATGTGAAATTCCAGTTATCCAAGCATCATTTACTGAAAAGACTCTTCTCCCACTGAATGACACCCTTGCTAAAAAAAATTATCACCTTAATATGTCTTTACCTCTGTACTTTAAATTACATTTTATTGACATATATGTAGATTCTTATTTCACTACAATATTTTGGTTACTATGGCTTTGTACTACATTTTGAAATTGGAAAGTGTGAGTCCACAAATGTTGTTCTTCTTTTTCAGGATGGTCATGTTGGGTCCCTTGCAATTTCATATAAATTTCAGAGCAGCTTATTCGTTTTTGCAAAAAAAGACAGTTGAAATGTTTTTGGAAATCATTTCAAATCTCTATATCAATTTGGGGAACACTGACACTTTAGTAATATTAAGTCTTCCAATTCATTAACACAAAATCTCTTTACATTTAGTTCCTCCTTAATATATTTTAACACTATTTTGTAGTTTCAGTGTACAAGCCTTTTATTGACTTTATTTCTAAGATTTTTATTATATTTGATGCTATTATAAATTAAAATTTTGTTGCATTAATTTTTGAAGTTTTTAGTGTTAGTTTAAAAAAGTAAAACTAATTTTGTATATTTATCTTATATCTTGCAATTTTGTTGAACTCGTGTATTAACTCTGATAGATTTTAAGGTGTATTATTTAGGGTGGTTTTTATACCATGACCATGTTCTCTTCAAAGAGAAAAAGTTTTACTTCCTCCTCAACTTGGATGGCTTTTATTTCTTTTTCGTACTTAATAGTTCTGGCTAGAACTTCTACAGCAGTGCTGAGTAGTGGTGGCAAAAGTCAGCATATTTGTCTTCTCCCTGACCTTAGGGGAAAAACTTTCAGTCTTTCATTTTTTAATATTATGCAACCTCTGTTTTTTTTTTTTTTTTTTTTTCAGAAATGCTCTTTATCGTGTTTAGGGAATTTTTTTCTCTTCCTAATTTGTTGTAAGTTTTTATAATGAAAATATTGTGTTAGATTTTATCAGTTTTTTGTACATTTGAGATGATCTTGTTTTTCTTTATTTTACTATCATTTCATATTTTATTAATAGAGCTCCATATGTGGAACAAGGCTTGCATTCCTCAGAGAAATTTTACTTGGGTATTATGTATAATTCTATCGACAAGCTATTGGACTTAATTTATTTGAGTTTTGTTGAAAAGTTCTCTGTCTGTATTCATAATGGATATTGGTCTTGTTTTCTGTTTTATTTTGTTTCATGAAGTCTTTGTTTACCATTGATAGCAGGGTAATTTTGGCTTTATAAAATTATAAAATTAGTAAGTGTTCTCTTTTTTAGTATGTTTTGGTGGAGCTTAAGACTGTTTGCTTTTCATTATTTTTTAAAGATTTCATAAAATTCAACAATGAGTTCAGCTGGGACTTTAGTTTCCTAAGTGGATAATTTTTTTGTAGTATTAATTAAGTCTCTTTACTTGCAGTTCTATTCGGATTTTTTATTTCCTTTTGAGTCAGCTTTGGTAGTTAGAGTCTTTCTACAAATTGGTACATTTCATCTAGATTATATAATTTGTTGTTATATAATTGTTCATAGTACCTCTTTAAAAATAGTTTTATTACTTTAGGTCATCAGTAATGTCTTTTATTTAATATTTTAGTCATTTTACTTTTTCTTTTTTATTCTTTATAAGTCTAGGTAGCTGTCAATTCTGTTGAAATTTTTAAAGAACTAACTTTTGGTTTTGTCAATTCTATTTTTTATTACTTATTATATTTATAACTAGTCATTATTATTTTTTCCCTTCTTTTTGCATTGTGGTTTGTTTGCTTTCTTTTGTAGTAATTAAAGTAAACACTTATTTTATTGTTCTAAGAGCATTCTTTGTTTTTTATGTAGAAATTGAGAGCCATCAATCTTCTTAGCACTGTTGGTCAAAAATTCCCATTAGTTTTTTTGTGTTGCATTTTTGTTTTTGTAATCTCAGAGTATTTTTGAATTTTTAAATATCCCTTTTGATTTCTTATGTGACCCATTGATTATTTCAGAGTGTGCAGTTGAATGTACACACAAATTTTCTAATCTTTCTGTTATTGATTTCTAGATTTCATTCTATCATGGTCTAAAAACATATTCTGTATGATTTAAATTGTTTTAAATTTATTGTTAATTGTTTTATAGCCTAACATATAGTCTATCCTGAAGAATGTTTCATGTTCCCTTTAGAAAAATGTGTGTTCTGCTGTTTTGTGGGGGTTGAATATTTGACATATATCTGTTAGATCTATTTGGTTTATACTGTTGTTCAAGCTTTCTGTTGTCTTTTGGATCTTCTCTCTAGTTGTTAAAACTATTATTCCCAGTGGAGTTTTGCAACCTCTAACTATGATTGCTGTGTGGATATATCTTTTTTCAACTCTGTTAGTCTGCTTCATTTATTTTGGGGTTCTATTATTAGTTGCATATATTGTTATATCTTCTTGATGTTTTTACCCTGGGGAGTTTAATCCATAATATCTTTAATATAATTATTGCTTAAAATGACTTAAACCTACTATTGGTATATGAATTTTACATGTCTTCTATCATTAAAAACTTTTTCATTAATAGATTCTTTTGTGTAAAATAGATACTTTCTACCACAGCGATTTAAAGCCAATCTTTGTTGTTTCTTTTACTTTATATTTTGAGGGTTTTTTTTAGTGGTTGCCCTAAGCATTACAATAAACATTATTCATTATCCCATTGAGAAAAAAAAATATGAGTTGCTAGGGAAAAAGGCTGAGTTGCATCCACAACTGGCTTGTTTTAAACACTTAATGATTAAAATTCTCCCCTGCTGATTACACCCTTTAGTGAGCATTCACATAGGCTAAAAATATCTTCAGTTTTTCATCTGTTCTCTATTTATCCTTCCAAGCAAAAGTAACAACCAGGTAAGCTGTCTGAAGTTCTGTCTACTGGGATAAATTTTCTTCACTAGTGTCTTTCAGAAATGCCCCAGAAAGACAGGGACTTTAGTCTGAAACTGTTGACTGTTGGATGGTATCTGCATATTATGCAGAACCATCTGTGAGATATGCCCAATTTCTCTTCTTCTATCAGTTGATCATAAGAAACTCTCCTGGAAGCCATAAGTACACTCTGAGAAAATGTAATTTTGCAGGAGCCGGGACCATGAGCATTAGGGCTAGTCTTCATATATTAACAACTTACTTGCACTTCAGGGCCTTTTGAGCCCAATCTTATATAAATATACCACTTCCATTTCATGATGCAGTGCTGCCATACATGTCCAATTTTATGGCTTGGTGGGGTAGAAAATACCAAGTTGATGAAGGGCAGCTAAGTTTGCATGATAACTTGGCAGCCCATAATTAAGCTTCTATCTCTACTAAGGCCCACTAGCAAACCAAAAGCTATTTATGCAAAAAAGTATAGTTGTGTACAGATGATGGCAGGTATTGTTCCAATATCCTAAGCTCCTGCACTGTAATTTGCCTATAAAGATTAGCCAAAGGCCCCAGGTATCATTCCTATCTGCCATTGAGATTTCAGGCACCATTGGATATGCTGCAGCATATGGCCCAATTAGCACAGTGGCTTGAACAGCAGTATGAAACTGTTGTAGAACCTACTCATGTTCTGGACTTCACTCAAAATTTGCAGCTTTTTAGGTCACTTAGTAAATGAGCCAGAGTAGCACATCTGAATAAGAAATATATTGCCTTCTCAACTCTAAAGAGGCTAAGAGTTGTGATTTTCTTTCTTCTTCTTCTTTTTTTTCAGAAGAAAGAGCTCAATTCAACAACTTACCCTTAACCTTAGAAAGCATATCTCAACATATCCCACACTACTGTGCCCCCAAAATTTCACTGAGTTAGAAGACTCCTAAATTTTTATGAGATTTCTTTCTCCTACTCTGACATGGAAAAGTCTTACCAATAAATGTAGAGTAGTTGCTACTTCTTGCTCACCAGGTCCAATCAGGATGATGTCACTGATATAATGGACCAGTAGGATAACTGTGGAGGGAAAGGTTATAAAGATCCTTTGGACTAAATTGTGACTTAAGTCAGGAGAGTTGTTATACCCTTGAGGTAGGTTAGCAAATGTGTATTACTGGCCTTTCCAGCTGAAAGGAAACTGCTCATGGTGGTCTTTACTAAGTGATATTGAGAAAAAAGCATATTCTAGATCAAAAACTATATGCTAAGTACAAGCAGATGTATTAATTTGCTCAAGCAATCAAACTATATCTGATAGAGCAGCTGAAATTGGAGTCATCACCTAACTAAGCCTACAATAATCTCAATAATCTGCTGTCATGTTCCAAGATTCATCTGTTTTAAGAACGTGATCAAATATGTATGTTGAATATAAATGTAGTGGGAATCACTACCCCTACATACTTCAAGTCCTTGATAGTGGTATTAATAACTGAAAGCCCTCCAGAAAATGTAGTATTGCTTTTGGTTTATTTTCTTAGGTAGAGGGAGTTCTAGCAGCTTTCACTTGACCTTTCTCGCCATGATAGTCCTCATACCACTGGTCAGGGAACTAATGTGGACATTCTACTAGTTTTTAGTATATCTATTGTAATTGTGGTTTCCACAACCGAAAAAATAACCACAGGATGCGTTCAGTGACCCACTGGACCTACAAGCAGATGGGTCTGTTAAAAATTCATTATCTCACCTCCATAAGCTCATACTCTGACCAGTGGACTATAGAGATGTTTTGAGGTCTTTTGAATCAATGTAATTTCACAGCCAGTGTCAAGTAATTCCCCCAAAGTCTGATTATTTTCTTTTCCCTAATGCACAATCACCTGGCAAAAAGTTATAAATTCTTTTGGCGAAGGACTGGGAGAAATATTAGCAGCATAAA
This sequence comes from Hylobates moloch, assembly GCF_009828535.3. Lineage (NCBI taxonomy): Eukaryota > Metazoa > Chordata > Mammalia > Primates > Hylobatidae > Hylobates > Hylobates moloch. The sequence goes on from NW_026652279.1 coordinate 149,609,886, forward strand.
TTGTTGGCAGTATAGCAGTGTGCTTCTTCAAAGATACCTGGTCTTTCTCCATTCACGTGGTTTTGTATCTGTAAACTGGCTCAAATCTGAGAATCGGTTGAGTGGGGGATGAATCACTGTTTATATGTTTAAGTTAGAGTTTAAGTTGACCTGGACTTCTTTGCATGTATAAATTAAATAAGAATTTAGCGAATGCCCACTTATTTCACTTCTAGGAACATCAACAAGCAACACCATAGGTCTCTTTCAGTCATACTATTCTGATTACTGTATTAACTTTGCTCTCTGTTACAGAATAAACCTTACCTTTGGTGATTATATACCACCATTTGCCCTCTCCTACTCAGGGATTCAATTATTTCCATTGCATTTAGGTGTTTTAATGCAGCGTTAGAAGCTATTGTTATTTATAATCTACAAGAAGAACAACTACAGAGATCTTCAACAACGCTAGCACTACTGTCACAAATGTATTTCTTACAGTCATACTGAAAGTTGTATCCTTTGTACCCTCTGGTACCAATGAGCAGGTCTTGTATGATAAGGCTACTCTAAAATTCCATTCTCCCTAAGCATTTTGATTTCCTCTTCTATAGTATGCCAAGGCAGTTCTGGAATTTAAACTTCATTTTATATAGGCTACATTTTGGCCCATGTTTTAGCCAATCCACTAAACATATTGCTAGAGTCCTTTTTAACTCATGATGCTGCTTGTGTTGAACTATAACACTAAGTTCAGAATTTTTTCTAAGGGAGCAAATAGTAATATATGTGGCCAAATTTATATCTATTTCACAATTATCCTCCATTCTTAATATCCATTCCCAGATATGTGCTCCATATTTCATTCTGTATAAATTGTTACACAGTTGTTTTAGATTGTGGTGCGACTCTTCATGGGCCACATTTCATACCTCACCCGAAGGACCTACTGGTGTTTACATCTAGTTATGTGACTACAAGGAAACAGAAGTTGTCAGGGTGGTTTCTGAGGAGAATTAGTAGTGTGTTTCAAGGCAACTACAACTGAAAAGGCCATTATAGATTCCTTAGAAAAAGTACGATTTATCCTCAGACAGAGATGGTACAGCTGCTTCTACTGGGACGATTCAGTAGAATATAGAGGTTCATATGTGAGGAGGCTCCACTCAAGCTTTTCAGAAAAGCATTTTTAGAAAACCATTTTTCCCACTCAATGCCTTCACTTTAACAGTAAATACTCTGCAAGTTTAGAAATACAATTTATTCTGTTATTCCACCATTTGCAGGATGAAACTCTGGGTTTGGTCTTCAGCAATCTCAGCTCTGTAGCTATAGGAGATAAAACTTTTTTACATGGAAGATATAGAAATTTTCAAGTCATTTATGCAGTGTTTGAATTGAGAATTTAAATCCCTGAGCTCATTCTTTTCTTTCCTCACTTTGTCTAGTGCAATTAGGAACAACCAGTCAATCTCATTATACTTGTTAATTTGACAGAAATGTTTAAAGCTATCAAACACTTAGTTACCTGAACTGTGCTTCTTAAAAGCATTTGATTAGGAAAATCCAAAGGTGACATCCAATTGTGACATTTAGTGCATCTCCAATGGTGGCATCCAATGGTGACATTTAGTGCATCTCCATTGCCACATCATGCCGTAGATTGTAAGTGCTCTCTTTACTACTTGAAAGAGAATTAAAGAGAATTATTAGTAACTTTAACTCTAATCTAATAATATAATTATTAGTAATATTATACCAACTCTAGAAACCCCAAAACCAATTCACAAAACCTCATCCTTAAGATTCTGTTCTGTAGGACCTTTCTTGGTACCAAAATTTATATCAGTCAAGGTTCCTCCTAGAGGCAAAATCAATAGGACGTGTGTGTGTGTGTGTGTGTGTGTGTGTGTGTGAGAGAGAGAGAGAGAGGGAGATTTTAGAATTTGCTCAGGCAATTGTGCAAAATAGCAAATCCAAAATCTATAAGGCAGGCCATCAATCAGAAAATTCCTGCAAGAGTTAATGTTGCAGTTTTGAGTCTAAAGGTAATCCAGAGGCAGAATTCCTTTCAGGTGACCCCAGTCTTTCTCTATGGATTACAACTGATTGAATGAAGCCCACCATCATTACAGAGGTTAATCAGTTTTACTCAGAGGCTGCTGATTAAATATTAATCATATCTAAAATATCTCCACAGCAATATCTAGACTGATTCTTAACCACACAACTGAGCTCCATAGCATGGTCACATTGACACATAAAATTAACCATCACCCTTGTAACAGAACTCTGTTCAGAAAGTTTATTGTAGAAAGAACTCGGGAGGGAAATCTGTAAGGGACTAAGGTAGGTAAGATTGGGCAGAAGAAGCTGGCTGGAAATAGGGTTACAACTCTAGCAACTGCCAATCTTATAAAGAGTTATAGCTGGGAACCTCCACAGAGGTCTCTCAAACTGAAGCAAAGGGGTTGGATCTTTAAATCTTTCTATCCATGAGTCATGTGCCACAGGCTGCCCCCTGGTAACTTTGAGTGAGATAGCTTTTTCTATAGCCAAAGGCAATTCTCAATGATGGATGCAGATGCAAATATACAAAAAGAAAAGAAAAAGATTTTCCTATCAGATATTGCATAAGTGTGTTGATCATTAATAGGGAATCCGTATAAAAACACAGTATATACTATAAAAGGTAAATTTAAAAATAAGGTTAATAATCAGAAGATTACATTAAATAGCATACATAAAGTTTAAAATAGACTATTGTAAAGAATGCATTTTTGTCAAGATTAATTAAATCCATTTTCATTTGTGATATGATGTTTTTCATTTAACAATTTACTCGAAAAAACAGTCTAAAATTCATAGAATTAATTTTTGCATTTTTGTTTTATGTATTTGTGTTTCTACTTATCCTATTGTTTTATCACTGCTTTGTAAATATTATTTTACCTAGTTCATCTCTGCCCATAGTAGGAATAAGGGAGGGATATGTAGTGTGATGCACCACACTGGAAATTGTTTTGGAAATACCATTGCAATTGATTATAGTTAGAGTCCCTTAACATAATGTTTATGTGCAGCTGCTGACCATAATAGAAAATTGGACAGATTCCTTGTCATCCCACACATTTCAGTCCCTTTACAAAATAAATAGCAATGATATTTTCTGTTCCTTAGAAATAGAAAATAGCAATACTGCATCTGAAATCACAATTCTCTTTAATCAACATTGCAGCATAGCGGGGAAAAAGCTGGTAAAAAGATCAATGAGTAACATCCAGTTAGAGAAAATTGAAATCTACATTGAAATCAATGAGTGTCCTTGAGTAAATTTACTTTACACGTATTTGTAGGCTGGAAATAGAATCAATATTTTAGAATTATCATATAGCTCTGGCCTTTAAAATACAGCCACACATTAGTTCTGGCTTGAAGTGAACAGCTTCGATATGGAGCATTTGAAAGATATTTACAAGAACTCTGCGTTCTTTATGCAATCATTTTTCTTTAGCCAAGTTTCTCACATAAAGACTTTCAGAAAAAGTAGGATATTTCCTATAAAGACACCTTAGTTGTTGTAGTTTTTACCATACACATTTTCTTCTATATAAATGTGCTTGATAGATAGCCACTGTGGGTAAAGAATGCTGTAAAAAGTAGAATGTTTATAATTTATCTTCATTTCTTTTTTCTGACCCTTACTTTTCACTATGCCTCCTAATAAACTGGCCCCTACAGTTTTAAGACATTTTCATATTTGATAAATGCTGCATGAATGAATGAATGGAAGGCATGAATAATACATTTGAGAACATGAATACTATTTGATTCTATTTCTGAATATATTTAAATTACAATAGGGCAAAATATTAAGGTTAATAAATAAATGGGTAGTTGTGCATATCAGTCATCAGATACAGTAAGAAAATATAATAGAAACAGGAGTTTTCTGCCTTCCCCATATTTCTTAAATCAAATGCACAAACAGCCAGTCTATTAAGAGTTGAGGTCATGTATACAAGAATATGTTTTGTTTCCAGAATCTCCATAATTTTGTTGAACTAACAATTCAAGCATAAGTTGAATGTCTGCAATTTTCTCTCTTACTTTCAATTATGTTTATTTTCAAATTAAGAAACATAATTACTCTAAAACATAATTACTCTAAAACATAAATATTGAATAGGAAATCAAATATACTTGTCATTTACTGAGGAGAGGAGAAACATATTTTTTAAGTAAGAGTCTAGACCAAATAAGAAATTTTACTATTGCATAGAAATAATCATTTTCATTACTAATGATTGGTTGTATTTTATCTCTCCTTGAAATCTAATGATAGTATTTTTAATTTTCCTAAAGACTTGAAAACATGCAATCAGAACTTTAGAATTATATATTACTCTATCTTGACTCTTTTGTGATTAATACAGGCATATAGGCAAATATCTAATATCTATTTATTATATTAGCTATCCCCTCAGTTGATTTGATATTATAAAAACCTTTCATCTTGCTGCCAGTAGATTTTCTAAATTAGTCTGAAACATGTATTTGATTGAATCACTATACACACACACACACACAAATATAACTAAAAGTATCTGTAAATTGTATTCCTCTTTCAAACACAGTCAGTGTAATGATTTAAGACTGTGTCAACTTAGTTGTATTTTAACTATGTTTCCCAGCATTCTCGTCCATGTATGATTCCACATTAGGTTTGCTCATGAGAAAAATCTGCATGATAAAGCAGCAGCCATGAATCTCTGCTAACTCTTGCTTGAGCCTTTGAGGGACCAGGGTGGAGTAGGCTGGCAACTCCAGTTCATTCTTGTTTTTAGCTTATTTCCATCTTGTTCTAATTCTCGATTGCTGGCCTTGCCGACCAATGATGATTCAAGACCACTACCAAGTGTTTTGTAGCAATCTTACAGAGAGAGTAGCAACAGACAGCCAACAACTTTGACCATGTCTTTCTTCCATTTCTATTCCAGCAGCTATAGACTCTTGTAAGCTTCATGCTGATAAGGGCTTTCCTCAGTACCTGTCTTCGCTTTACCTCCCCAGCATTTTTCTCAATTGCAGGAGGTCTAGTTTCCACTTATAAAATCTTATGCCATTTACTATTTCGCGAAACTCATAGTGTTCTGTTTCCCTAATTGAACATTAAAAAATAGAACAATGAAATACAGTGCAGGGTTGTTAGACATTGGTGAACATCTATTTAATTTTGCACATTGAGTGTGTCTATTGAGGTAGAGAGGAGGTAGAAGAGATAGTTGTGCGTCCTAGAGCGAGTATGTCAGGATAGTGATTTTGAAGTTTTTGTCATTCAGTGAAATCCTTAAAAAATCTAATTTGAGATTATCTGTGAGTCTCTACAAGACCCACTTTCTAAGATATGTAAATATAGGTTGAGGAGCCCCAATATTCATCTATGAACTAACATGTAGATCCAAATACAATGGACATAATGCCAATAGTGTTGTTTTTCTTGGTTAACAGGAAGTATGGCTAGGTCTACCCTAGTCTATCCAGCAAGTTAATAGAATAGCCCTGCAGACACCATTGTCTAAAAGGCTTCTCTGAGTGCTACCCTCTAAATTAGAGTTAGCAAGCTATTTCAATATATTTTTTCAGCTTTGTGAGTCATACAGTTTATTTTGCAACTACTCACATCAGCCACTATAGCATGTTAAACAGCCTTAGGCTGAAAATAAACTAATAGTCTTGGCCAGGTTTGTCCCATGCGGATTCCAAATCTAAAGGATCATTGAAGATGAACTTTTTAATCTTGAAGCCAACTTTATAAGTTTTCATGAATTTCAATTGTTTAACTGTCTAGTGATAATAAAATTATTTAAGAATGTAGAGAACAATAAAATCATCACATTTACAGAAAATAAAAAATAAACCAGGCTTTATTCTATAACATTTCTTTCCTTGACATGAATGTGATGGCTAATGCCAGAAATGCGGTCTCTAATTTGGGTGAACATTTTGAAGGCAAAGAAAAAGACAATGTATGAGTAAAATTGGCAAAAGATCAAAATTAATACAAAATATCTGAAGTTGTACCACAAAATATATTAAGTTAAAAAGATATAAAACAAAAACTGCCACACTAAGAAGTATGTTAGGTAATTACTGGCCTTCATGTGGGAAAAAGAAAATCAGTGACTAGTGATTACAGTCTTCTAATTTAGTTCATCTGTTATTTGAAAACATTTTCTTATTCAAGCTAAAAATTACAAGATTGAATAAATTTTTTATTTAATGTATACCAATGTACCACATATTAGCTTTGTTTATATACATTGCTAAAAACAAAATTCATCTTCACTTGCCTGGCATTGAATTTTTTTTTTTTTTTTTGAGACACAGTTTTGCTCTGTTGCCTAGCTTGGAGTGCATCAGCTCACTGCAGCCTCCACCTCCTGGGTTCAAGTGATTCTCCTGCCTCAGCCTCCAGAGTAGCTGAGATTGCAGCCATGTGCCACCATGCCCAGCTAATTTTTGTATTTTTACTAGAGACGGAGTTTCACCATGTTGGCCAGGCTGGTCTTGAACTCCTGACCTCAAGTGATCTGCCCACCTCGGCCTCCCAAAGTGCTCAGAATATAGGCATCAGCCACCACACCTGGCCTGACTTTTCAAATTTGAAGATGTTTTTAAAAATTTCTTGTATATAATACAAATTTAAGAAATAGCTATGTAAGTTTTCTTTTAATAATTTAGATGTAGAAAATTCATTGTTTGCCCTACTCTATGGGTTAGAGATGGGGAGAGAGAGAGTGAGCAAGAGAGTTCACCTTTTTAATATCATATTTGTGTGAGTTTTATATTATTTCATCTTATTTCCTGTCTATTCTTTGAAATAACATGCTAATTTTATTATTTTTACATAACTATTAATCATCTATGATTGATCTATTTATCTATACATCTATTTATTTGTTTATCTCACTTATTATCTTTCAAACCATAATCTCCATCTATTACAATTCCAATGGCTAGAAAACTTTTACACAATAATTTCTTTTTCTAATTCTATCTTTTATCTTTTTTATAAGATTCTATGTCTTTGGAAATGAGCGCTATTTTTTCTTTTGTTAATGGTGGTGTTCTGTATTGCTGTGATTTAAATATGGTTGATTCTCACCAAAACTCATGATGATGCTTGTTCTCCAAGGTGGTGGTGTTTGGAGCTGGGGTCTTTAACAGGTGATTATGTCATTAAGATAAGATGATTGGGTCATTAAAAGGAATTAGTGCCTTAGCCATGGAAATGAGTTCTCACTCTTATGAGACTGGATTAGTTAGAGTGAGTTATAAAGAAAGACTTCCCTTCATGTTTGGTCTCTTGGCATGGGCCCACTTCCGCTTCTCCTTTTCCACCATGCTATTACTTTCAATGGCAAAAAACTGCAATTACTTTTGCACCAACCTAATACAAGGAACCATAAGATTCTTGCCAGAAGATGACCAGATGCAGCCACCTGATCTTGGACTTCTCAGCCTTCAGAATGGTGAGCTTCTTCCCTCTAGAATGTACCCAGTCTCAGGTATTTTGTTATGACAATAGAAAAAGAAACTATGACATGTTGTATTTTTTCTTTTAAAAATTATTTTTTAATTGACAGATAAAATTGTATGTATTTGTGTACAACATAATTTGAAGTATATCTACATTGTGAATAAATGAATCTAGCTAATTAACATATTACTTGATATCATTGTCAGTTTGGGGGTGAAAACACTTAACATCCACTCTCTTACTATTTTTAAAGAATACAATATACTGTTGTTAACTATAGTCACTACGTTATAAAATATATTGCTTAAATTTATTTCTCCAATCTAAGTCAAATTTTGTATCCTTTATCCAACATCACTCCAACATGTCCCCCCACATCAAATACCCCAGCTGTTGGTCCCCACCATTCTGCTCTCTAGCTCTATTAAATCAACTTTTTATATTCCACACACGAGTGAGAGCATGCAGTATTTGCCTTCTGTGCCTGGCTTATTTTACCTAATATACTGTCCTCTGGGTTCATCCGTGATGTCATAAATGGCAGAATATCCTTCTTGTTAGTGACTGAATAGTATTTTATTGTGTAAATCGGCAACAATTTCTCTATTAGTTCATCCATTGATTAACTAGGTTAATTAATTATCGTGGCTACTATGAATAATGCTGCAATGAACACAGAAGTGCAGATATCTCTTTGACATTCTGATTTTGTTATATTTGGATATATATCCAGTAATGGGATTACTAGATTGTATGGTGGTTTTACTATCAGTTTTTTGAGGAATTGCCATACTGTTTTCCATAATGGCTGTGCTAATTTACATTCTCATCAATGATGTATAAGGTTTCTCTTTTCTTCACATCTGTGATACCATGTATTATCTTTGTCTTTTTGATAGTAGCCATTCTAACAGGTGTGAGGTGGTATCTCATTGTGGTTTTAATTTACATTTCCCTGATGATTCATGAAATTGAAATTGATTATTAGTATGTATACATACATACCTGTTAGCTATTTATATGTCTTTTTTTGATAAATGTCTATTCATGTTCTTTGCTTATTTTTAAATCAGGTTATTTGTTTTCTTCCTATTAAGCTGCTTGAATTATTTACATATTTTCGATATTAATTCCTCATCAAATGAATACTGTAGAAACACCTCCCCCATTCTGTAAGTTGTCCCTTCACTCTTGATTATTTTCTCTGCTGTGCATAGCATTTTGATTTGATAGAATCCCATTTGTCTATTTTTTACATTTGGTGCCTGTGCCTTTAATGTCGTATCAGAAATAATTTCCATGACCAATTTTATGGAGCTTTTCCCCTAATGTTTTCCTCTAGCAGTTTTATAGTTTCATGTCTTGCATTCATTTTGCGTTTATTTTTGTACATGGTTTGAGATAAATGTCTATTTTCATTCCTCTACAGATGGATATTCAATTTTCTCTAAATCATTTATTGAAGAGACAATACTTTTCCATTGTGTGTTCTTTTAAAAAGTGTTGTATTAATATATGATATTTATATGTATTTGTGTTGTACATTTGAGTATTCATTGTATGCACAGAATGTGTAATGATCAAGTCAGGGTTTGTGGGGTGTCCATCACCCTGAGTAGTTATCATTTCAATGTGTTAGGAATATTTCAAGTTCTCTCTACTAGCAATTTTGAAATACGTGTTAACAAAAAAAGAAAAGGTGACTGAAGCAAGTGTCTCGATCAGTAGAGGTTCATTGAACCAAAGTTTGAAAATGTGCCCAAAAACATAAGTCATAGCAACATTTGTGACCTGTACTTTCCAAAGAGGGTTTTGGGAACTCGGTATTTAAGGGGAGACATCACACAGGAGAGAAAAACTATGTTATAGTTAGGGGTGTAAGGTATGAGGCAAATGATTACACTCTTATGAGGCTCTAATTAGCACTTAGTAAATCTATTATTTATATGACATAAGGTAAAAATTTAAAAAGAGGAAGTAGAGGAAAGAGTCAATCATGCAGTCATCTAAGGATGAGCAGAAGAGTGATTGATCTTACCTTATCCTTGTTGTGTATCTGGGAAGATAATCCTGTTATTGGCATTGTCAGTGTGATATTTAAAATAACTTAGTTTTAGGAGTTAAACTTAGGTTGCAGACCCAAGATTACATCTGGCGGGTGCTTGTTTTGTAGGGTGATATATATCCTGAAAGATTTAGGGTCTAACAAGGAATTTCCTTGTGAGCAATTTGTGAGGGAGGCCTTTTGTTGTTGTGGAAATCTTGCATATGTATAATGCTATGACACAGGGTTGTAAAATTACAGCTCCCTGATTGGGGAATAAGAATGGCAGTGTTGCCGGGCGCGGTGGCTCACGCTTGTAATCCCAGCACTTTGGGAGGCCGAGGCAGGTGGATCACGAGGTCAGGAGATCGAGACCACGGTGAAACCCCGTCTTTACTAAAAATGCAAAAAATTAGCCGGGCATGGTGGCGGGCGCCTGTAGTCCCAGCTACTCGGAGAGGCTGAGGCAGGAGAATGGCGTGAACCCGGGAGGCAGAGCTTGCAGTGAGCCGAGATTGCGCCACTGCACTCCAGCCTGGGTGAAAGAGCAAGACTCTGTCTCAAAAAAAAAACAAACAAAAGAATGGCAGTGTTGCATGATTCAATTCTCAGGCTTAAGTTTTCCCTTTGCATGAAAATTGTGGGGGTCCCCATATTTCCTTTTCTTTTTTACTTGTACAGTTTATTGTTGTTAACTAGCCACCCTACTCTACAATCAAACATTGAAACTTGTTCTTTCTGTCTAATGGTATGTTTGTTTACCTTAGACAAATTCTCTTCAAATCCTGCACACAGACACACCCTTCCTGGCCTCTGGCAATTATCATTCTACTCTCTATTTCTATTGGATCAATTATTTTAGCTCCCACATATGAGTAAAAACATATTTGTCTTTCTGTGCCTGGGATACTTCACTTAATATAATAACGTATATTTCCATCCATGCTGCTGCAAATGATTGAACTTCATTTTTTTAATAGCTAAGTAGTATCCCATTGTATATATATACAAACATGTATATAATATATACACAAACATATACACATAAACGTATATATATATAGATATATATAGATACATATACACACCACATTTTTTAGTCTATTCCTTCATTGATGGAAACTTAGGCGATCTCATATCTTTGCTGTTATGAATAGTGCTGCAATAAACTAGCAAGTGCAGGAATCCCTTTTTTGTACTGATTTTCTCTTCTTTGGATAAATACCTAATAGTGGGTGTATTAGTCCATTTTCACACTGCTGATAAAGACATACCTGAGATTGGGAAGAAAAAGAGGTTTAATGGACTTACAGGTCCACATGGCTAGGGAAGCCTCACAATCATGGTGGAAGGCAAGGAGGAGGAAGTCACATCTTACATGGAAACAGCAGGCAGAGAGAGAGAGCTTGTGCAGGGAAACTCTCCTTTTTAAAACCATCATAGCTTGTGAGACTTATAAACTATCATGAGAATAGCATGGAATAAAACAGGCTCCCATGATTCAATTACCTCCCACTGAGTCCCTCCCACAACACATGGGAATTCTGGGAGATACAATTCAAGATGAGATTTGGGTTGGGACACAGCCAAACCATACCATTCCACACTTGGCCCCTCCAAAATCTCATGTCTTCACATTTCAAAACCAATCATGCCTTCCCAACAGTCCCCCAAAGTCTTAAATCATTTCAACATTAACTTAAAAGTCCACAGTCCAATGTCTCATCTGAGACAAGGCAGGTCCCTTCTGCCTATGAGCCTGTTGGATCATAAGTCATAAGCAAGTTAGTTACTTCCTAGATACAATGGGAATACAGGCATTGGGTTAATAAAGCCATTCCAAATCGGAGAAATTGGCTAAACCAAAGGGGCTACAAGCCCCATGCAAGTCCAAAATCCAGCAGAAAGTCAAATCTTAAAACTCCAAAATTATCTCCTTTGACTCCATGTCTTGCATCCAGGTCATGGTGATGTAAGAAGTGGGTTCCCATGGTCTTGGGCAGCCCCACCCCTGTGGCTTTGCAGGGTACAGTCTCCTTCCCAGCAGCTTTCACAAGCTGGCATTGTCTGTGGCTTTTCCAGGTGCAGGGTGCAAGCTGGCAATGGATGTACCTTTCTGGGGTGTGGAGGATGGTGGCCCTCTTCTCACAGCTCCACTAGGCAGTACCCCAGTAGGGCTCTATGTGGGGGCTCCAACCACACATTTCTCTTCTGCACTGCCTTAGCAGAGGTTCTCCCTGAGAGCCCCACCCCCGCAGCAAACTCTTACCTGGACATCCAGGGATTTCCATACCTCCCCTGAAATCTAGGAGGAGGTTCCCAAACTACAATTCTTGACTTCTGTGCACCGGCAGGCTCAACACCATGTGGAAGCTTCCAATGCTTGAAGCTTGCACCCTCTGAAGCCACAGTCTGAGTTGTACCTTGGAGTCCTTTAGTCATGGTTGCAGCAGCTAGGACACAGGGCACCAAGTCCCTGGGCTGCACACAGCAAGGGGGCCCTGGACCCAGCCCAGGAAACCATCTTTTCCTTCAAGGCTCCTGGGCCTGTGATGGGAGGGGCTGCAGTGAAGTCCTCTGACAAGTCCTAGAGACATTCTTCCCATTGTCTTGGGGATTAACATTCAGCTTCTTGTTACTTATGCAAATTTCTGCAGCTGGCTTGAATTTCTCCTCAGAAAATGGGATTTTCTTTTTTATCACATTGTCAGGCTGCAAATTTTCCAAACTTCTATCCTCTGCTTTTGTTATAAAATTGAATGCCTTTAACATCATCTCAGTCACCTCTTGAAGTGGCTTTGCTGCTTAGAAGTTTCTTCTGCCAGATGCCCTAAATTATCTCTCTCAAGTTCAAAGTTCCACAAATCTGTAGTGTAGGGGCAAAATGCCGCTAGTCTCTTTGCTAAAACATAACAAGAGTCACCTTTGCTCCAGTTCCCAAGAAGTTTCTCATTTCCATTTGAGACCACCACAGCCTGGATTTTATTGTCCATATCACTATCAGCATTTTGGACAAAGCCATTCAACAAGTCTCCAGGAAGTTTCAAACTTTCCCACATTTCTCTGTGTTCTTCTGAGCCCTCCAAAAAGTTCTAACCTCTGCCTGTTACCCAGTTCCAAATTCACTTCCATATTTTGGGGTATCTTTTCAGCAACACCCCACTCTACTGGTATCAGTTTACTGTATTAGTCTGTTTTCATGCTGCTGATAAAGATATACCTGAGACTAGGAAGAAAAAGAGGTTTAATGGACTTACTGTTCGACATGGCTGGGGAAGCCTCACAATCATGGCAGAAGGCAAGGAGTGGCAAGTCATGTCTTAGATGAATAGCAGCAGGCAAAGAAAGAGAATTTGTGCAGGGAAAATCCTTTTCTAAAACCGTCATATCTCATGAGATTTATTCACTATTAGGAAAATAGCACAGAAAAAACCACCCCCCATGATTCAATTATCTTTTACTAGGTCCCTCACACAACATGTGGGAACTGTGGGAGATACAATTCAAGGTAAGATTTTGATGGGGACACAGTTGAATCACGTAAGTGGGTTTAGTAAATTTTATGATAGTTTCCATTTTTAGTTTTCTGAAAAATCTTCATACTGTTTTCCATAATGGCTGTACTAATTTATATTCTTACCCACAGTGTATAAGAGTTTTGTTTTCTCCTCCTCCTGGCCAGTATTATTGTTTGTCTTTTTCATAGTCGCCCTTCTAACTGGGGTAAAGTGCTATCTCATTGTGCATTGCATTTCTCTTATAATTAATGATATTGAGCATTTTTTTCATATACTTGGCCATTTGCATGTTCCTTTGAAAAATGTCTATATATGTCCTTTGCCAACTTTTTAGTGGGATTATTAGTGATTCTGCTGTTGAGTTGTTTGAGTTCCTTGTATGTTCTGGATACTAGCCTCTGCTCTATGTGAATTGTTTGTAAATATTTTCTTCTACTTAACAGGTTGTCTCTTCACTCTGTTGATTGTTTTCTTTGTTATGCAGAAGCTTTCTAGTTGAACAGAATCTCATTTGTCTGTTTTTGTTTATGTTGCCTAAGCTCCTGGTGTCTTAGTGATAAAAACTTTGCCTAGATCAATATCCTGTAATATTTTCCCATTGTTTTCTTTCTAGTAGTTTTATAGTTTCAGGTCTTATGTTTAGGTATTTTAGTTAATTTTTGTATCCATATAGAGTGAGGGGTGTAGTTTTATTATTCGGCATATGAATATCCAGTTTTCCCACACCATTTATTGTAAAGGGTTCATTTATTTATGTATGTTCTTAATGCCTTTGTCAAAAATCAGATTTTACAATTGGCTGTAAATAAGTGAATTTATTTATGGGTTCTCTATTCTGTTCCATTGTTCTGTGTTTCTGTTCTTATACCAATAACAAGCCAGTTTGATTACTATAGCCTCTAATATATTTTGAAGTCAGGTAGTGTGATGTTACATCATTTTTCTTTTTGCTCAGGATAACTTTGGTTATTTAGTCTTTTTTATGATGCCATATAATTATTAGGAGTTTTTTTTTTCTATATCTGTGAAAAATGACATCAGTATTTTGATAGGAATTGCACCGAATTTGTAGATTTGTTTGTGTAGTATGGTCATTTTTGCAATATTAATTCTTTAGATCCATGAGCATAAGATGTTTTTCCATTTGTTTTTTTTCTCTCCAATTGTGTGATCTTAAGACCCTTCCAAAGAATTAGTTGGCTAAAGATATATAAATTTATTTCTGGGCTTTCTATTCTATTTCATTAATCTGTATTTTTCCTTTTTTTTTTTTTTAATGTCAGTTCCTTGCTCTTTTGGCTACTGTACCTTTGTAGTATATTTAGGAGTCAGATAGTGTGATGCCTGCAGCTTTGTTTTTATTTTTGTTATTTTTTCTCAAGATTGCTTTTGTCATTTGGAGTTTTGTGGTTCCATATGAATTTTAGGATTTTTTTTCTAGTTTTGTGAAGACTGTCGTTGGTAACTTGGTAGCGATTGCATTGCATCTGTAGATCATTCTGAGTAGTATAAACATTTTAATAATGTTAGTTACTCCAACTCATAAACACAGGATATCTTTCCATTTATTTTTGTCTTTAATTTTTAAAAAATATTTTATAATTTTTATTGTAGATATATTTAACTTCCTTAGTTAAATTTATTTCTAAGTATTTCAATTTTTGTTAATAATGTAAATGAAATTATTTTGTTAATTTATATTTTAGACAGTCTGCTCTTAGTGTATAGAAACACTACTGATTTTTGTAAGTTGATTTTGTGTCTTACAACTGTACTGAATTTGTTAATTTGGTGTGTAAATTTTCAGGGGTATCTTTAGAGTTTTTTTATAAATATGATATTGCTGTCTGCAAACAGGAAAAAATTAACTTCTTGTTTTGCAACCTGGATGCCTTCTACTTCTTTTTCTTGCCTAATTGCTCTTGCTAGGACTTCTAATACTATGTTGAATAGAAGTGGCAAGAGTAATGTTCTCTCTTTTAAGTCAGAGCTAAACAAAGGGTACACAGGGATGTAAAGATGGAAAAAATAGACACCAGGAACTCCAAAAAGGGGGAGGGTGGAAAGCATGTGAGGGTTGAAAAACTACCTATTGGTATAATATTCCCTATTTGGAGGATGCATACACTAGAAGTCCAATCCCCACCACTACACAATATATCCATGTAAAAGACCTGCACATGTACTGCCTGATTTTTTAAGATACAAGAGTAGACATCAATGTCTTATCTGGATCTTAGAGAAAAAGCTTTTAACTTTTTCCTGTTGAACATTATTTTAGCCGTGGGTTTGTCATGTATAGCCCTTATTGTGTTGAGTTTATCCCTTCTGTACCTAATTTATTGAATTGTTTAATCAACAAAGAATGTTTAATTTTGCCAAATGTTTTTTCTTCATTTACTAAAATGATTGTATGGTTTTGTCCTTCATTTTGTTAATGGGATGTATTACATTTATTGATTTATTTATGTTAAACCATTCTTGTAACAATAGAATGAATCCACTTGATCATGATGAATAAGATTTTTAGTGTGCTGTTGAACCCAGGTTGCTAGTATTTTGTTGAGAATTTTTGAATTTAGCTGCATCAAGGATATCATCAGGGATACTAGCCTGTAGTTCTCTTTTTTACTGTGTCCTAATCTTTCTTTAGTATCAGGATAATGCTGGCTCCATAAAATGTGTTTGGAAGAATTCTTACCTCTTTAATTTTTTGTAAGAGTTTGGGGGAAAATGCCATTAGTTCTCTTTAAAATGAGGTCAGGAGATCGAGACCATCCTGGCTAACACAGTGAAACCCTGACTCTACTAAAAATACAGCAAATAAGCTGGGCGTGGTGATGGGTTCCAGTAGTCCCAGCTACTCGGGAGGCTGAGGCAGGAGATTGGTGTGAACCTGGGAGGTGGAGCTTCCAGTGAGCGGAGATCATGCCACTGCACTCCAGCCTGGGCAACAGTGTAAGACTCCGTCTCAAAAAAAAAAAAAAAAAAAAGTCAGGTATAACTCAGTAGTAAAGCCATCAGGTCCTGGGATTTTTTATTACTTATTCAATTTCATTACCCTTTATTGCTCTGTTAATATTTTCTCTTTCTTCATAAGTGAATCACAGTAGGTTGTATGTGTCTGGTAATTTGTCCATTTCATCTAGGTTACCCAATTTGTTGATATATAATTGTTCATAATGGTCTCTTATAATTCTTTGTATTTCTATTGTTTCAATTGTAATGTCTCTTTTTTCATATCTGATTTTATTTGACTATTCTCTTTTTCTGAGTATTAACTAACTAAAGTTTTGCCAATTGTGTTTATCTTTTGAAAACCAGCTTTCAGTTTTATTGATCTTTTCTATTGTTTTTCTAGTCTCCATTTCACTTATTTCTGCTCTAATATTTATTATTTCCTTCTACTGGATTTGGAATTAATTTATTCTTGTTTTTCTAGTTCCATCACTTGAGTTCTTTATCGGACACTTTTCTTGTCTTTTGATGTGGTTGTTTATTGTTATAAACTTTTCCCTTTGAACTGCTTTAATATATCCCGTAAGTTTTGGTATGTTTCCATTCTTGTTTACTAAAAAAACTTTTAAATTTTCCTTTAATTTCCTCACTGACCTATTGGCTTTGAAATTAATAAATATGTGTCTCTGGTAAAGTATGTAGATCATAAAAATGTATGTTTTTCTATTTTTATATTCATTTTGAATGCCAAAACAAGAACACATTGCTGTTATGAATGGGTTGATGATAACATACAATGTTTTTATTCAGTATCTTTATTTATATATGTAAAAATCTGTCAGTAGCTTATTGAATGAAAACATAATTCTATGTATGTGTCAATTTTCAAGTAAAAGTTTCAAATTTTTTTTAAAAATTCTGATTTAAAATTATTCCTCTTGTAATCTTTATATTTACCTTTTCTTTTGTGTATTTTTATATGAAATTGGTCTTAATAAACTTGGAGTTTTATTTTTTGTATACCTAAAACAATTTAACTCAATCCTCAGAAATAGGGCATTAAATCATAAATCTGTCAAAAAAAATTTGATTCCTGCTAGACATTCTTGAATTTAAATAATTGTTCAGGGACTATCTTCCAACATTCAACATATTACTGAAGGATAGCCTTCTGCCAAATAGTAAAATGAAGTCACATATCTTGGCAAACTGTGAAAGGAGGAAGAACTTCAAGTGTTTTAAACACATTTTATTATTTGAGAATATTTGGCACCAGTCATTTTTGTGCTATTTCTTTTCTTGTAGAAAGGAAGAAATTCGTAGGTGTTTTGCAGCTTTCTCAAGGTCACTCCACTGATACATATATCTATATATATTTATATATATAAAGAATATACATATATTTATCTATATAAAGAATCTATATATATATTCTTTTTACAGTAGAACCTCACATATTTTGATTTCCAAGAACAAAACAAAGCAAAGCAAAAGGATTTCAAGTCTTAGTTAGGTCCACTACCTGGCCCCACTTCTCAGAGCTTCTTAACTTTGTTGCTCTTAAATTTATTTGACAATGACAATAATGCCAGTAAACAGAACTGGGTAAAGAGAATTGAGCATGTCTTAGATTTAGTGGAATTAACTCCAGAAGGAATTGCAACACAGAGAATGAGTCAAGGCATTTGGGTTGAGATCAAATTTTTATCCTTTGAAACTTAAGGCCAGGACAAGGCCTCTGCAAAATGGTCTGGACCTGGAGAGTTATAAAACAGTGCATGAGATGGTGCTATAATGAAGTCCAGACTATGGATTTGAAGGTATAAGGAGGCAAGGTTGGAAGAAAGCATAATTCACAAATTATTCTCAGGCCAGAGAGATACAGGACTCAAAACATACAAATATATGCCTATGGAATGTGGAATAAATATTATTTAATGTGAAATTTTGAACACCTTATTTTATGGCTTGACTTTAATTTGAATATGTAAAAAGCAGTTGTATTAAAGTAAGAATGCCATTAATCTATTTTTGGACTTACATTTGTATTACTCTTTAGTTATGATGAAATTAGGTTAATAGACTTTGTTCTATTCCCTCTCAAGTGACATTTCTGTAATACTGTAAGACCAAATGAGTAAAACTATGAGAATAATGAATATTTATTTGTCAAGGTGTTTTTTCCCCTATTACATTTTTCAAAAATATAACTTTCCTCCAATGGAATATTATTGTCACTCATTAAAGTTCTTGTGCTCCAAATCCTTTACATATTGAATAATATCCCCTATCTGGTACTTTTGATACATCAAGGAATCTTCAATGGCCTCAAGATATTCTTAAGTTATTATGACATATTTTAATTGCTATAAACACTAAATAAATGGCAGAAAAAATACTTTTGTAAGAGTAAAATGCAGAGAAATAGATGCAAAGATAAAGAGCAACCTGAAAATGATGATGTTATTTGAGTTAACACTTTGTTAGTTATATGGTTAGTTTATTTGGTTGGTTTATATGTGATTGTTATCTCATACGGTCTCTTAAAAGTTTATTAGTACAAACACCATAAAATTATACATAGTTATAGAAAGTTTTAACAGTAGAAGCAGACATGTCAGGTATGGAATTATTGTAATTGCTTGCAAAGTCTGCGATTAAGGCCTTACACAGCATTGTGTTGAAGCCTACTCAGACCATCTCATCTTTTCCATACTCCTTGTTCAGTAATGTCAGGATGGCAGCTTGGAAGTGGCCATCATGAGAGGATTTACACTACAAAAATTGACAAATGTTAAAAAATCAAGACCTGTCTTTATTTAAAAAAAAAAAACATTTTTCAGTGTGGTTATTACATATGTATTATTTATTAGTGTACTGATTAGATTACCTGTTGAGATTAATGTTATATAAATGATTTAACTTTTTTGAGCTAGTTAAATATTATTTTACTTGTTGCTACATTTGGTGTATATTAGGAATATAAAGCAGCTTTCAATTAAGCATGTAAAGGTATGTATTAAAAGAGTCAGTATGACACTAACTTATCTAAAGACTAGTGTCAATAACACAAAATTTTTAAAGTACTACTAAAAATTCCTTATGCCAAAGTGATTATATACTTTATGAAAACAAATATAAACATGTGTGAGTTGGTTTCTTCATAAATGTCTTTTGAGAAAAGTAAGTCATCAAACCTCTGCTGAGTAATTCTGACTTAAGTGTTATTTAATGAAAATGTCATCTCTGGACGTGTTCATGTTTTCTATAAGATATTCTATCAGACTCATAGGTGAGTAAATCTTTAATGGTTTAATCTGCAATGGTGAAAGAATAAAAAGTGGGCTGAATCTTGAAGGGAGCCAAATTTGGAAAATCAGTTGAAGTATGCTTCAATCTACATTATGCACCTTTTCCTCTCAATATTTTGTCACTTACATTGTTGAAAGGGATCTGGTGATTTTGTTTTAATTTAACACTTGAAATAGTTCCTTCTTTCAATCTTTGCTGTTTTTGTTCTTAAAATAATTTCTGTTTTTAATTGTAGAAGTAGCATGTTTAATATATCCTACTTAAAAATTATATTTTACATTCAATGTGAACACACAGGTTTAATTAAATGAAACCTATCTATTCAGTAATATGTAGGTCACATGGAACTATGGAGTGTATAGCTTATTTTAGATATAAAGAGCTAATCTATGTTTTATACTTTATCCAGGAATTTTAGATCTTTCTAAACATTTATTATTATTAATTTGTTGCTAGTATTATGCTTGTGTATACATAACTCTATCCCATACGAATTCTGTGTTGAATTAAAAATTAGTACAAAGAGTTTAAATAAATAATGCACACAATATCTTAAGTAGTGTTAAATTTTACTCATATATAGTAAACATAGACTCTAATTTATCATAAAAATCAATAAGCCTACATCATGAGAAATTAAAATCCATGGAGTGAAGCACAGTCTTCACTGGCTAGGAAGAGAGGTAGAAACATGCTGAAGAAGAAAGTCAAGCAAGTTTAGTGACTCAGCTGATGTTCTCCACTGAAAGAAATGGGTTTTAAGCTCAATTAAATGAAAGATCCAAAACCTTAATATATCTCTCACGGTCGGACTAGGATGCATCCCAATAGCATGCCTTTTAAAACTGCAGAACTTAAATAAGATGAAAATGCTTATTAAGCTTTTTAGATCAAATTCTAGATTTACTAAATCCCCTATAAAGCCATTATGAAGTGTCTCTTAAAGTGAGAACTGTTTTAGAATTAAGGAGATAGAGCATTTGCCTAACCACACTGCAGCAAAATTAGCGATACTGGGAAGACAATAGTTGTCCCAGCAATCATCAGCTGTTTTCGATTTTCCCAGAATTTGTGATCTACAGGGTCTTTTTCACATGTATTCATTATTGTTGCTTTCTAAATGCTATATTAAGAACATATTTCTCTTAGATTCTGCTAGCTAGAGTTAGACAAACTTTTAATAAACCAGATAAGAAAGGCGTAATGGAGAATTCCTCTGCAGAACTTCTGACTAATTTCCCTCAACCTTTGCTTTCTTTTTCTGGCCTCACCGTCAGCCCATCCCCTCCCAGTTCAGCCCTATAAATTAGAAACACTTTTATCTGAAGCTGTCAGCTCAGTCCTTCAAAGATAACTTCCAAACTAGTCAGCCTTATCTATAGGGAGGGGCAGGGAGTGGCCTGGAGCACTAACATGTTTTTCAAAGATCACTCAGAACATGGTGAAAGTATTAGCCTGTGACAAGAGGAAGCGAGTCGTGTCAAATTTGCTCCAATTAAACGGTACAGACTTCTCCCACAACAGCTTCTTTCTGCTGGGAATACAGTAATGTTTGGTGACTTTATTCCTCAGGCTAATGCTAGATTTTTCAGACATGCCAGAAGAAAGAAGATTTAAAAAAAGATACTCATTCCTGTCGTGTCAGGATTCAGAAATTCGCTGCCAACACAAGTCAATTTGTGCTTAAGCAGGCTTTCTTAGTAAATGATCGTAAGAAAAGAGAAAGCTCAAGCTTTTGCCTTACCCTCAAGAGAACAAAAACCATTACACTGATCCAGTCATCTTTGACTCAATAGACCTCTTACTAGTAAAGGACTGTAGTTAAATTTATTTAAAATTGATTCGTTTTACTCTACTGAATTTAAAATATTTAAATATGCACAGAATTTCTAACTTAAAAAAAACTTGTTCCTAGAATGTATCAGACTTCCAAAGAACTAAGTGAATCTTCACTGACATAAACTGTATTTTAAGCATGTGACCATAACCTTCCATTTGCTCAGGACTGCTAGGTGAAGGAAAGCTAGTATTGATCAGGCTTTTAAAGCTCTTCTTTTAATTTAGGCAACTGGAGTCAACACTACTTATCAACTGCAAATTTTATTCATCTTAAAATACAGCTGAGGTAAAGTATAATCTTTACTTAACCGTATGTAGTGGTAGTAATA
The DNA here is from genome assembly GCF_009828535.3 of Hylobates moloch. Lineage (NCBI taxonomy): Eukaryota > Metazoa > Chordata > Mammalia > Primates > Hylobatidae > Hylobates > Hylobates moloch. The sequence goes on from NW_026652279.1 coordinate 149,631,411, forward strand.
GAAGTTGCAAACAAACTTTTACTCCTAATTATATAATTTGATACTGAATTTATAAAGGCAAGAATTTGTAAAAATCAATAGTTCAGATAAGAAGTTATCAGTTCCAATAATAGGCGGGAACATTAAGAAAAAAGTTTGGAACACTTTAATTCATAATAGAATGCTTATAGAATATATTTTAATCTAACCTTATAAAATACCTAAAAATGTACTCACTGTTTTTAAAATATTATCAAATGTGGATGTAAAGAGTCAAACTCTGTAAAATATTACAAGAGATTTATTCCGAGCCAAATATGAGTGACCATGGCCCATGACGCAGCCCTCAGGGGATCCTGAGAACATGTGCCCAAGGTGGTCGGGGTACAGCTTGGTTTTATATATTTTAAGGAGGCATGAAACATCAATCAAATACCTTTAAGAAAAACATTGGTTTGGTTCAGAAAGGCGGGACAACTCAAAGCGGGGCCTTCCAGGTTATTGGTAAATTTAAACATTTTCTGATTGATAGTTGCTTGAGTTTATCTGAAGACCTGGGATCAATGGAAAGGAATGTTCAGATTAAGATAAAGGATTGTGGAGACGAAGTTTTACTGTGCAGAGGAATCTCTCAGATAGCAGACTTCAGAGAGAGAGAGCAGGTTGTAAAATGTTTATCATCAGACCTGAAAGGGTGCCTGACTCTTAGTTGATTGTCTCCTGGATCTGGAAAGAAAGGAAGGAAAACAAAGGGTAAAGGGGCTTCTCTATAGGATGTGGATTTTTCCCACAAGAGACTTTGCAGGGCAATTTCAAGATATGACAAGGGAATATATTTTGGGGTTAAATATTTTTTCCTTGTCTCGTAATGTTATGCAAGAGTCAGATGGAAAAGTAAGTCATGATATATACGGTCAAATAAAACCCATCTGATGAGAATTTATGGTTTGTAGGGCATGACTCCCTAGACCCCTTTGGTAGGAATTTGTGCAAGATAAAAAATCAGAGCTTAGTCCTCACGTACATTTTATTATACTAAAAATTGTACTAAAAATTAAAAGTGCTTAAAACAACAATCATTTATTTGCTCCTATTTCTGAAATTTTGGTGGTGCTCATTAGGAATGGCTTCCCTCTGTTCTGTATGGACTGACACTGGGGCTACAGTTTTTAAGATGGCTTCTTTACTCGTATGTCTCTGCCTCAGTTGAAATGACTAGAATAGCTCAGAACTGGTTGGGCATCCTCTCTGTCTGTCTGTCTGTCTCTCCCTCTCTCTTTTTTTTCTCTCTCTCTTCATGACCTCTCCATGTGACTACCTTTGGTTTTCTCACAGCATGGTGGTTGTGCTGCCATGATTACCCCAGAATACAAAGTTGGACACTATTAAGCTTTCTTAATGCTTGGTTTTACAAGTCCCAGAATGCCATTTCCTTTGAGTTCTATGGGTCATAACAATCACAGGGACAGCACATTTTCAAAAAGAGATGAAATAGACTTCATCTTTTAATTGGGGAATGTCAAGGTCACATTGCAATAGGACATGTGGAATGGGAGTTATTGTTGTGCCATTTTAGGAAACATGTTCTGCCAAACTCTTTCAAGCCAACTTCTATGGAACATGAGAATTCACCCTAGAATAGCTGAGTGCTAGGGAGACAAACGTGACTTACTGACAAAGCCTACATTGTTAGAGGGAAAATTCAGAGCACAGCATGGGGTTTATCATTAAGATTTGTCTAATATATATATATGTGTGTGTGTGTGTGTGTATGTCTACACTTCTAGACTTTGCAAAATATCAAGAGATTTGAAGGTGAATCAAGTTCCACCAAATAAAAATACCCCCAATCAGATCTGAAAGGCCAAAGATAAGACAGAGCCAATCTTGCTACACTTTCATATTTTTCACACTCATTTGCAGGAATAAAGTTATTGGGGAATTTGCAGAAGCTTCCCAGTCCACAATCACTGGCTTTGACAATGCTGAGAGTCACTTCAGGTTACAGAGGCAGTGTCTTCCTAATCCCCAGATCATACTTAACAACAATAAGAAATTGATGTCAGGAGTCCCAGTGATAGCCTCCTGATTCCAACTTCCTGGTCAGGAACCTTTCCAGAAGGTTAATTTCTTGGAGATTTAGTCTGGAATCTACTTCTTTAGCTCTTCTAATAAATTGTTATAATCTAATCTTTCAGTAGTAAATTTCTTTCTGCTTAAAATAGCTGAAGTGGCTTCTCCATCTTGTAGCACCATCCTGCCCGAGACAGCCCATCTGTGATAGATGTCACCAGGGGAAGGAAGTCCTAGTAACAGGAAGGGCACTACCATGCAAAAGCAGCACAGTACCCACTAGGGCAGCTGTCCTCATGGAATAGAACAAAAATGCTCAAGACAAACAGCAGAAGCCTGTGTGGGTAGCTGACCAGATTTACTCTTTGAGCTCCTATGAGATGGCTCAAAGAGATTTCCACAAACATCTGTTAGGAGACTACACTGTTAGGAGACTACACATCAGTTAAATAAAGGTGTTGTCTTTCTTGAATAAGCTCTCTTGAATCCCATCTGAGAAGCTGAGAAGTGGGTGGAGGCTGTGACATTTTGGCTTTGTTCTCTATATATTTTTAAATACCATCTTTATTAAAGTGTTACTGACATAGTAAACTGCACATACATAAAGTATACACTTTGGTAAATTTTTGCATAAGTATGCATACTGAAACCATCACTAGGATCAAAATAATGAATATATCCAAGCTTCCCAACAGCTATTTCATGGTTCTTTGGAATTTCTTTCTCATGTCCATCTCTGTCTTACTCCGTTTCTTCTACTCTAGTACCAGTAACAATTGATCTGCTTTCTGTCATTATAGATTAGATTGACATTTCCAGAGTTTGAGGTATTTCTAAACATATAGTACCTGCTCTTTTTTTCTCTGCTTCTTTCACTTGGCATAATTATTTCGAAATTTATCCTGTTGTTGCATATATCCATAGTTTATTCACTTTTATTGGTAAGTAGTATTCTGTCATACGGATTTAGTATACTTAGCTTATTTATTCACTTGTTGACAGCCATTTGGGTAATTTCCAGTGTAGGACCGTTATATAGAACACTGCCATGAATATTCAAGTAAAATCTTTGTATGTATATTCATTTCTCTTGGGTAATTATGTTCCAGTGGAATGACTGGCTCGTATAGCACATATCTGCATTTCCACTCACAGCTTATGGATTTTACATTCCCACTAAAATTTTTTTCTTTTACAAGTATAAAAAGTGAAATCTAACTAATACTAATTTGACATATTTTCCATTTATGTGTCATACGCATACATACTACACACACATATACATATGTTTTTATAATTAACACTACATAAAATTTCACATGGATTTTACTAAATTGGCATAAGTTTATTTATGTTTGCATGTCAACAAAGAGAAAATTATTATAATCTACTTTCAGGGTTTTTCATTGTGTAATATCAAGCATTGAAAGAAAGAAAAAGTATTTATGCTGTTTTATACATAGTTGATTTATAATTTGAGATTCAGAAATTTAATACACAGTTAAAAATAATGATAACGTATGGCTTAGTGTTTAATGACGTGTGAAAATAAGGACTATGATGTCAGTGTGTTCACCTTATTCACATACCTATTTAGGTCCTCTCAATAGAACATGGCTTCAATGATGGAAAACATAATTTACTGAGGGCAAAATGGGAAGATGTTTGTAAATAAGGGAAAGGCTAGGAAACTATACTTTTTTGGTACTATTTGTTTTAAAATGTAAGACCTGGTGGTATATTTCACAACCTCAAAAAAAGAATCTTTTCTTTTTTTTTTTTTTTGTTTTGAGATAGGGTCTCACTCTGTCACCCAGGCTGGAGTTCAGCAGTGTGAACATGGCTCACTGCAACCTCTGCCTCCCAGGCTCAAGCGATCTTCCCACCTCAGCCTCACGAATTATTTGGACTACAGGTATATGCCACTACCCCTGACTAATTTTTAATTTTTGTGTGTGTGTTTGGAGGCAAGGTCTCGCTCTGTTGCCCAGGCTGCTGTCGAACTCCTGGACTCAAGCCATCCTCCCACCTTGGCCTCCTAAAGTGGTGGGATTACAGTCAAGAGCCACTGCACCCGACCCTGTTCGTTTTTTAAGCTCTACGTTTTCACTGGCTCTTTTCTTCTCTTTGTTAATATTTTAAATTATTTTACTATTTCTTCAGATTAAAAGAAAAAAGATTTCACATATACCTTTGTCATTTTCTCAAGTATATGAAATTTTTCACAAAATTTGATACTGCCATTAGAGTTAGTTACTATATTTCAATTTTAGTCTTTTTAGTTGCTATTGTCATGTGGTTTGATTTTTTAAAAATTTAAAAATGACAAGGAATCAAGAATGAAAGAAAGGTTTTATTAAAATGGTAGTGTTACTCTTTATATATAAAATAGCCACATCGATGTTTTCAGTGGAAAGTGTTTATTCAAATGCATCATAAAAGCAAAAGTATTTAAAAAAATCAGTTTTGTTAGTTGGTACATTTAACTCTGATCATACAGAAAGTATTATGGCTTTCAACATGATTTCTCATCCTGAATTTTCATACTAAATTCAAATTGATTGTATAATAATACATTTACTTTATTGATTAGTTGCCTAGTTATGCTAAAAGAATATGCATTCTGCTTCTTAGAATCACTCTATTGAGATCTCCTTATTAGACTGCTGCAGAATGTGCCTAAAAGCAAAGTAGACTTGAATAATTTGCTGTTTTGTAATATGCAGCAAACAGAGACCCCAAAACCTCCTCCTTTATTGTACTTACAGAAGTAAGAATCTCTGAGGATTTGATCTTCATTTCTGAAGTTAGGTCTCTCAATCATACCAATAACAAGAATGCCTCCATTTGTCTACATTACAAAGATAATCAGAATCAAATCACATGAAATCATTGAAGTAAAAGTGCTAGTTTACCTTCAAACTACTATAAAATATGTTATAATTTAAGGACATTATCGGGGTTTATGTATGGTTTTCTGCTTCAGAAAAAGCTAGGGGAAGACTTCTATTCAATTTTTAGAATTGAATTATGTGTACTGAGAGAGATAGAGAATGGCATCCTCAGTACATCTCTTTTATTAGCTCTTTATTATAGTTGTAAGTTTTATCTTGATGTCCAGTAAGAAATGCAGTTTTTCAAAGAAATGCAATAGGAAGAAATATTGTTATTATCAACAATTAGCCTCAGCCATTTGACTAGCATTGCACTTGCTATAACTCTGATTTGGGGCTTTTGGTAATGCCGTCTAAATACAAATACTCTAAATGCAAACAATGTAGCTTTATAAGAAGAATATTTCATTTTATGACAAATGCAAAGAGCACAAATATGTTGAGGCTAAATTATCAGGAAGGTGACAAAAAAAAGTTCATGGTTGGAATACCTTAAACATTGAGAAAAAATCAACACTAGCATTCACCTTTCATTCAGATTATGAAATTGAATAGGTATTTATTTACATATGAATAATCAGAGATGTATGAAGTACATAATCCTAATAGGTTAGGCAAAACTTATTGTTTCTAATAAGATGATGAACTAAATATCCTGAAAACCCTGACCAAAAAAACCCTCCAAATATTGATAAAATATATTTTCAAAAATTATCTTAAAACACTCAGAAGAAAGTAAGACACACTCAGTATTGAGAGAGAGAGAGAGAAATAGAGACAGGAAGGAAGGAAAGAAGGAAGGAAGGAAGGAAGGCAAGAAGGCAGGAAGGAGGGAGGGAGGGAGGGAGGGAGGGAAGGAAGGAAGGAAGGAAGAAAGGAAGGAAAACGGAGGGAAGGATATGTTGTTTTCTTATCTTTTAAATAAAGATAACTTTTTTCTTATCTATAAAATAAATGGTTTTAGTAAATAGTTAAAACAGGAATAGAAAAAAAGGCCCTATGGCCACATTATCTGGAAAGTGCAACCTGGGATGCTTTTTAAATCCAAAGCTTTTAAAGAGTTTCAACTTTACTGAAATGACAAACTAAGAAAAACATTCAAAGCCAAAATTATTTTAAATAACATAACTTAAAATAAGGAAATTAAGCCTAAACTGAAAATTTAAGGTGTGAAAGACAATGGGAAGTATAGGAATAAGTTTGGAAAATGTAAATATTCAACTATGCAAACAATAATATTAGGATGATTAATTTAGTAGGAAATAGTGTAAATAAACCATTGGATATCAATTATATTTAAAATTCAAATGTGAAACTGAAGTTGATGACTCCAAAAATCTCTGAAATATCTATAAGCAGTGTAAAGATACAAATATTTTTTATTCTTTTAAATAAGTATAGCTTTGAAGGGCAATAAATAAAATAAAAGTTGAATGTATAACTTCTAAAACTGTAATGCAAAAAAGTATGTTTAAAAATTAACTGGCACAAAAGACATTGAGAGAAAAATTCATAGAAAAAATCAAATAAATAGAGGGTACATAATAAACTAAAAAATGCTTTCAATTATATTATTAGGATAATATTTTAATAATCTAGTTGTAAAAGGCTCTACAGGTAAAAGACTGATATGGTTTGACTCTGTGTCCCCACCCAACTCTAATCTCAATTTGTAATCCCCATAATCCCTGCGTATTGAGGGAGAGCACTGGTGGAGGTGACTGGATCCTGGGGATGGTTTCCCCGTGCTGTTTTTGTGATAGTGAGTTCTCATGAGATCTGATGGTTTTATAAGGAGCTCTTCTCTTTCCCTTTCTTTCTTTCTGTCTCCTCTCTCTCTCTCTCTCTCTCTGTCTCACCTGCTGCCATGTAAGACATGCCTGCTTCCCCTTCCACCATTATTGTAAGTTTCTTGAGGTCTCCCCAGCCGTATGGAACAGTGAGGCAACTAGACTTCTTTTCTTTATAAATTACGCCTTCTTGGGTGGTATTTCTTTATATCAGTGTGAAAACAAACTAATACAAAAACTAAACTTGCAAGACTAAATATTTTTTAAATGATTATAAGTTACTTACGTAAGATCAAATTACAAAATAAATTTCATGCAAATATGAAACAAAGGAAACCTACACAGTCATATGAATGTGACTAAAAAAAATTAAATTAGACTACAAGGAAAACATCATCCTCAGTAAACTATCGCAAGGACAAACCAAACACCGCATGTTCTCGCTCATAGGTGGGAATTGAACAATGAGAACTCATGAACACAAGAAGGGGAACATCACACTCCGGGGACTGTTGTGGGGTGGGGGGAGAGGGGAGGAACAGCATTAGGAGATATACCTAATGCTAAATGACGAGTTAATGGGTGCAGCAAACCAACATGGCACATGGATACATATGTAACAAACCTGCACATTGGGCACATGTACCCTAAAACCGAAAGTATAATAACAAAAAAATTAAAAAAAGAAAAAAAGAAAAAGAAAAAAATAATAAATTAGACTACAAATTAATATTATGAATAAAGAGTGTGTAACATGAAAATATGTTTTTAATCTATCAGGAATATACAAGGATTCAAAATTATTTTCACCTATTATATATTGCATTATATAAAACAAAATTAAAAATAGACTTTTACAAGTATAATAATTATGTTTCTTAATACTTCACTTAGTAGAACTTTAACATATTAGGAAAAGATAGACACTATGCTTATTACATCAGTGTATGGGAGGATTTCTTAAACAGATGGAACATATATGACAGAAATGAATGGTAATAAATTTAAAATTAGACTTTCTGTAAAGCAAAATCACCACATACAAGTTAAATTACAAATCACATTTAACAAAAGATTAATATAAATAGTAAATTTTTAAAGATCGCAAACTTGTAAACAATGGTCAACCTTGTATCAAAAAATCTATTCAATAATTTCATTAATATCACTGTAAGAAAAGTTACAGGAATACAATAATTAAAGAGAAAATGAACTATCATTCTCAAATTATATGTTAATTTACTTAGAAATACAAAGAGAATCTAAAGAAAGGTATCAAGTAAGATAGTTTAGCAATGATAGTAAATATTAGTGAAAAGTTAATTCTTTTAAATTAGTAACAAAATGCCACCAGTAATTGCAAAAAAAGTCCAAGGCACCTACAAATAAATCTAATAAAACATGCATGACTTTTGTTATAAAAAGGTATTTTTAATTGAATGATTAAAATGGAACTGAGTAATAGTGGAGATACAGGTTCCTGGAGAAAAACAAGCAATATGATTAATTATTTGACAAATTCAGTGTTTTTTTCATCAGAAATCCCAAATAATTTGTCTGTGTGTGTGTGTGCACTAGTGGTGTGTGTGTTGTTCATATCTGCATGTGAGTGAGAAATTAACAAGCAGAATGTAGATATATTAAAAGAACAAAGGGTTTGTAGCTGCTGTTTTAATCTAGTTCTTCAGAAGCAGCCTGAAAAATAAGGATTCCTGTGCTAGTGTTTTAAAAAAAAAAATGACAAGAAGAAACTCCCTACCAAGGTAAAAGGAATGTGGCAAGGACAAAAGGGAGCTTAGCAAGGCTGTGATTTCAGATAAAGCACCATAATGAATAGATCTAGGCTGGTTTCACAGGAAAGCTCTGGAGTAAACTAACTGCTCACAATTGTTTCAAGACAGTGACTCTGGTCTTTCATATATCTATGGTTCCACAGTCATTGTTTAGGGGCTGCTGCTGTTTTCCTATTTATAGACAAATGTGAGTTCCAGTAACATTAAGATGCTTGGAACCAAGAGCACACCACAGGTAAGGGAATATACAAAATGGTTTTAAATAAACCTTAAGATTGTCCTACCCTATATGCCAAAACAATTTTTTAAAAAGGAAAAGATGGAGGGCTCTATTTTTGCCAGAACAAGTAATACCATCCAATATTCGTGCATGAAGGGAAAAATAGACCTGAGCACGAGAGGCAAATCAATGAATATCTGAAAATTTGATATATGAGAAAGACAGTTTTGCAATATCAGTGGGAATACAGTAGAATTTCAATTAAAAGGTGTTGAAACAAATGTTTTCTATGTAAATTGAAATCAAATTAGATTTATCTCTCATAATGTATGCATAAGTCAATTCCAATTGAATTAAATCATGAAATGAAAAATATAATACATAATTATTTCAGAAGAAAATATAGAATAGATTTTGAAGACCTCGAATTAGAAAAATATTTCTTAAAAAAGACCCTAAAAGCAAAACCTTATGAAATTTTGATTAATTCAACTACATGACTTATTTGTAGTCTTCTCAGCCTAAATATATAATTAAATAGTAAAATGACAGGCCAGAAAAGTGAAGACGTGCTTTGAAATATAACTAAAGAGAGATTAATTTTAATAATGTATTTTAAAAGTCTCATAAGTCAATAAGAAAAAAACAAGAAGAAAATTAGCAAATAATATAACTAGAAAATTTATAGGAAAGAAAATCAAATGCTAATAATCATAAGAAATAATACTTTATTGGTAAAAAGAAGCTACATCTCCTCAAAAAACTTTATTTTAAAAGGTAAACAATTTTGAACTCATCATTTTGACTGATAATACCAAGAATTGGCGAAGATATGAAAATAAAACAGGTATTCTTATATGTGCTGGAAAAAATTTAAATTGAACAATTTTCAAGCAATTTAAAATAGTAAAGTTGAAGATAAATATACCTATTTTCATGGACTGAATGATTGTGTCCCCTCCAAATCCATATGATGAATCCCTAATCCCCAGTGAAATAGTATTTAGAGGTGCAGTCTGTGCGAAAATGAGATCATGAGGGTTAAGCCCTCATGAATGGAATTAGTGTCCTTATAAGAAGAAACTGTAGAGCTGGTTCACGCTCCTTCTACCACATAAGAGTACAAAAAGTCAGCTGTCTGCAACCCTGAAGAGGGCTCTCACCAGAACCCAATATGCTGGTATCATGATCTCTGATTTCCAGCCCCTAGAACTGTGAAAAATGAATTGATGTTAAATTTCCACCTGTGGTGATTTGTTTAGCAGCCCAAGTGACAAAGACATCTATTCCAGTGGTACCACTTCTAGTAGTACAGTACCTTTGTAGTGTAGTACTTAGTACTATGTCATAGTGACTAGCCATGTGTGACTATTACAATTTCTACTTATATTTATTAAAATTAAATAAAGGTAAATATTCAGTGCTTCAGCCACAGGAGTTACAGTTTAAGCACCCAGTACTACACGTGGCCGGTGTCTATTGTTTGGGAAGCAAAATATTGGAAGCAAATACTATCAACAAGCAAATAAATCATTAATTATGGCACATCTATAAAATGAAATATATAGCAGTGAAAGTAAACTACCTCGAACTACATATATCAACATGGATAAGGCATATAATTATTGACTGAAATAAGTTAGTTGTGTAATGTAAAAAACCATTATTTCCCAGAACATAAAATATAAATTAAATTTAAAATACATTATTAAATTATATGCAAAAATACTATGTAGTGTTTAAGTATATAATCATGTGAAGTAAATGTTTAAAGACATGCATGCAAATGAAAAATACCGAATTTAGGAGATTGGCTAGCTCTGGTGAAGGTAGGTGTTTGAGTGGGGAATGAGCTTGCTTAGGTGCACACAAGGATACTTAATCCATATATTTGTAACTTACTTAACCTAAGTAATGGCATATGGTGGTTGTTATATTGCTCTCTTCCTTTTTATATTTCTGAAATTTTACAATAAATTATAATTTGTTAACCTCCTATTTTGTACCTTCTATTTTTAGGTTACATTTAAGATCAAATAAATTTAGGATTATAAGATCTATATACAGTTTTCTAATACCTGTCTTCTAATTTCTGTGTTTAACATCCTGAATTCAACTGTTCTGGTTTATGTTTTGAATTTTTAATTATTGGACAATATATATAAATTACGGTTTTTTTTCTCTGAACTTAAATGAAGAAGTTACAGTTATATCATTACACACATTTTGTTGTTGTTGTTGTTTTCCTATCCAAAATCTATTATTATCCTCTCAGAGGGTAATTGTTTGCACATTTGATGAGCTTCTTCAAAGACTAATAAAATTCTTGCAAAACATAGTGTCAAGTAAAGGTCATTTTTCATGGTAACACTAACTCGTGATTTAGTATTCTATAGTTATAGTAATTATGAGGATAGACAAAAGTATGTATAATCTAATTTTTATATCATAATATCTCTGATCATTATTATGAGAAACTTTACTACTTTTTACTTACAAAGAACATTTACAACTATTAATACAATAATAAATTTATCAATGCATAACATTTTTAAAATTACTTTCTTTAAAAATATAACTGCCTACAGATCTCTGACCTTTGACTTGAAAAGTAAATACAATTTTTCTTTAGCTTATGCATGATCGATCATGCAGTTATGAAAAAGTGCTTTCCAATGAGAGACTATTCAATTTCTTATCATTTCTAATTTGATTTTAATGACAAGTAATCATCTTAAAAACAAGGATCAGAACATCAATCAGCCCTTCTTTAACTCTCAATTTGACAGTGTAATCTACTGAGACATAAAGGAGTTCAGGGATACTATGAAAAGGAAAACAATTTCTGACTTCATTCATTTATTGTATGCTCTATATTATATAATAATATATACTGTTTACCAAGCTTCAGAAAAAAAGATTTTTTTTATATTAAAGCGTCTACTTTTTTTGAGATGGGTTCTTACTATGTTGCCTAGTCTGGACTAAAATTCTTCGGCTCAAGAGATCCTCCTGCCTCATCCTCCCTGGTGGCTGGGACTACAGATTCATAGTGCACCCAATTTAAAACCTCCATTTCTTAAAGCAAATCTTACTAGCAAGTCATTATTATCCCCTTTTTACCAATGAGTACGTGGGGCAATAATAACTTAATGTTTACCAACTGTTTATTTAATGTCAGATGTTGTTATAATTGCTTAAACATATCAATTCCTACAATAATAGAAGAGGTAGGAGTTAACAGCATTCCCTTATTACAGAGGAAGGTATGAGGCAGAGGTACATTAGGAAACTTGCCTAGGCTGAGGCGGGAGGACTGCTTGAACCCAGGAGTTCAAGACCAGCCCGGGTAACATAGAGAGACCTCCTCTCTACAAAAAAATAAAAGTTAGCTGGGTGTGGTGGCACACACCTGTAGTCTCAGCTACTTGGGAGGCTGAAGCAGGAAGATTGCTCGAGCACAGGAGGTTGAGGCTGCAGTGAGCCATGACTGTGCCACTGCACTCCAGCCTGAGAAACAGAGCGAGACATTGAGTCACAAAAAAATTAAAATAATAATAATAAATAAATATAAAACATTTTTAAAAGAAACATCAAATATCTAACGGACTCTCTATTCAATCCCAAAGCACTCTGGCTTCAATGCTTATTCTCTTAAACACAACGCTAAAGCTGCTTCTACATAAGAGAGCCAGGGCTCAATTTCACGATTCCCCGTTGTCAAACCCATTCTCTAAATGTTACACTGTATAGTAGTCCTGATACCGACAGGAGACAGGGAAATACTGGGTAGAAGAGGGCAGTTTACCAGGAAACCACCCCCACCAACGCTCCGCTCAAGCCTCAAGCATGAAGACCCACGGACCCAAATGAGGACAAGCATTCATTCCTGTTTTAACACCCAAAAAATTGCCTTTTGGCCCGCCACGCCCCCTATCCTGCACTAATAGAAACCGCGAATCCCAGGCTCCAGAAGCCCACCAGCAAGCCAGCAGATCAGCAGATGTACGGCAGAACGATGCGGCAGAGAAAGAAAAAAGAGGAGGAACATCTAAACGCGGAGAGGATTTCCGCCAGGCGGTTAGAGAGGAGTCCGGCCGCGGTGTGGCCCGACCCTAGGGGTAGATCACCTTCCCACTTCATCCCCCGCTTCTGGCTCCCCATCCATCCTGCTGAGAGACACTTCCGCCACTCAGTAAAACCTCCTATTCATCCTTCAAGCCCACGCGTGACCCGATGTTTCCAGGACGCTGGGCAAGAGTTCCCAAAACAGAAAGCTGTCACACTGGCTCTCTGTCCTTGCGAAAAGGCAGAGGGTCCACCGAGCTGATTAACGCTCAAGCCATCTGCAGACAGCAAAGCTGAAAGAGCTTTGTAACAGCGGGGTGGCAGACACCCACTCCTAGACACTACGGTGGGGCAGGAGCCCACAGCGCTCGTTCCGGCCTCTGCACCTGCCCCTCTGCATGCTCCTTCTCTTGCTAGGGGTTTGAGCCGCATGGGAACCGAACTGACGAGCCACACCCCTGTCACCAAGTCCTGCAAGGGGAATCAAGCAACTCTCCCGTTTCAGTTTCAGTCCCTTGGTATTCACAGAAAATTGGTTTCAGAACCCACCACCCCCCTCCGCTTGGATGCCAAAATCCATCAAGTTCCTTACATAAAATGGTGTTAGTATTTGCAAATAATCTAGGCACATTTTCCCATTCAAAACATCTCTCTATTACATATAATACTTAATACAATGTAAGTGCTATGTCAATAGTTGTTATAATGTATTTTAAAAATTTATGTTGTTTTATATATATTTTTCCCAATATTCTTGATCTGGGGTTGATTGAATCTGCAGCTGCAGAACATGCAAATAGGAAGTGCTGACTGACTTTTTTGCCAACAATGTACTTCCAGTAATGGTGACTAGATTGATTTTGACTAGCACTTCCACTAGAGAGTATGAACAGGATGATTTTTAAAATCTATTCAGATGCTTTGGGATGTCACCAAGGTAGCAGGAAATTCCAGGGCATAAATCAGGAGAGAAGAAAAGCCAAAACATCCAAGGACTTTGAGCCCTTCAACTTTGGAGGTATGTGCAGACTCAAAACTACGGCAGCTGAGAGGTTGGAGAAAACTTTTGGCAGACATTGGATTGAGAGAAAAGCCGGAGTCCATTACTTTCAATGGGTCCCATAAAGGCAAAACGTGGGAATAAAGGGTAACTAAAAAAGACCAGCTGTGAATTACTTTAATTTCTTATTGGATTCATGTTACCTACTAGCTGCTCGACAGAAGGAACTAAATCTTCTCTTAAGTAACAGAAGCATAAGAAAATACAGGATGTGATAAAAGTTCTAACATATGTGTAGCTCAAAACCCAGATAAATAGGAAAGAGATCGTAAGATGGAAGAAATACTTAAAATGTTAAGAACTGAGAATTTTCCAAAACTAACTAAAGACCTCAAGATAAGGATTGAAGAAGATATAAAGACCCCAACCAGGATAAATTCAAATAAAACTATAGTTAGGCCCATCATATAAAAACTAGTGAAAGACAAAGTGAAAATTTAAAAAATTAGCCTGAGGGCTTATTAAAAAAAAATGTACCTCCTTCAATGGACTCAAAATAATACTAATAGTTGACTTTGTAACAGAAGTAATGGAATCCAAAAGATATTTATCTTTAAAATGCTAAAAGTTAGTAAGTGCCATCCTAAAAGACTTTACCCAATTAAAACATCATTTAATGAAGAAGCCTAATTAAGTCATTTTCAGACAAAAATAGATAATTTGTTAATAGCAGACTCATATAAAAGTAAGTATTATAGAATGCTGTTGAGGCACAAAGAGTAGTCTTCCATGCAAATATTTCGTATTTGGAAAATGTGAAACCTTAAGATAAGGCAGTGAGAACATCAGCCTAGATGCATTTGTAAATCTGTTATCCCTACTTTCTTTCAGCCTTTGTATGCTCAGTTTGTAAGTACCAATTAAAAATAAACAGTTCTTACCCTATAGTCCATCCAGTTATGACCCTAAAATGCAGAAGATAGATGAGAGAAGAAAACTTGCTTATGGGCAGAAATTTCATTAGTACTATCGTCATTCCTCCTCTTTTTTTTTTAATTCCAGAAAGAAAAGCGACTCTAAATATGAATATTTGAAGTCATTAGTTTGGATTGGATGGTTAGGTGGTTGGAAAGAAAATGATTAGTAGATAGAGAGAAAGAGGTTTACTGTAGAGGCATAGGGTGGAAACTTTAGGAGTATACATTAGTGTGAACATCTTTGAATCCTGTATGAATACCAAACAGAAAGCAGCCACCATTAACAACGAAGTAGATAAAATAACTCAAAAAGTTGATGTCAACAAACCTTAGTCAGAATTGGCACAATAAGTCCACAACTCCATCACTCACATAATGCACCATATCTTGAGAAAATAAGCCATCCAATTGTTAGCAAGTTGATTCATGGAAGGGCGGTGATTCTTCTTGACTAGTTTGCACACATTATCCAAGTATGGTTGCCTTTTCAACAGAGCCTCATGTAGAAGCATTACTTGAGGTTACAGAGTATTTGATTTGCCAAAACAGGTTATTTGTATTAGAATGAAGGATATACATTTTAGCAAAGCAGATGATGCGGTGAGACAAAGGGACTCAGTGATCAGATCACATATAACAATAACCAGAAAACACTGACCCAAGGTTATACAATAGCATATGAAGGAGCAGCACAAAATGAAGTCAGAGGAAGGAAGAAAAGATGGATTTCAGAACAGATGACTAGCTTTGGAAATTAGGAGATACTTCCTCCATTCTGACAGTGGGAAAAAGAAAAATGTGTGAATGAAATTGCAGATACTATAGTTTTGTTAAATATGATTTTACTGTATGCTTGAATTTACATAAATATTTTAATGTATGAATATTATAAAGAATTTTAATACTTTGTAGTGTTCCATGGCTATAACAATATGAGATTTTAAAATATCTTTGAAAAGATTAATAAATTAGCAGAGTTTAATCCCAAATTGACTGCATTATTTTCAATTTTAGAATTGCAATAGGGTTGATTACCACTAAAAGAACTAGCAAGAAAAAAAAAATCTTCTGTAAGTGGAGAATAAATCAACACTATAAGAATTTGCTGATTTTTTTTTCTTTTTTCAGAGACAAGGTCTTACATTATCACCTGCTAGAGTGTGGTGGTGTGATTATAGTTCACTACAGCCTCGACCTCCTGGGCTGAAGTGATCCTCCTGCATCAGCCTCCCAAGTATCTGGGACTACAGACATGCACCACCATACATGGTTATTTATTTATTTTTTTTCATAGAGACAGGTTCTCACTATGTTGCTCAGGCTGATCTTGAGCTCCTGGCCTCAAGGGATCTTCCTGCCTCCACCTCCAAAAGTGCTGGAATTACAGATGTGAGCCACCACACACAGCCAAAAATTTTATACTATGTATTATGAGCCTAGCATAGTGTTAGAGGTATAAAAAGAGATAAAATACAGACTGAATGATTAAGACTAAGCAAGAAGTTCTGCTCAACATAAAATATGTAAAGATTAAACAAATCCAAAAGAGATTGTGGGATCGTTAAAATATTGTATATAGAAATTCAAAATGTCTTTAAAAATTGCTGTTATAAATAAATATAAATGAATGTGAGGATTAAGATGTCAAATCTAGATGCTATACATGGTATCTTGGAATAAGAAATTATATTTAATGTCTGTGACTGGTTTTCATTTAGCCAGCCTTTAGTAGATTCAAAATATTTATTTAACTTTCTTATTTAAATTACTTATAAGTCAATTTATTAAATTGAAAGAGTGAAAGGAAGTATGATTTTTAAATTTTATTACTAAGAGTTCATAATAAAATATGGAGTTAATATAAATTTTTATTTAATTTGCTTAATTTGCTCATAAGAGATTTATTGCTCTATAACATTGAAAGCTTCTTGAGCAATTGATTAACATTTGCTTGTCTTTCAGTGGTTTTCTTTCAAAATAGGTGATAATGATTTTTTAAGAATCCTCTAATTTTTCCCTAATTTATTCATCTTTGTTTAATAAGGTAAAATTCCTACCTTAATGGAACTGATATACTAGTGGGACAGATAGACAAGCAGATACAAAATTTTTAAAAGGTACAAATATAAGCAAATAAATATAATAAAAATATAATTTCAGGTAAAGTGAACTAAGGAGGGATAGAGTGGTGGCTGTTTTGCCTCCTTGCTAGAGTACAAACTGAAAATATTTTATCAAATAACTTCACAGTGAATATTTATCCCATATTTCTCATATACTTAAAAATATTTTCATGAGCTCAAGATTCTAAAATAGAGTTAACTAGATAATATTCAAAACAGTTAAAATGAAAAGAAAATTACTTGGCAAAAATCCAGCTATTTTATTTTCTTGGAAATATTGAGGAAATTTTGGTAATCTTAGATCTTCATTGTAGTTCTTGATTGTTCAAAAGTATTTACATATGTCATTTTTCTGAGTTGAATAGTGTCTCCCCAAAATTTATGTCCACCTGGAACCTGTGAATGAGACCTCATTTATAAATGGGATTTTAACAGATGTAATCAAGTTAAGACAAGGTCATACTAGATGAGAGTAGGCTGTAAATCTGATATATATATGGTGCCTTTATAGGAAGGAGGAAATTAAGACACAAAGACACACAAAGACGAGATGATCATGTGAAGATGGTGGGATAAATTAGAGGGATCCAGTCACACCTGGATCGTCAAGGTTTGCTTTGCTCCTGCCTATCAGTGACAGAGCACAGAGGGAACCTAAGGAAGGTCTATTCCTGGGAAACTGGGGAGTCCTTTAACAGCCTGATCAAGGCTCAGTGACTGCTGGAGCTTTTGTTAAACCCTCCTCAGACTTGGAAAGCAGTCTTGGAAGGCAGTCTACATGCTTCCACCACACCTTCTCTTCCTTTCTCCTTCATTTGTGGTCAAACTTGTATCACCGTCCTTAGATCTCTCAGCCTTTTCCAGATCCATCCCCATTTTCTTTGAGGCAGGTATTATCCCTAATACAATCTTTGTACATTTGATACCATCTTGGCATCTGCCTTTAGAGGTTCAGGATTAACGCAGTTGGACAATTTGATATTCTCAAGTGATATGGTTTGGCTCTGAGTCCTCACCCAAATCTCATTTTGACTTGTACTCCCTTAATTCCCACGTGTTGTGGAAGGGACCTGGTGGGAGATGATTTGAATCATCAAGGCAGTTTCCCCCATACTGTTCTTGTGGTAGTGAATAAGTCTCATGAGATCTCCTGATTTTATCAGAGCAGCTCCCTCATCTTATCTTGCCGCTGCCAAGTAAGAAGTGCCTTTCACCTCTCTCCATGATTCTGAGGCCTCCCCAGGCACGTGGAACTGTAAGTCCAATTAAACCTCTTTTTCTTCCCAGTCTCAGGTAGGTTACTATCAGCAGTGTGAAAACGGACCAATATAGAAAATCGGTGCCAGTAGAGTGGGGCATTGCTGAAAAAATACCCGAAAATGTGGAAGCGACTTTGGAACCGGGTAATACGCAGAGGGTTGGAACTGTTTCAAGGGCTCAGAAGAAGACTGGAAAATGTGGGAAAGTTTGGAACTTCCTGGAGACTTGTTGAATGGCTTTGACCAGAAGCCTGATGGCTACATGGACGATAAGGTCCAGGCTGAGGTGGTCTAAGATGGAGATGAGGAACTTTTTGGGAACTGAAGCAAAGGTAACTCTTGCTATGTGTTAGCAAAGAGACTGGTGACATTTTGCCCCTGCCCTACAGATCTTTGGAACTTTGAATTTGAGAGAGATGATTTAGGGTATCTGGTGGAAAAAATGTATAAGCAGCGAAGCATTCAAGAGGTGACTTGGCTGCTGTTAAAGGCACTCAGTTTTATAAGTGAAGCAGAGTACAAAAGTTTGGAAATTTTGCAGGCTGACAATGTGATAGGACAGAAAAACCCATTTTCTGAGGATAATTTCAAGACAGCTGCAGAAATTTGCAAAGTAATGAAGGTCTGAATGTTAATCCCCAAGACAATGTGAAAAAATGTCTCCAGGGTACGTCAGAGGTCTTCACAGCAGCCTCTACCATTATAGGC
>NW_026652279.1:149655294-149688766 GCF_009828535.3 Hylobates moloch
TTTGAGATGGAGTCTCACTCTGTCACCCAGGCTGGAGTGCGGTGGCGCCACCTCGGCTCACTGCAAGCTCTGCCTCCTGGGTTCACGCCATTCTCCTGCCTCAGTCTCCTGAATAACTGGGACTGCAGGCACCTGCCACCAAACCCAGCTAATTTTTTTGTATTTTTAGGAGAGATGGGGCTTCACCATGTTAGCCAGGAAGGTCTCGATCTCCTGGCCTCATGATCCGCCTGCCTCGGCCTCCCAAAGTGCTAAGATTACAGGCGTGAGCCACTGAGCCTTGCCCATTATCTCATTCTTTTTTATAGCTGCATAGTATTTAATAGTGTATATGTACCATATTTTCTTTATCCAGTCTATCATCAATGGGCATTTAGGTTGATTTCATGACTTTGCTATTGTGAACAGTGCTGCAGTGAACATACACATGCATGTGTTATTATAATAGGATGATTTATATTCCTTTGAGTATGTATCCAATATTGGGATTGCTGAGTCAAATGGTATTTCTGGTTCTAGGTCTTTGAGGAATTGCCAAACTGTCTTTCCGAATGGTTGAACTAATTTACACTTCCCCCAACAGTATATAGGTGTTCCTTTTTTTTCTCCACAACCTCGCCAGCACCTGTTACTCTTTTTTTAAATAATAGACATTCTGACTAGCGTGAGATGGTATCTCATTGTGGTTCTGATTTGCTTTTCTCTAATGATCAGTAATGTTGAGCTTTTTTTTCATATGATTGTTGGCTGCATGCATTTCTTCCTTTGAGAAATGTCTGTTCACGTCATTTACCCACTTTTTTATGGGGTTGTTTGTTTTTTCTCATTAATTTTAATAAGTTCCTTATAGATGCTGGATATTAGACTTTTGTCAGATGCATAATTTGCAATTTTTTTCTCCCATCCTGTAGGTTGTCTGTTTACTCTGTTGATAGTTTCTTTTGCTGCGCAGAAGCACTTTAGTTTAATTAGATCCCATTCGTCAATTTTTGCTTTTGTTGCAATTGCTTTTGGCATCTTCATTACGAAATTTTTGCCTGTGCCTATGTCCTGAATGATATTGCCTAGATTGTCACCTAGTCATTCTCACACTGTATTTATTTACAAGCAAACTGATTAAAAACGTTTTAGGAACCCTCACCACCCTGTGAACTGTATTTGCATGAGCCTGCTGTTTAGATCCATTCTAGGAAATTAAAAACTAGAGTCCGATAAGTGTTCTAGAAATGGGTTTTCGACTCTTGAAATTCCTGTTTCTCCAAATTTGTTAATGTTTTTGTGCTGATTTTAATCAAGTTCTTTTAACTCAGATATTTGAAAGTATACCCTTGACTACTAGGGAGGCAACTGCCCCCACTGACCTTCTGGGAGCATCTAAACAAGAAGTATGTTTGCTCTATTTTTCCTGTAAAGTGAGCAACATAAGGAGACTCAGGAGAAGCCCAGATGCTCCACGATGCTTGGTTTTTCTCTTAATATAATTTTTAAATTTTTCTTACTTCTCTATATATGCTGGTACATTCATTATTGGATAAGAAATTTCGTCTAGTTTTAAATCATATAGAGTGTCAGATATCATATTTACAACACTTTTTAATTGTATTCTGAAAAACAGTCTTTTTAGGAATAACCACGCTTCTTCTATTCTCTAAGTCCCTTATATATAGTGACATACTAAATGCCCTGAGAAATATCAAATGTAATGTTTTTCATTTATTTGTTTGTTTGCTTCCTTGTTCGCTTGTTGATTACCAGCAGCAGAGATTATTGCCATTTCATCAGTAAATAAGAAACAGACACCTGGTCATACCTTACATACAACTTCCCCAACAGCACAAGTGCTGACGTCTCCTAGGCTTGGAACAGTGAGGTCCTCACTATCCTCCCTCTGCCCTTTCTTTTCATTCAGCCTGAGCAAGAGGCCTTACTGTTCTCCATAGCCTAAATCTAGGCCTATCATCTCTCTTTTCTTGGAACAACCGTCATTGTAAATTATTTCTCCTATCCTTTGAGATATAAATCTTTAAAAAGTCTTTTTGCTAGTTTTACAATCCAAGAAGGTCTTTCTCAAGGACAGGGAGTCATTTCTTAAACCTATAATCATCAAGAAAGAGAGTACCTTTATCTCTTATTTTCTGTAAAAGAATAAGAAGTTAACTTCTGTGGCCACCTTGTTCCAAGTTATAAACCTACTGCCTGTTATGAAAGTATTAAAAAGTTTACTTTTCCTTTGGATAAAGGCCAATTAGCAAACACAGATGGCCTATGAATCTCCCATCCAGCTCTTAAAACTCTCCAGCCTTTTATCTCAGCAGAGTTGAGTTCAGGCTAAATTCTGTCCTCAATTCCCCAATACAATCTCCCTGAATAAAATTTACTTTGTCTGTTTAACTTTGTACGGTGCAATTTTTTTTTTTTTTTTGGTTTGACAAATCCATTCCATTGTATGTTCATGGCAATACGATTACTTCCTGGTCTGAAAATCTTTATCAGTAACAAAGTAACACTGAAATCAAAGTGGCACAAATGGTGAGAAAGTACATTCTCACTTACCATAAAGTTCAGAATAGGAAGAGTATTCAGGTTGATCCAGCAGTTTAATGATGTCATCAAAGCACAGAGGTATTTCTGGGTCTCAGTGTGCAATCTACAATATTGTATCAGTTCTATAGGTTCTGTAATCTCTTGGTTGTAGGATGGCTGCAAAAAAAAAAACAAATTAGGCTAAATGCTTTAGAAAAGAAAAAAGAGGGAGGAAAGAAAGAGACAGGGGAGATTGAGGTTTCCACATATCTGGCATGGAAGTTGGGAGCAATTAGCCTCATGACTCCCAGCTAATTTCTTCTGATACTTTTTGCTTATATTTGGCCATAATTTGATCATACTTGTGAATCAAACACTAGCAGCTACTTTCCACTATGTTAAGAGTATTAGGTAAAATGACTCTTAACATTCAACAGTAATGTCCACTATTATATACCCTTATAGTTCCTGAATTATAAACTTTAATTTAGTTCAATTTTTAAATTTAAGTAAATTGAAGTACAAAATTGTAACTCTTTAAAAACCAAAAGTTGTCACATGCCAATCTTTTCCCCTGATGATCTCATATTTCATTGTGAAACAACGTATTTTAGGTAATTACAGAATTAGGAAACTACAAAACAGTATTTCAAAGTGTTGGTTCCCAGCTTTGATATTTTTACCTTTGTATATATATCTATACCTATATACACATATTTGAAAATTTTATCTTTCTACCTATAAAAATTACGATCTAGTAAAATGGTTTGTTAATATGATATAGAATAAACTAATTCCTATGATACACAAATATTTACACATTGAAATACTTCACTTGTTAATTGATAATTGCTGTTCTTTCTGCAACTTATACATTAGTCTATTCCCCTACAATAAAATGTTTGGCAAGATTATTCATATAACTATTAATGGATTCATATAATTTGTTTAATCAATCTTTTTTATGTTGATTATTTTTATGAAAAGAATGCTATGATAAATGATGTTTATATTTTAATATTGATGTGCATCTCTGTTTTCTCCAAATACATTTCTTAATGAAATGTTATAGGTCAATAACTTAAACAGTTTTTCAAGGATTTTCAAATTGTTCTGCAGAAGCTTTGGACTTCATTCCATTTTTAAAAGAAGTGGTTGAGACAACAGTGCCTATTATTGCCCTCTTGCCAACAATTTGAAAAGAAACTATTTTTTAAAATCCTACAAAATGTTTGTTTAACTTCGCATTCATTTAGCTAAATGAGAGCCTAAAACATTAAAAAATATTTTAATATCTATTTGTTTGTGTGATTTCATAATTTTATTTTTAACCAATTTTTCATGTAGGTTATCTGTAGTGATTTGAATTACAGTTAATCTCATAAAATGAAAATGTTTTCTCTCATGTGACTTTAATATTTGATGTAATTTAATATTTTTAATTTTGTTTTTAATATAGGGAAATTTAGATGTCTAAATTTCTTAATTTTATAAGTGGTTTATATCATTCTCTCACATTAAACATTTATACGTTGTGTGCCTATTTGCATGTAATATGTGATAAAATTGTCTATCATCTTTACTAACATAATCTGTATATATTACCTGATAATTAAAACCACATTGATAATAAAAAAGAACTTCACACACTTTGTTCAGGATATTTTAGTCTATTTTTCTGAGCCATTTATTTTTATTTCAGAACTATACTGCCTACAATTTATTTTTATGTTTAGAAGTTCACTCTTTTCACCATATATTTTTCAAAATTATGTTGTCTATTTTCAAATATGTATTATGCAATGGATGCTAATGTATTTTCTGTGATTCAAAGGTAAAAGAATTGGCAAGATATTACAACTAGATTTAAGTGCATTTAAAGAGATAAGTATTTATAGGCCATGCAACAAAGATATCTTCAAAAAAGAATATTAGTTAAATATTTTTAACTACAAACTCGTTAAATAACAACAGTGCAATAAATGATGACCTTTGAGATTTATCTTTCCTGCTGGACAGAAATTATCTACACCTATAACAGAGAAATATCTATTATGTTAACTTTTCTTTCTACAGAGCAGTAAGATAGATCAGTACATACAAAATCAATCAAAGAGGTAAGCCCAGTATATCATTGCAAGGAAAATCATCAGTTTCTTTAGCCTACTCCCAGGTTCTGATAATTGTCCTGACAATCAAACCATGTATGATCATAAATAATCTCCAAAGATTACTCATAATTGCAAAAGGGCTGTTCTCATTAAGTTTGGCCTATTTATTTCTATAGATTCACCAAGTGTATTAATCATGATAGAGACTATTTTTAAACATATGTTATTGAGAAAACTAAGACTGGAATAATTAACTTCTATTTGTAAACTTTCACACAGACTCTTGGATTGAACTTTTAAAAGTTTCAACAATTATCCCTTCTATTTTGACACAAATAAGCTCAAGTCATTCCCTCCATCGAATTTTACCTTTAGTTTCTATCAATATGGGTGAATACCTTTCTTACGAGGTTTCAAAATTCGCTAAATTTCAAAAATTGGCCTGCCTGTCCAGAGAGACAGGATCCCTTCCCACTAGCTACCAAGCCAGTTTCCTTGAGAGAGTTGTGTGGGCATTGATTTAACATATCAAGTGTTTGTTCTCCGTAATAGTGTCCTTGTCAGAACAGACTGTACAAGAACCATACTCAAATATGAAACCTTATATACAAAAAGGAAAACAGAAAAAAAGAAGCCAATTCGTATTTACTCTTAGAAGCTGAGAAAAGACATGTACGATTTAAGCAGCCCATGAGGAACAGTTCTCCAGCACACAGAGTTTATTGCCCTGTCAGGTGAGTTCTCATTTATGACTTGGGAATAAGTTACACAACTGTTGAAGTATAATTTTTAAAAAGGTAAAATTATGACTTTAATACAAATATAAGATAGACACGTCAAAGATTGTATTAATGTCATTAAATCTTTTTCTTTCCTCTTGCAATCTCTTCTTTGAACACCGTCAATCTGATTTTTCTTCTCTTTAGAGATTTCAGCTACTTCTCATAGAAAGGGGAAGAAATATATATGTTTAGTACCTTTGTCCTGCAAAGACAACTTCCTCAGACATTGACTAGATGCAAACGGAGCCTCTCTTGTATCTGTTTCTAGACTGAAAGGGAAAATGTTTGCTTTGGCTCATCTTTTATGTTGTAATGCCATTCATTACAGTCTCCAAGGAAAAAAGAACTTTATTGATTTCCATGCGAGTAATTTAAAAAGCAAGTAAACATTACAAATGTGAGGATTAACCTAATTTTTTAGTATAATTCCATTTATGACTACTTTCCTGGAGATAATTCATTCTAACGTTATATATATACACACACAAAAAGCATATTCTTCTCATTGTTAAGAATCTTGTCACTGTTTCTAAAAACATAATAGCACTGACATTATAATGCTAAGGCACATTTGATTCCTTTCACCTGACTTCCATTTAATTTGTTACCACGTTTACAGTGAATAATTCTGCCTTAGCCATACACTGTAAGTGATACCGGCCCTAGTTAAATTTTTTTCTGACACTTCAGACTGGTCCCAGAGCAATCACTGTTAAGCCAATTTAGAGGAAAATAACATTGCTGCAGTAATAGGAGAGTTATAAAATGTCTCAATTCTCCTTAAGTTTACCGTTAGTTAGTACATTGAACATTCTGTATGATAAAGAGAAAAATCTCACAGGACTTTGTGGCTAGAAATAACAAGACATGTGAAAATTCTCTGCCAAATAGTCCATGTCCTGCATCATTTTTCAATGAATTATCCTTTGAGGCTTTATTTTGGGTTGCCTTCTTCCCATTAGTTTCATTCTTCATCCTCAGAGGGGGAAAAAAATGGAGCGACAGAGTGTTCTCTGAAAAATTGTACACCCGTAGCATATCTCTGGAACATAGGAGCAGGAAAAAAATAACTCAAGGATTTCATTTGAATAAAAATGATTTATCTACTGAGTGCTGAAGGACATGAATATATTATGTGTATCTTTTGCATTTGACTTTTATTTCTTTCTTAGCAAGTAGAAGGCTTCATAGAATGCTTAAAAAACAATTCTAAAATAATATGATACATTTATTTCTTTCAATGACATAGATTTTCTTATAAAATATATTGAGCTATATATGAAATGTTAGACCACTCTGTATGTTCAAATTGATCCTAATATTATAATTACCTTTGCATCTGCAAAATTCACTCTATGGTTCCATAAACTATCATATGTTAACATACTTTTACATTTATAATTAATTGCTTTTAGTGTTAAATTAATATTAATTCTAATCGTGAAGTAGACATGGGCAGAGGTTCAGAAATTAATTTTTGAAAATGAACTTTCTTTCATTAACAAAACCATATATAATTATGTACAAAAACGGAAGTATTACTGTATATACTGTTTTTATGCTTGAGAAATTTTGCAATGCTGTCCTTGTTCACATGTATAATTTTTTGATGTATATTGTATACAGTTTTTTGTATTTAAAATAACCAAATAATTCTCACATATATGTGATAACAAGATTTTATTTTAGTTTATTTGATGGGGACTATGACATTTAACATAACACTTTTAACTGCCCTTTGTTTTTAATGCATTTAATATCTTCAGTACTAGACATTACTGAGGCCACAGCTTGTGCAACTTAATATTTTCAGATCAGTTCAGAGGAAGACCACTCTAAATTATGTAGGATAAAATAATGTAATAATTAGAGAATAGAAAAGGTACAGGGTTCTTATTTACTCTAATTTGAATTCTAGGTTGAATGATTTAAGAAGAGCAGCTATTACTCAGCCATCTTTATTTTCCTAATACTTAGCACAGTCTTTGCCATATAGAAATCAGATTATTCATGAAGCAGTGGCTTTTGAGAAAGCAACTTACTATTTTCTGAATTGTAAACCTGAAGGAATGTAAATTTATGTATCGGTGATACTGTTTATCATTCAGCAAAATAATATAAAAATGTAATTAGGGATTCTAGACAGATGAGTGTATGGGAAGTCAGTTAAGTGACACTCTGAAAGTTAAACAGGCCAGGTGTGGTCACGCCTGTAATCTCAGCACTTTGGGAGGCCAAGGTGAATGAATCACCTGAGGTCAGGAGTTGGAGACCAGCCTGGCCAACATAGTGAAACCCCATCTCTACTTAAAATACAAAAAATTAGTCAAATGTGATGGTGCATGCCTGTAATCCCAGCTACTCTGGAGGCTGAGGCAGGAGAATTGCTTAGAACCTGGGAGGTGGAGGTTACAGTGAGCCAAGATTGAGCCACTGGACTCCAGCCTGGGAGATAGAGGGAGGCTCTGTCTCAAAAATAAATTAAATAAATAAATATTAAACAAAGGCCACCATATTGGGCCACATCTGGAATCTCAGCAGTTTGGGAGGCGGAGGCAGGAGGATCACTTGAGTCCAAGAGTTTGAGTCCAGCCTGGGCAACATAATTGGACCCCAGTTTGTACAAAATATTTTTTTTTAATAAAAATATGGAAGTTAAGCAAAAACATTGGAAGAAAAAATAAAATTTGTCTCCCTTAGCATGGTCAAGAGATTCCTCTTGGATACAGTTGTAGCTTCAGAAACTGCAAATATTCCCACACATTTATCCTATATTCAGCGATATTTGCCTTGTGCTCCATGAAAGCAAAGGACACGTATTTTGCTCACCATTGTCAGATTTCCTGCACTTTTTATTTTTTCATAATAATATTTTTCATCATTTTTCCTTCAACATCTCTTTCCAATTCTAATATATCATTTATCTAATTAAATTTATAAAATATCTTACATTGTTTCTCACATCAAATGGATGGAATGTGATTATCAGAAGTATTAGTCATGTTTCTTCATTGTTTTTATAGTGCCTAGTCTTGTCTCACATCATTTAGGAAATACTCACTACTTTTATGATCAATGGATAATTGGCTGCATTTACAACTACAGTGTCCACTCTACTTGACCAGCAGCAGTGGTCTTAAGTTTGAATTAAAAATCAGTTTATGAGACAAAATAGGCTTCATCCAATACCAAGTTTATTTAGCTTGAGGAATGAATAAACATGAGTCAAAGTCACAGCATGTATGGCAATAGTATAGTAGAGATCACTGGACTCATAGGCACACATTACAACTTCACAGTTTCTCTGCACTGGGATTCTGGGTGTTCACAAGTGATAAGACTGTGTGGGTTTAGATGTTTCCAGTTCAGGGAAACCCTCGGAATCTCTTCTGAGTGTTCTCTTGCTAATTAAAAAGCACCCTCAAGGTTACATGCCTAATGCCCATTTTCTGGTGCAGCTGCATCTGATTATTCACTAGTCAATAAATAACCTCAACAGGAAGTTTGCTCTGGTACATGGGAATATGGCCAGGATGTCGTTATTCTTGGATCTAGTAGTATAAACTTATACATTTCTTGATCTAGTGTAGCAAGGAGGATTTTATTTAAAGTCAAAATTTCAGGCTTATATCAACCTAGAGAAACAGCAACAGAATCTAAGAATAACCTTTTTTGTATAACTACCAAATTAATTTGAAAACTACTAACCATTATTATTCGAATGTGACTGTTCAAATCAACATCTTGGAGAGACAGTCTGTTTTCAAATTTACTTTTTAAGTATACCCTATTAATTCTTGCAGCCTATTTTTAAAAACCTCTGAAGTTATAATAACCTCATAATAAGTAGATATTTTAAATGGACATTTACATTTTTTTATTTTGCTAAATTTCACATTTTCATTCATAGATTGTCCAAGAAAAAAGTTATTATTTAAGATGCTTAAGGATCTTCCTCAAGAAATCATATGATTTTTCTAAACAGATCAACATTTAAAAAGAGATAAATCTGTTGTGCCCCAATCAAATTCATGGAGGGAAATTGTTATAAATAATATATTGACAGATATCTTAAATAGCTACAATTATAATTATTATTATAATGTTAGACATTACCATAGATGAATGTTTGAACTATAAGAAACACGTGTCTAACATCTTCGTCTTATTTATTTTTTAATAAGCAATAATTTAATGTCAATTTCAATAGCACAGAGAATGTTTTTGCTTAACTTCCATATCAACCCTTTAACAACCTTTTTTAACAACCCTTTAAAAAAATAGGTTAGAAACGTTTATACCTACCTATGTTTTCATATATTTCACATACCATAATTAACTTTTTAAAGTTATATATGTCTACAATAGTTTTCATGAATCATATAAACACTTATATTTCAAAAGTTCAAACATGGATTATTAAAAGCCTAAGATTAAAGAGTATTAATTGGAAATCCGTAAGTATACAATTTCTTAAATATATTCAAGTAAAGTATAAAAATAATTAAATATAAATGCATCTGATTCAGTTAATTAACATAATCCAAGAAGTAATCAATAATTTCTTTCACTGAATGTTATTTGTGTTGGCTTTAGTGTTTACAAGACAGTCTTATAGAAACACACTCCAAAAATATTTCAATTAAACAGTTCATGACAATTTTTTTTTTTTTTTTTTTTTGAGACGGAGTCTCGCTCTATCGCCCAGGCTGGAGTGCAGTGGCGCAATCTCAGCTCACTGCAAGCTCCGCCTCCCGGGTTCACGCCATTCTCCTGCCTCAGCCTCTCCAAGTAGCTGGGACTACAGGCGCCCGCCACCACGCCCGGCTAATTTTTTGTATTTTTAGTAGAGACGGGGTTTCACCGTGGTCTCGATCTTCCGACCTCGTGATCCGCCCGCCTCGGCCTCCCAAAGTGCTGGGATTACAAGCGTGAGCCACCGCGCCCGGCCGACAATTTTTTAAAAAGCCACCAGGTCCTATGGCTCACACCTACAATCCCAGCTATTTGGAATTTTGAGGCAGGAGGATAGCTTGAGACCAGGAGTTCAAGACCAGCCTGGGCAACATAGCAAGACTCCATTTCTAAAAGAAATCTGAAAAAATAGCCCAGAGTTGAAGCACATGCCTGTAGTCCCAGCTTCTAGGGAGGTTGAGGCAGGAGGAATCCTTGAGTCCAGGCTGAAGTATAGTTGCATGATCATAGTTCATAGCAGTCTATGACTCCTGGGCTCAAGGGAATCCTCCTGCCTAAGCCTCCTAAGAAGCTAAGACTATTGGCACATGCCACCACACCCAGCTAATTGTTGAAATTTTTTTGTATCGACAAAGTGATATTGTTTGGCTGTGTCCCAACCTGCATCTCAACTTGAATTGTATCTCCCAGAATTCCTACATGTTGTGGGAGGGACCCAGGGGGAGGTAATTGAATCATGGGGGCTGGTCTTTCCCCTGCTATTCTCGTGATAGTGAATAAGTCTCACAAGATCTGATGGGCTTATCAGGGATTTCTGCTTATTGTTCCTCCTCATTTTCTCTTGCTGCCACCATGTAAAAAGTGCCTTTTGCCTCCCACCGTGATTCTGAAGTCTCCCCAGCCCTGCGGAACTGTAGGTCCAATTAAACCTCTTTTTTTTCCCCCCCAGCATCAGGTATGTCTTTATCAGCAGTGTGAAAACAGACTAATACACAGGGTCTCACTATATTTCCTAGACTGGTCTTAAGAGAATATGTGGCTCAGGTTCCCAAGACATGTACTTCAGATATCTTGCTCTATTTCCTTCCTTACATATATGGTATTGCATTTAATGCTCCCTAGAACCAGTTCACTAAATACAAAAAAAAAAAAAAAAAGAATAGAGTTTCAAATGTGTTTTGCAATGGGTTTCATGAACCAGAAGTATACAGCTGAAACATCACAGTCCCCTGAAGGGCTCCACCCAAGGATCGTAGGAAGGAAAAATCCTGCCAATAGGCAGAACATCAAGAAGTACATTTGGTTGTTGACTGTGCCTCAATGGAGATATAGTAAGAGGAACAGGTTGACACTGATTCATGAACAACTTAATAGAATAGAACCAAATAGCTATGCAGGATAATCAAAAAGAACATGCTTAGAAGCTTATTCAAAAGGAAGTTGAGAAAGACAACTATAATGACATGAAGTGTAAGGATATTAGTATCTACTATGAGTGCTCATCACAGGCATCCATTACAGAGAATGATCCATTACAGAGAATAATTTGTTAGTGACTCCAATTGTAGCTGCTATTCAAGCTGTGATCTCTCTATTGGAGCAAATTAACAGAGCAAAGCACTGAATATTCAGCTACTGATGTGGAGAGCTGGAAAATACTCTGTGCCTTCTTTTTTTTCCCCTTTATATCAACAAGCAAAGACCACCAGAAGTAGGTACTTCCAAATGTCCAGAAGAGCAGTTCACGTGCAGTATCTTAAATCAAAGTCTGTCAATACTCTGTCTTCCCTAATTATCACTCATGGGCCTTGACTTTCTCAACAGCCCATAGAACATGGTGCCCCATCCACTTCACTGCTGGCATGCTAATTAGAACTGGTGATCTGGATGCAGCAAGTATCCTAGATGTCTTCGTGAGACTTATGCATGGGCAGAGAAAAACCACACTCCTGACACAAAAGAAAACAGTCTCTATTCTCCTTATTTCAAACAGATGTCTACATGGTAATTTGTCACAATGTTGCTGGAACTGCTAGGTCGGCAAAAAAATAAGACGACGTCAAGATGTGCAAAAAGTTTCTGGCCCTGATTCCAATAGTTGTTGTTTTCATGGCAGAAGTCAGTTTTCCTTCTGGTCCTCACTGGGTAGGACTGAGTCAGCACAATTTCAGTGACTCTAGGCTGATTTCAGGTGGTACATGTTAGACAGAAAAAAAGAATCAAATGCAACATTATCTTCAGCTGCAGAGTGGGTGATGGCTTACATACTCTAGCCCACAGGTATCTTCTTTCTATTTCTCTTGGCCCTGCCTCCTGCAAGAGTTTCTTTCTTTCCCTGCCCTATAGATTTTTTCTAATGATTTTGCAACAGATGTGCTGTTTCCATACCCTCGATTGAAACATCTAGACTGCTTTTTGTTTTTATTTTTGCTCTAAACCTGGTGAAAACAATAATAATTAAAATATCTAGCCATTAATGGTATGTAACTTTAGTTCAGACTTGCTAACTATTGACCACATAACCTTGCTGTTTTCCTGCTTTGCATGTGCACCGGGCATGACATGAGAAGCAACTTTGAGTTAAGCTCTTCTTCAGCTGCCCTACCTAGCTTATCAGGAGATCCATGCCTCAATATTAATTTTTACAATTTTTGTTTAGTAACTATGTAAAAAACCTGGGTCAGATTTAGCTGGAAATATAGATATGCTAAATCTGATGGGAAATTAATATCTCCCAAAAGAAAAGCCTTTGCCTTAAAAAGTTACTTGAATTTGCAATGTGTATTCTTCAGTGCTATTAGTTTCTTAGCTTCACAGACATTGTCTTTAACTGAGACTGGTGGTCAGATTTACAGCCTAATTTAATACTGATTCACAAATATTCACACTTTTCAATTTTATCTTTTCTTTAAACATAATTTTATAATTTAAGACTAAACAGCATGAAATGAGTATTTAATCTATAATTTGAGTAGCCCAAAACTTGAGTTACAATAAGCAATAAACCAAACATATAGGTTTCCATCTATGAAAGCAAGGGGAATACAGGTGGCATAGACAGTTAGTAAGAAGAAACTAGAAACTGATACTGTAAGCACAGCTACAACCTTTATTTATGTAAAACAGACTAAGAGGTAAAGGATCTATTACCCTTCATAATATGCTCTCTCTCTATATATATTCTTCTCACTAATTTTATTACACATTCTTATCTTTGAGATTCCAACATGTGACAAGAAAACAAGATGGAAATATATTCCAGAAGAGCAGATGTTATTGATTTGGAATCACTCATTTGAAAATGTTAAATGTCAAGTTTTTAAAGTTTTTAATTAAATCTTATTGCCATTTGATTTTATAAGCATACAAACCAGGTTAGGTCAAAATTCATGTGTCCATGTGTCCCGCCATCTTGCCTGGCTAGTTTTTGTATTTTTAATAGAGATGGGGTCTCAGCATGTTGGCCAGGCTGGTCTTGAACTCTTGATCTTTTCAGTATAATTGCTCCTCCAACTCTGCACAGGCCCACCACACATTTTTACGGAAACAGAAAGTACTGCAGGTTGAGTGTGAGAGATTTCTGGATGACAATTCAGTTGGTTTGCCCTTCGTCCTAGTCACAGTGTTGTATTAAATTCCTCAGCCTCACTTACTTGTCTGTAAGCGAGGCCATATGATTAGGGAAAAGGATGTGGATGGGAGTATTATCTACTCTTTTGAGTCCTGCTCAGTTTTTCCTATAAACATTCCCTTCCACACAGCCAGGAAATAGAAGTATTTTATATCTCTGAATCACCCTCTTCCAAATAGGGAAAATCATTTTGGATTAAATGAATGAGGAAAAATGATCTACAATGTTAAGCCATTGAGAGATTTATTTTTATGGGTTATATATTTTTATTGGTATTTTTACTGATTATATTTATTGATATATTTGGTAATACCACACTAAACAATAAAAAGTATCAAACAACTCACGTTTTACCCATTTTTAAAATTAATTTGAAGTGCAAAAGTATAGCAAATGCTTGGGAATTTTAAAGTTTACTATTCTTTTTTGTTTGTTTGTTTGTTTGTATGTTTTTGAGACAGAGTCTGGCTGTCACCCAGACTGGAGTGCAGCGGTGTGACCTTTGCTCACTGCAACCTCCGCCTCCTGGGTTCAAATGATTCTTCTGCCTCAGCCTCCCGCGTAACTGGGACTACAGGTGCCCGCCACCTTGCCTGGCTAGTTTATGTATTTTTAATAGAGATGGAGTTTTACCATGTTGGCCAGGCTGGTCTCGAACTCTTGATATCAGGTGATCTGCCCTCTTTGGCCTCCCAAAGTGCTGGGATTACAGGCAAGAGCCACTGCACCCAACCAAAAGTTTAATATTCTTAGTTTAAAAGTTTTGCAAGGGATTTGAACCTCATGCTACAAAGTGACCTGCTATTACTTGGTCATGAATTTATATTATGGACCGTCAAAGAGGCTAAGTAAGTTAAAGCCAATGATTTGGCTGTTTGCTCAGCCCAGCTGTGCAGCCTACATTCTGTGTCTCAGAATTGTTATTTTTGTTCTCAACTGATTTTCCCCTATCCATTAACACTCAAGAAATCACAAAAATCTAATTTTCTACCTTCAACTTATGACTCAGCAAAGAAAATTTCTAATTCTTTTTCTTTTATTTTTCTTTTGTTTCTTTTTTAATAAACCTGACATTGTGAACATATCTCTTATTGTTAAAATAACTTTCAATTTAAGGAAAACGTTTTTTCATATTAATAAAATAACTCCAAAGGGACTTTATGGAATCATTACGAATGTAAAAACTTACTATATATTTCTTAAAAATTTTACCATATTTCCTATTTTGTGTTTTTGTTCATTTTTTAAAATGTTATATATATAGGTGTAATGTACTTCATAATATTGACAAGACTTCAATGACACTTAAATGACACTAAAAAAGTTATGTTTTAAAGAGTTTCTCAAAGACATTATGCTTTAAAATCAATGTTGTACAAATGCTTTGATAAACCAGAATGCACAAAAGTGCTGAAAACATTATTTATGACAGGGCTATTCACATACATTTTGATTATTCTGTGTAGAAGCTGAAAGGTATAAATAACATATGTGATATAATCTTGTAGCTTCTCAGAGCAAAACAACACCTTTGGCCTTAGATTTTGAAGCATAATGCTTATTTGTTATAAGCTCTTAAATTAAACTGAATTTTATTTTATTGAATATATCTTATAATTTAATAGTTTGTATAAAATATTTCAGCATATGATAACTCTGTGGGGAAATGAAAACTGATATGACTTCAAATAGAAGGAAGAGACCACTGGGAACATTTTTTGTAGAGGTCATGCACCATTTATCTATTTGCTTTAACTCAGAAGTTTCAAGGTGTATGTTGAACAGATGCTGGAGAACTCAATATTAAATAAAGTTCTCAGAAATCAGCTTCCTGTGAAGTGTTAAAAGAGTTTTGACTTTCAATAATGCTTAGCATTTCAGTTTATCTCAGAATGTTAAAAAGGCAATGTTGAATCAAACCTACAAAAGAATTTATTAAACCTGAGGTGAGAGTCCCAACAAATGAAGCAATGCCCACTAAGGAAAAAGTCATTGTAAGAAGTGCAGAACAGGTACCATGTATGGGTTACATGAGCAAGAGTCTACCAGAGCAATCATTTTGATTCCATGATTTGAATTAAACAAAGATGTTGCGGGAAGTCAGGGACCCCAGATGGAGGGACCAACTGAAGCCATGGCAGAAGAACATGGATTGTGAAGATTTCATGGACATTTATTAGTTCCCCAAATTAATGCTTTTATGATTTCTTATGCCTGTCTTTACTGCAATCTCTAAACATAAATTGTGAAGATTTCATGGACACTTATCACTTCCCCAATCAATACCCTTGTGATTTCCTAGGCCTGTCTTTACTTTAATCTCTTAATCCTGTCAGCTGAGGAGGATGTATGTCACCTCAGGACCTTGTGATAATTGTGTTAACTGCACAAATTGTAGAGCATGTGTGTTTGAACAATACGAAATCTGGGCACCTTGAAAAAAGAACAGGATAACAGCAATGTTTAGGAAACAAGAGAGATAACCTTAAACTCTGACCGCCAGTGAGCTGGGTGGAACAGAGCCATATTTCTCTTCTTTCAAAAGCAAATGGGAGAAATACTGCTGAATTCTTTTTCTCAGCAAGGAATGTCCCTGGGAAAAAGAATACGTGCCTATGGGTGGGTCTATAGATGGCCCCCCTGGGCGCGGCCATCTTCTATGGTTGAAACTGTGGGGGTGAAATAGACCCCAGTCTCCCATAGCACTCCCAGGCTTATTAGGAAGAGGAAATTCCTGCCTAATAAATTTTGGTCAGACCGGTTGCTATCAAAACCCTGTCTCTTGATAAGATGTTATCAATGACAATGGTGCCCGAAACTTCATTAGCAATTTTAATTTCACCCCAGTCCTGTGGTCCTGTGCTCTCACCCTGCCTCCATTTGCCTTGTGATATTCTATTACCTTGTAAAGTATGTGATCTTTGTGACCCACACCCTATTCGTACACTCCCTCCCCTTTTGAAAATCCCTAATAAAAACTTGCTGGTTTTGCGGCTCGTGGAGCATCATGGAACCTACCATCATGTGATGTCTCCCCCAGATGCCCAGCTTTAAAATTTCTCTCTTTTGTACTATGTCCCTTTATTTCTCAAACCAGCTGATACTTAGGGAAAATAGAAAAGAACCTATGTGACTATCGGGGCAGGTTCCCCAATACAGAATTATTATGTTAATATGCTGATTGTTTATTTAATCAAATCCAATTATTTATTGTTATGTTTTATTATCACAGTCATGTTTTCTTAGACCTGCTGCTGAATTATCAAAGGTACAACTGGTTCCAAAGGAGAATTGGTAAAGGAAATACAAATCATATTTGAAGGCTCAAGACAAAGGTGATATTTTAGTTTACTTATTTTTATGGTTCAGATAAAATGAAATAATTTTTCTAACACAAAATTATCAGGGTCTTTTTAACAGGTGTGATCGCATGAAAAATTGAGCCAAATATTCATACCCACAAATCATGGATGGTCACCTGAGCATGTTTAAACCAACTAAATTTGGTCTAAGAATCTTGCTGATAATTAGAAAAAAGTGCATGAACCAGAAATCAACAGAAATTAATTTAAAGAAGGAAAGCTATAGCTTATGTAAAGTTATCCTGCTGAAAGTATACTAGTCTTAATTTCAAGTGCCATCTGAATTTTAGAAACTATGTGATATGATCTGGCTCAGTGTTCCCACCCAAATCTCATCTTGAATTGTAATCCAAATTCTAATTCCCTCTTGTTGAAGGTGGGACCTCGTGGGAAGTGATTGTATTATGGGGGCAGTTATCCCCATGCTGTTCTTGTGATAGTGAGTTCTCACATGATCTGATGGTTTTATAATGGGCTCTTCTGCCTTCGCTCTGCACTTCTCTCTCCTGCCACCTTGTGAAGAAGGACGTGCTTGCTTCCTCTTCTGTCATGATTGTAAGATTCCTGAGACCTCCCCAGCCACGTGGAACTGTGAGTCAATTAAACCTCTTTCCTTTATAAATTACCCAGTCTCAGGTATTTCTTTACAGCCATCTGAAAACGGACTAATATACTATGTAAGAAGAGAAGAAATAAGCTATGTATTTCTTTTCCAGAATGAGAAATATGTCCAAGTAAAGAAGAAACACAAGATGACTACTCTTCTCTTTATAAAGATATGAGAAAATGATTTTGTAAACATTTTTACAGTAAATCAATTAAGAAAGTCATTTTTTAAATGACATCAGGGAAGTCATTACAAAGCAAGATTATGATATAATGAAGTATCCCATTTCTTTTTCAAAAAATATAAATATGAAATATTTTCATTATTTTAAAACAAACATTTCAGTAACCCTACTTATGTTCATAAAGTTTTTGTATACAATAATGCATTCAGAAAATTGTAAATGCATGCATACATGTGTTTGATGTCATGATCTAACTGTAACATTTAGTATATTCCGAGAAGCTTTGTCAATGATAAAAATGTTTGGGAGAATGAACCAAAGAATCAATCATGCTGTATTTAATGTGCCATTCTGGAAAATCCACTCAGAACCCTTTACAGTAATTCTGATACAATCTATAAACAATGTAGCATAATTTGTTTAAACAATAAAGGAGTGGGCCTTTTCTATGGAATGACTATTACTTAGAGTATATGATAGCAAAGCCCTCAAGGGTTAGCAGGAAACATTCTGGCTTTTGTTGTTTCTGTCTAGACAGAATTACTATTAGTACTTTCTAACACTTTTTCTGCCTTATTTTATTAAAATTGGTTTTAAATATGTCTGAACTTTAGTGTTGAGACCAAATATTAAAGAAACGATGTCCTCTGATTATTCTAAAACGTATAAACTGATAACGGGTTTTACAAGGATGTCAGAAAATATTTTTTCCAAGGACAATCAGAAATTCAGAATGATAAATTTCTGGTGTAAGATGGTTGGGTAACAAAGAAACAATTTTTTGTTCTTTAAAAAGTTTTCATTATGAAAAATTTCAAACACAGTCAAAGGTAGAAAAAATAATATGAGTTTGATCCCTCTAGACTTAAGCATCAACAAAGGTCAATTTATATTATTTCCTTGTCCTGGTATTATTTTGTGTCAAATACCAACTTAAAAAATTATTACCACTCTATTAGCATAGTTCCTTTATGTTATCATATATTTAGTCAGTTTCCACATTTAGATTTAGGATTCAAATGAGGTCCATTTCACTGTATTAGATTGTCTCTTAAATTGTAGGTTGTCACTACATTTCTTTTTATTCCTTGCTACATCTAATGATAGAAGAAATAGTTTTAGGGATGCCACATTTTTAGATGTCTCCCAGGGAGATAGATGTTCCTTCCCTCACACACACAACAGTAGCAGGTAATAAGAATATTATCGGGATACTTATGAATCACTGTAGAAAAGACACATTATCACTGATGGAAAGGAGAGGAGAAAAGAGGTTGAGTACCACCAACTCTGCCTACAATTTTAAAAACATCTGAAAATAGACAGAAGAAAAAGAAAATAGCTAGCATCTACTACCTGATATCATTCAGATATCATAACCTAAATGTTAGAAATATTTTATTGATTCTAAGTTCAATCATTTAGCACCAATGGACTAGGAAGTCATAAAAACGCCATGATTTTAGATACTTTCAAGATTTTTTTTCCCACTGCCAGTAAATATATTCCTGTCCATGCAAGATACAAGATAGGGGAATATTCAGAACAATAAGGGGACATTTTTGAACTGTTGTGTTTACAGTGTGGCATATATGGTTAATAATAGCAAACTGCAAGACCAAAAATATCATAAAGCCACATGCATTGCCAAAAGATTTTAAAAATAATCTTTAATAATTTAACACTACATTTATAAATTATTTTTGTTCTAAATTTGGTAGGGTTAATTAACCCAATGTTAGTATAGAAATGTTGATTTTCTTTTTTTGTCCTTTAAATTTTTTTAATTTAAAACAAAGTGGCAAATTAGAATGTTATAAAATATCAATAAACAATAAACACCTATAATGATTGAGAGATGCTTGGGTAATAAAAAACTTAATTTTTTATCCTTTAAAAACTTTTCATTATAAAAATTTTCACACATATTCACAATTAGAAGAAATAATATGACTTTGATTTATCTAGATCTAAGGTTCAACAAAGGTCAGTTTTATTTTGTTTAGTTCCCCACACTATTTTGTATCAAATACCAACTTAAACAATTCTTACCATTCAATTAGCATAGTTCCTTTATATTATAATATATCCAATCAGTTTTTCCATTTTTTGTTTCATAAAAAAATAAAAGTTATGTTTATTCCAACTATGTAATAGCTGCTTTAGTCTCCAGTCTGATTACTCCTTTAGTATCTCTCTTTAGAAATGAACTTGCTTAAATTTACAAAGCTAGTAAATGGCTTGGTCAGCATTTTAAACAGTTCGGCTTCAAAGTTTTTATGCTAACAATAATATAATGAGTCCTTTTTGCATTATTTGTTTCATATTTTGATATAGAAATATAATTAAAACATTAAAATATTAGTCACTTATAAACCACATTCTTAGTTTCATACAGCTATCTCCAAAAGGAGCCATGAACATGAGTCTGATTTATACTTCAAGTCAGTTTAACACAGTTACATATATCTGCATGAATAATCTGTAGTGTTGTCTTCGTGTAGGTATATTTTCATTGTCGTGAAATATGTGCTCTAGGCCAGGCGCAGTGGCTCATGCCTGTAATCTCAGCACTTTGGGAGGCCAAGGCAGGCAGATCACAAGGTCAGGAGTTCGAGACCAGCCTGGTCAATATGGTGAAACCCCGCCTCTTCTAAAAATACAAAAATTAGCTGGGCGTGGTGGCAGACGCCTGTAGTCCCAGCTACTCGGGAGGCTGAGGCAGGAGAATCACTTGAACCCGGGAGGCGGAGGTTGCAGTGAGCCGCAATCACGCCACTGCACTCCAGCCTGGGAGACAGAGCAAGACTCTGTCTCAAAAAAAAAAAAAAAAAAAAAAGAAATATGTGCTGTATTAATTACTTTGGAGGTTTTTTCATTAATATTATTTTTTATCTAAATTTACTTGGATCTAAATCATTCTCTTTAATTGGCAGACAATATTCCAGCCATTGAGTCTAACAGAATAATTGATTGATTTCTATTTTTCTCTGTCACGTAGAATGCTGCAACATTTATCCTTTGACATAGTTCCTTGCACGTATGTGGGAGAGTTACTCATGGCTATGTATCTGTGAAATGGTGTTACAGAAATGCAGTATACACATATCTTCAATTAAGCACTAAAAATTATTCTCATAAATGCCTTCACATTTAGATAAGCAGAATTCTGTGATGACCCAATAGAGTCATGCCTCGTGCTATCCAGGCTTTTTGTTATTTCCCTTTGTTTGGGTGTGACCACAATCTGAAACTTTCTTCTAATCTGCAGAATATGGCAAATGTGCTGGAATATCACTGCCAAGATGTAAGGTTATTTGGCAAGTGTGAAGGTATTTTGAAGATGTAATTAGGCACCCAAACACTTGACTTGAATTTAATCAAAAAGGAAATAATTGTATCTGGAACTGAGCTAAACGTTAACTTCTATAGATAATCAGAGATTCTGAAGGGTAGACTGAACCAGCAGAGACTCTCTGTTCATTGCTAGCCTTGAGGAAGCAACTTGCTGTATATTCTACAGTCACACACACACACAAAATTGTTGCCAATAACCTATCCCTAATTATGCATCCAGTTGAAAATGAAGCCCAGCTACCATTTTGATTTCAGCCGTGTGAGACCCTGAGCAGAAGACTAAATTGAGTGTTGGTATGCTTAGACTCTAAAACCACTGACACTGTGAGACAATAAATGTGTGTGGTCTTAAGTCAGTAAGTTTGTGAAAATTGACCAAATAGCAATAGAAAATTCATACACTAAACTTACATTTCCACTGCAGTGTATAAACTTCCACATTCTTTTTTTTATTATTATTATACTTTAGGTTTTAGGGTACATGTGCACAATGTGCAGGTTTGTTACATATGTATCCATGTGCCATGTTGATTTCCTGCACCCATTAACTCGTCATTTAGCATTAGGTATATCTCCTAATGCTGTTTTTACCAACAGTTGATTTTGTTAGATTATTTTAAATTTTTGCCAAGCTTACAAGTAACTAATTACATCTTATTGTTTTAATTAGCATTACCCTGATTATTAAGGAGATTGACAATGTTTTTAAAAATATTCATCGGTCATTTGTATTTCCCATTTTGTGAACATTTAAAAATCCAGGTGACTTTATTCGTTAAATATTTTGTCCTGTTCTTACTGACTTTTTGAAATTTTAGTCTGAAAAGACATACTTGCTATATATAATTCACATGTCATCCCACGGCTTGTCGCTTTGTTCATTTTATTTATTTATTCTAATGTGAATGTGTGTGTGCCTGGGTGTATGTCCATATGATGTGCTTGTACTTTTTTTTAATCTGATATATACGTGTGTGTTCTTTAAGAATGCTTTTCATTTCCACATCCCAAAGTCATAAAAATATTGTCATACATACATGTTTGCAAGAGCTCTGATGTGTTTGATTTTTTTCTTCTTCTTTTATTTCTTTTCTTTTCTTCTTTTTTTTTTTTTTTTTCAGATGGAGTTTTGCTCTGTCGCCCAGTTTGGAGTGCAGTGGTGCTACCTCGGCTCACTGCAATCTCTGTCTCCTGGGTTTAAGCAATTCTCCCTACCTCACCCTCCCGTGTAGCTGGAATTACAGGTGCCTACCATCAAGACTGGTGAATTTTTGTATTTTTAGTAGAGACAGGGTTTAACCCTGTTGGCTGGACTGGTCTCAAACTCCTGACCTCAGATGATCTGCCCACCTTGGCTTCCCAAAGTGCTGGGATTACAGGTGTGAGCCACTGCACCTGGCTAGTTTTTGATATTTTTAAATATTATATATTTTAAACCCTCTTGGGATTTATTTTTCTATATAGCATCTGTTATTCATGTTGTATACACTAAAAACCTGATATTTCTAATACCTACTTTTAAATTATCTAGATATTTATCTTTGTTTTGGAATATCACCTGGAACTTCTACCAATATTTCAAATGTACTTATTTTTTGTTATATTTTAACTTTCTCTTAAATATATACTATACTTTTCATCTTGGAGTTAGTTTTTGTTGTCATCAGTGTTGTATAAAATCATAGGAAATGAAACTAAATAGACCTTACAAGTGAGTATTAGGTAAGAGGATAACACAACTATGTGAAAACAAGATTAGAACTTAAATCTTTATTTTAATAACTAGATATATTGTACTCATTCGGTAAGTATAAATTTATCATGTGTAACAAGTCTAACATATTGAGGAGATGAATAATAAATGTTAATTACCATGAGAGGGCTTGTCATCTTCTGGATAAGTCAAAAGAAAAAAGCATAGAGGAACCATA
This sequence comes from Hylobates moloch, assembly GCF_009828535.3. Taxonomy (NCBI): domain Eukaryota; kingdom Metazoa; phylum Chordata; class Mammalia; order Primates; family Hylobatidae; genus Hylobates; species Hylobates moloch. The sequence continues at coordinate 149,678,478 of NW_026652279.1, forward strand.
TGCAATGGAAGCTTGTGCTACAAAATAGTTACTACCTTAGACTTTGGAAAGCACATTAGTTTGAACCCCTATTAACTAACTATTAGTTAACTAATAGTTAACTATTAACTAACATCTTTGGTAACTGAGCATATATGTAACATTTTTGGTAAAAAATTATTTGATGTTACATGTATAAACAAGGTTCTGGTTCACAGAAAAGACTTAAATGCGAACTATTTTATAGTACAGCATTTGTAAAATACCACAATAAGATTTTTTTAAAAAACTTCTTCTGTATTGTAATTATTTTGGTATCAACTGATGGAAGCATTCTTCCTATGGGAATTGAGACTTCTATATCAACAGAGCCCAGAACTGCACAGACAGGAGGTAAACATTCTTCAGAAGAACTATAATTTAATAGTGAGAGATGCTACATGGAATTATGCCACATGATTGTTAGTCCAAGCACTATTGTTTTGTCATAAACATCTCTTCAACATGCAGCACTTCTACTTTGTGGTAGGTTATTCTGCCATACTGTAAGGCCAAATGCTCCTAGGCCATGGGCTGTATGATGAAACCAATGTAATGCATGGGCATGAGAATACTGCTGCATATCTTTTGTTGTGAAATAATGTTCCTTCAAGAAAAATGTTGGATTTGGGTACCATGGTGCTGGATAAGGCATGCTAGAAGCCTGCAGATGATGGTGTTAACAGATTCATTTAAGAAAGGAGGGGAAATCCATATCCAGAATACAGGCGGTGCAGTGGGAGACTGAGCCATATGCCTCTGTAATTTATTTTTATCAGAAAGCCATATTCAAGCCTGGTCATTTATATGCTGTTTCTACTTGATGATCATTTATACTTGTGCATGACAAATTTTATAACATGTTGAATCAAATGCTAACGAATTTATAAACAGAAGTTTACTGATTGTATGATCAACATTTTTTTCTGACAAATTCTAGTAATAAAACAGAAATTGTTTCACCAAAGTGGAGAAAAAGAGTCTGGCCTTTCTCCAATACTCTGGAAGTTCCTTTAGTGATTCTCCATTTAAGGCATTACGATAGATCTATACAGTATTCTGTTTGTCAAGGATACTGAGATATTTAGATCTGCTTGGCTATGAAACAAAAATATCAGAATAGCTTTTATAGTAGCCTAAAATTGCTGCAGGGCCTTCTCTTGCTCTGAGCCCAACTTAAAACAGCAACTTTGTGGTTAACTCATTAAAGAGCCACAGAAACATACATATATAATTTTTATTCCCTCTAAAATTAAAAAAAAAGTCCCATTAAAAGGAGGCTGAGGCAGGTGGATCACAAGGTCAGGAGTTCAAGACCAGCATGGTGAAACCCCGTCTCTACTAAAAATACAAAAATTAGCTGGGTGTGGTGGCATGCTCCTGTAGTCCCAGCTAGTCAGGAAGCTGAGGCAGGAGAGTTGCTTGAACCCGGGAGGCAGAGGTTGCAGTGAGCCGAGATCGCACCATTGCACTCCAGCCTGGGTGACAAAGTGAGACTCCATCTCAAAAAAAAATTTGTTCCACTTTTTGAGTCATAGTCAATGCATGATGTAATAAACTGGCTTTGACTTTGGAGGGTCTGTTTTTTCCAAGTCAAGACCACTGAACATAAATTTTCCTAAGATGAATAGCTTTGTTTCCTATTATCTGGGATATATGTAACATACCAATGCATCTCATAGATTTGCTACTTTTCTTTCTTATCCAGCCCTATCAGCGTGATGTCATGAAGTCAACTGACCACTGTGATTGTCTGTGGCTAGCAATTAATTTCTTGATGAACTTGATCAGTGGTACTCAAAGCATGATCTGTGGTCTGGCACTGATTTAAAAACTGCGAATTTATTGGCCTACAATGAGAGAAGTACACACTGAATGTAAGCTTTGACCCATCTCGTTATAGACTGACATAAGTCCAGAGACTAGATGTCAGATAGCACTGGAGGAGATTATGGATAAGAATATGAGAGCTGGCATAGCCCTGAGGCAAGACCATAAAATCGTCCCGTTGTCCCAGCCAGATGATAGCAAACAACTCAAGGTGTTGAATGTAATTCGGTGTAAAGGAGAAGAGGCATTTGTCAAATCAATAGCTGTAAACCAAGTGTCAGGTAAAAATTGCTGTAGGTGATATAACATGCCTGGAGAAGCATTTGCTTCTGAGTAAGATTATTATAATCCACACATTATTGTTAAGATTCATTGACTTTTGCACAAGAAAAACCATCAAGTTACATGAGAATGTGAATAAGAATCCTCATCTCTGTATCTTCCAAGTCTTAATTGTCACTAATTTTTGCATTTCCTCAAGATATGTGCTATTATCATGTATTTTCATTATCCTGATAAGAGTAATTTTCAGTATTCTTCATACTATAATAGCTAGGGTGAACACTTAATTTATTATGCATACCCAAATACTTTTCTGAGTGAAAGGGAATGCAGTAATTCTATTTGGACAAGAAGATGTGAACTGGGTTTGGCAAAAACGTAGAGTAAATACAAATATTTCTCAATCCATAGGTTCAGGAGCTAATGTTTGTTAGGATTCTAAATGCCATAGATTATGCTTATTTCAATTATTCATCTAAGAATTTCTAAAATAATTAAAGGGTGTCTTTGCAAGCCCCTTATACCATTGTGAGATGAACTTGTACCAAAACTCCATTCATCTTCAGGTGACTATAGGCGGAGTATTGCTTTTGATCCTTGGAAAATAGCATTAAACCAAAGTTATATCAATTAAGCCTCAAAAATTTTGAATAGTACCCATTTCTAGCATTCTGTTGCCTTTGCGAATGACCTCAGTTCCCTTAGGAATAGCATTGGAGACATAATTATAGCATATATTTGTCAGTGATAAGGGTCTTTCTATGAGTAAATCTAGCTTTACATTGAATCAAGTGATTACAGAATTCTGAATAAACTAAGTTTATTGCAAGGTTATTACTCTCCATGTGGCAATAAAAATAAGATTTATTAAACCTAAATATATTTTCTAAAATATACGTGAAATACTAATTTAGGATATTGATCCCATATTTTATTGCTAGTAATCCATCACTCACTGATCACTGCAAAGAAGATGTAGATCAAAGCATTTCAATTATTACCTTATTCTTGCTTTCTATAATTGTATTTAAGCTTACTTTGTCTCTAATTGCTGAGTACTAATATCTTGTTTCTGCTGCTCTGGATGTAATCACACTCATGGAAATCACGTTATTCATTTCAGGGATGTCTTTCCCAACATAATTTATGGTCTACACACTCACCACAGCAGAGTTTATGAGGATAATGATGCTTGTCTCATTAATGCAGCTTAAGCTTAAGTGACGTGAGTATGCTTTTGACCTGCAAGAGCATATATCAAGCAGGTAGTTGTGCCAGCAGCACATGAAAAATATACCCCAGCATTCCTACTTCCCTAAATCTTTGAGTTTTCTCCTCTCCATTATTCAGGGACATTTTTAGTATCTCAACCTAATTGAATCTAAGCTAATACAATTTAAGTTCAAGTTTCAATCAATGTTTTAAACTGTTAAGAGTCATTGCCAACTGTGTAAGCTAACTTTTAAAATCCAAAATCATTTAAATAGACCCAGATAAATAAAGTCAACTCATTCTAATGATTTAGTAAATTATTCTTGGACTAACATTTTGAGGGTCCATTTATATAATACTTGCCCAGGTTTCTGCATATATGAATTTAAAAAAATTATTCAATTACTTGCCGCATGCTTTTCTGAAATTTGAGGTTGTTCCCTGTACCACACTGGAATTGACACTATCAAATAGAAGATGTGGAGGGGAGGTGATAATTGTGTTAACTGCACAAATTGTAGAGCATGTGTGTTTGAACAATACGAAATCTGGGCACCTTGAAAATATTCACAAAAAGTGAATATTTTGATTAGGATTTATTGAATTGGTAGACGTTGGGCTTTTTTCCTACATGATTCTGTCATTAATTAAGCAGACAAATGATCACAGAGATTCCACATATCACCTATGGAAATTATGGCACAGCCCTCAAAGTGGAGATTGCATACAATTACAGAATAGTTCTTTTAAGTTTATAAACAAATTAAAGCTTTAAAGGTCAATAATGCTATTTACTTTTGGATTATCAAAGCTCTATACCCCTAGCTTAGTGTTATTAAGAGGATCTCAGAATATTCCCTCAAATTCTGACTAAAATAAAATACTCTAAAATTATTAGTTTTATAAAACATTGTTGGACCCTAAAATTATTATTTTTAGAAAACATTTTTAGAAGTGGATAAATAATAACCCTATTAATTACAAAAACACATTTGACTCTTTGTATTAGTGGATACAAAAAATGTGATTTCTAATTCAATGTTTATTTTTGAAACTTTATTATAATACTTTTAGGTATAAAAGTAATGTATGTTCAGTTGAACAAATTAACAAAAGTAAAAATATATAATATGAATAAATAATAAATTCCTTTCACATGTCATCTTCCCTTGACTAACTAGTGTTTACGACATGTTGTGCATTTTTCATAGCCTTTTTTGTTACATCTAAACATATGGAAATGTGTACTATGAGCAAATATAAAAACAGATACTAGGCCCCGCGCGGTGGCTCATGCCTGTAATCCCAGCACGTTGGGTGGCGAATCATTTGAGGTCAAGAGTCTGAGACCAGGCTGGCTGACATGGTGAAACCCTGTCTCTACTAAAAACACAAAAAACTGAGCTGGATATGTTGGTACGCGCCTTAATCCTATGTACTCGGGAGGCTGAAGCATAAGAATAGTCTGAACCCAAGAGGTGGAGGTTGCAGTGAGCCAAGATTGTGCCACTGCACTCCAGCCTGGGTGACAGAGTGAGACTTTGCCTCCAAAAAAAAAAAAAAACCATATATATATATATATATAATATATAAAATATAATGTAAATGTTTATATAAAATACAATGCAATTATTTTCTTTGTGTACTTTGTTCATAAATACATAAAAATTTTTTAAAAAGCAGAAAGAATGACAAATCATGTTGATGGAGCCTGGCTTTAAAGAGGAATATAATGTAATTTAGTTGTGCTGTTCGTTTTTTCTAACAATAGTCAGAACGCCTCTTTCGATGCCTTTAAAACCATGTTTTAAGGCTGAGTTTGATCTAACGTAATATTCTTATGGAAAAAGATATAAGCTTATAGACTACTAATTTGAAAATTAAGAAATAAACATCATTTCATAACTTTATACTTTTCATTTCTTTGAGAACTCTTTTTAAAACTGTTTTAAAAATGTTAACTCATCTAATATGTCAACTGAGATTTTACTTGATTGTCTTAAGTTTCCAGTTAGTAATATCTCTATACCACATGTCTTGCAATTGAGCAATTTGTTGTTTAACTCATATATTTAGGATTGAATAATTTGCTATAGTTGCTGATGAGAAGTGCCAGCCTTGTCTGAAATTTGTTTAAATTGGAATTATCTAATCTTTTGGGAATAGATGTGCTGTTTAGTTTTTCCTGCTTTGCTTAACAAATTTGATTTATGTATTTTTTTTCCCTGTGACCTGCCATATACTTTACTGGAAAAAAATGCATAGAAACACTGGGAGGAACTTCTCTGTAGTTTACTAAGAGATTCTGAAACTAATTTATACTGTCACCACCAGCCATTGGAACATATAAAAGAGTGACAATACTGTTGTGTATTTTAAAGTAGCAAGCACCTCTTTAATACAAAGCAAATGCTTCTTTCATTCCCCAGAAAAAAATAAAGTATGTTTCTATCCAAGGTGATATAAAAAATTACTGGCAACTCTTGACATTGGTTTCACAGACAAACAATTTAACTTTTATATTGTCTTCAAGTTAGAGTAGCATATTTAAGTGATATCATTAATAGGAGTTTTGTGCATTAAGCATATCTATTGCAAAAAACAATGCTCTCAATTATATATCTATTATGTTTTTAATGGAGATCTGCTTCCTAAAATGGAAGTGGGTATCTAGGTTTATTTAATTTATTTTCTAAACACACAAAGATAGTTCTTTTTTAAAATAAGATTAAAATTTCTTCCCAGAAAACAGCAGTCATGGTTTAGATTTGTCAATAAAGTGACTGAATCAAAGTTGACCTTATATGGAAAATATAATGATTTTAATGTTATTATTGCAGACAAAATTAATGGTTGATTGCCACTAATATTTCCTGTAATTTACTAGGTTATATCAAAGAGGAAATCACTTACCTGAGATAATTTCTACTAGAAGCTTTTGGGGAAGGACTTTACTCTCTAAAACTTAATACCAGACATATAATAACAGCAACAAAATTATATATAATAATACAGCCATTGGAAGACAATAGTAATTTGCTATTTAAATTTAATATCCTAACTCTTTAACTTACTGGTATTGTCTTAGTAGTGTGGTTTTATATATAACAAGAATTTCTCAATAATTACAGAATACTTGAGTTTGATTCAGAAGTAAAATATTCTGTGTGTTCTAATGAGCCTTAAGGCATTTTACTATATTATAGTCCATCTATTCAGAACAAATGAGCACATTTATATGAGAAAGTCATACTAACAATTCATTAATGATAGTAGGTATAAATAGTAATGAGTATTATTTCTCCTACAAACCTACTCAAGGAAGAGAATGCTGATGAAAACACATACAGGAAGAAATAATTACATGCTTATATGTCCATTTAGAGATGCTTAGAAAAAGGTGATTAAAGGATTATAAACAAAAACTCAATAATACTGACCCTATCCAACTCATAATAAAATTTATTTCCATCCAGAGTATTAGTGTCCTTGTTTGGTCACATTTCTAGCCATTCAGCTCATCAAGCCATTTGTTTTTCAGGGAGTTTTGTATAATTGATCCCTGAAATCTCTTGTGCTCCCTCAAATTCAAAACATGCAGGCTACTCTTGAAATCTGGAAAACACACACACACACACACACACACACTCTCTCTCTCTCTCTCTCTCTGGATGGTGTAATCTATTGAGACAGCAGTTGAGTGCTAAAAAACCACTTCTATCTGAGGACTTGTAGGACTTGCATTGTTATGGCTCATTGAAATTACACTGTACATAATACAATTGAATACAAGTATAATTACCCCTAAAAAATATGTCCCCTGTGTTCTCACTATGCTGAATTCTGATTCTTTTTCATTTCATTCCCAATCGTTGTATTTGATACTTGAAAACGCTGCTACAATGTTAACAAAGCTTAATGACTTTCACATTTTCATGCATACACTAACGGAAACTGTTTTTTCCAGAGACAAAATGCTGCCATTTCTATTGTAGTCTTAGTGCTGGGAGTTCTTCCTTTTGACAGTATGAATCTGAGGCGGTCTCCTTATCCCCTGCACTTTTAGACCACTACTCTTCTGCCTTCATGTAAAGCCATTATGTCTTTAAGTTACTTGTAATTCTGCTTTATCACCCTCTGTACATACATGCTAACACCTAGAAACTGCTTCCATCAAAATCTTTAATAACAGGCTGAAAGTGTTATTTTCTAACTCAAAATCATTCCATTAATATAAACATATTAGTAAAGATGATAAAGTTAAAAACTTGAATCCTTAATTTTTTAAATATTTTTTTTACAGCAAGATCATTTGTTGCATAATTTCATTACCCTCTCCTGTGCCTTGACAGCAGCAGGTAACTGCTTTATTGCTGAAATTCCTTATTCAGTCATCCCACTTTTTAACGACAGCTTTCTGTGTTTCAGCTTATTCTTGCAAGTACTCTAAACAATGACACAGGACAAATGATATAGCATTTCTTAGATCCTAGCATTATTCTAAGTGTTTTATAATACTTATATTTAATTCTCAAATCATTATTATTAGATAAATCTTATTACAGACACTTTAAACTCGAAGAAACTGAGGCCCAGGAGATTAATCACTTGTCTAAGGTTACCATATTTGTAAGGTATAGAGCTGAATTCCAACGAATATAGCATAGCTTAGTATTTATGCTGTCTAGTACCACAATAGTAAAAAATTCCAGTCTGTAACTGTCTATGTTTTTCACCTTCTCAATTCTTAGTAATTATTTGACCATTATCTTTGCACTTATACTTGTACCAATATATTTCTATTAGAAATCTGGCAAAATTTGAACACAGGATTAATCAAACTGTTTTTTTCTTTCCCAGCATGCACCCAGGTTAGAAGTGTTTCTTAGAAAAATTACAGAATCACACAAAATTACGCAACCAATACTTCCCTCAGCATACCACAGTAGTCCTCCTCTCTTCCCTCACCATGTTCTTTCTCCCACTTTTTCCAGAGTCTACATAAAGCAAACTCTACTCTCTTCATAACTTTTCTTTCTTTCCTTCTTTGTTCTCATCTAATTTACTTATTTATTACTTGAAAGAGAACTTAGAAGGCATCAGTGAAGAGTTCTCTTAATTTCCTAAACTTCCCTATAAAAGGAAGTATATTTGCAATTATTTTTTGTCTTTTGCTTTTATTTCAACAAAATTTTAAATGATGATGATATTAATACATTTCTACCTCTCATACTTTATTTTAAATATTTGATGGTGAGCTTAATTTTTTTTTGTTCATGATAGAAAAACAAAATAATTATCCATCTGGTAACATACACTAAAATCTATAAGATAGTAAAATATTATATTATGCTGATACACTGATGCTGTAAACTATGTAGAAACATAAAATTAGATTAACAAATGGTAGATAAGTATGCTTTATAATTTATTTAATGCATTCTATTATAACTAAAGGGAATACGTTCACATTTTGTATATAACACTTGGTTGACACAATTTTTATTTCATAAACAAATAGATTTTTGATGTTTTATAGACCTTTCCATATGTTAAGAACTGTTATCTTTATGCCACATCTTTTGTCAGCATTTTTCCCCAGCTTGCCTATTGTTTATGATGGTATAAATATATACTAGTTGAAAATTATGGGTTTGTGACCTTTTCCATTACTTTTATTCATAACTTCATCTTCACCCAGGGTGTGGTAATTCATCTACTTTTACTCATTAAAATGGAGTTTAATTTATGGCATTATGTAAAATGAAATTTTGTTTTAATATTCTCATATGTAAAATATCATTAATTAAAATGTTTATTTGTTGCTCTTTATTTTCTTTTTAATTGAGATCACTTTCTATGTTCTTGTAAAAATATTTCAAGCATACATATCCTATTCCATTAACCTGTTTATTTTTATATATACATATTATATATACATATATTTCAACATAGGGCAAGTTGTGTATGATATATCTTTGTATCTATTCAAACTTCAGCATGATGAAAAATCAGAGGGTTCAGGAGAAAATTTTAGGGCTAATAACATTGTGCCACATGTTTAACATTCTTTGTGTATGCTTGGAGTTAATTCAAACAAGCAATTCATGTTAATTCCCTCTCATAAGATCTTTTCTTAGATATACATGATTTTAAGGAGTGCTTGACATTGCTGGTATGATGTAAAAATAACTTCCATGAGAACTATTGCTCTGTCAAGAGGTGAATAGGAATTGGCAGAGGAAAATAGCAAGAAAGGAAAATATTGTGACTAAGAAAAGGAATATTTAGGGATAAGTAATTTTTCAGAGTGGAGGCTAATGTAGATGAACTATGCAGGCCATAGCTGAGAAAGTTTTCTACAAGCATGATGCTATTTTCCCTTTAGTCATTAGTTTCATGTCATGGGTATAAGAATATGAATACTAATGGCCAAGCTATGATGACACTAAGTGGAGGGCACTCCCAGAGCGGAAGCAGTATGTTACCACTCACTTTGTTATTCAATCTCTCCCTACAGGGCCATGTTCTCTGTTGATCTTTGCCTTTGTTTTGTGATGAAGCTGACCTTAAGTGTCTGGTACTTTTTAACCTTCCATCTTATATGAGACCAAGCATGATGGAGTTGATTGGGAGCCTGCTAAATATGCCTGGGGCTCTTGACTAGTAGGCTTAGCTCCAGGATAATTGCACTGGGAGACAGTCATTACTTTCAGTTCCCTAAATTACTGAACTCCACAGAAGTTTCCTAGACACTTTATATTTCTCTAAAGTGAATCTTCCAATTTTAGGATGGGGATAGACTGGGGAGATGGATATTGCCTGACAAAGATATTCTACTTGCTGGAATGGAAGACAAGAGTAGGTGCACGTAAAATTCTATATGGAGACTTTTCCTTACCATCCACCTTTGCTGCTGTCTTTTTTTTTTTTTTTTTTTTTTTTTT
>NW_026652279.1:149688866-149886413 GCF_009828535.3 Hylobates moloch
GAGGCTGAGGCAGGAGAATGGCGTGAACCCGGGAGGCGGAGCTTGCAGTGAGCCGAGATCGCGCCACTGCACTCCAGCCTCTCCGAGTAGCTGGGACTACAGGCGCCCGCCACGACGCCCGGCTAATTTTTTGTATTTTTAGTAGAGACGGGGTTTCACCGTGGTCTCGATCTCCTGACCTCGTGATCCGCCCGCCTCGGCCTTCTGTCTTATTTTTGATATATTCTGTTCTGTTACTTCTCTAGATAAATTATTCTCTGCCTTGCTTTATTGTATAATACCCATTCATTTTCCCCATAAATATGTCACATTGTATATACAACATATAGCTTTATATTTACAATTTATATATTTAAAATACCTATTTATATATGTATACATTTTGGTCTATTTTCCACTGAAAATACTTTGCTAGTTGTCTTTGTCATTATGATTTATATGCCTTGTCATTATTTATACTATAATGTATGGTAGGGATTAGACAGAAGCAAGGATAAATTTTACAGTTTACATACTTTATATTAAGTATAATCCTTTATTAATTGGGTGTTGGCTTTATTATCCCTGAACTCTGTGTATCTCTCATTTAAATGTCTGCTATTTATGAAAAATTATATTATATTTTTGTCCTTGGTTATATTTTTGTCATTGGTTGTTTGGGCTTTTTGTAACCTATTTCTCTCAAAAAACATACTTTCCTTCTAGGATCCTAGGTCACAAATAGAATGACCCACTGGGGAGAAAATGCATGCTGTATGGAATGTTAACTACCCCTCCTCTCTTCTTAATAAATCTTTTCCAAGTAAACCATCTTCCTCATACACGCATAGATCTCTTCAGCATAAAGATGATTTCTTTATAATCACTTTTGTCTCACTACTTTATAGGCCACAATAAGCTGACAGAAAGAAAAGAATGTGTATACACATGCATCAGCCTATGACTTTGAATGTGTTTGAGGTAATACTGATTTCTAATTCTGGTACCTAGGGCTAGATGTCATAAATTTTTTTTTTAAAGAAAGGTGGAATTTAAAAATTAAATTTCTACCAATAATACATTTTGTTAATGTTCATAATTCATGTGTAGATATACATATATAGTTTAGATATGTATACAAGTATTAATAAAATGTGCAAGGTGTAACTTACATATATTTAAATTGGTAATTTAAATTGGTAATTTAAATTATTTTTATTTTAAACTTTTATTTTAGTTCATGGGTACATGTGCGGGTTTGTTACATGGATAAATTTGTGTCATAGGAGGTTTGTTGTACAGATTATTTTATCACCCAGGTATTAAGCTTAGTATGTGTTAGTTATTTTTCTTGATCTTCTCCCTCCTCACCCTTCACCCACTGATAGGCTCCAGTGTCTTCTGTTCCCCTCCTTGGGTTCATGTGTTCTCATCATTTAGTTTTCACTTATAAGTGAGAATATGCAGTTTTTGGTTTCTGTTCCTGTGTTAATTTGCTAAGGATAATGGCCTCTAGCTCCATCCAAGACCCTGCAAAGGACGTGATCTCATTCTTTTTTATGGCTGCATAGTATTTCATGGTGTTTATGTACTACATTTTCTTTATCCAGTCTGTCATTAATGGGCATTTAGATTGATTCCATGTATTTGGTACTGTGAATAGTGTTGTAGTGAACACACATGTGCATGTGTCTTTATAAATCATTTATAGAATGATTTATAATCCTTTGAGTATATACCCAGTAATGGGATTGCTGAGTCGAATGGTATTTGTGGCTTTAGGTCTTTGTAGAATCATCACACTATCTTCTACAATGGTTGAACTAATTTACACTTCCACCAACAGTGTATAAGTATTCCTTTTACACCAATACCTCACCAGCATCTGTTATTTTTTGACTTTTTAATAGTAGCCATTCTGACTGGTGTGAGATAGTATCCCATTATGATTTTGATTTGTGTTTCTCCAGTGAAGAGTGATGTTGAGCTTTTTGTTCATATGATTGTTGGCCGCATCTATGCCTTCTTTAGAAAAGTGTCTTTTCATGTTCTTTGCCCACATTTATGGAGTTGTTTTTTTCTTGTAAATTTATTTAAGTTTCTTATAGATGCTGGATATTAAACCTTTGTCAGATGCATAGTTGTCAAATATTTTCTCTCATTCTGCAGGTTGTCTGTTTGCTCTGTCTATAGTTTCTTTTGCTGTGCAGAAATTCTTTAATTTAATTATATACCATTTGTCAATTTTTTGCATTTGTTGCAATTGCTTTTGGCATCTTTGTCATGAAATATTTGCCTGTGCCTATGTCCTTAATGGTATTTCCTAGGTTGGCTTCAGGGGTTTTTATAATTTTAGGTTTGACACTTAAGTCTTTAATCCATCTTGGGTTAATTTTTGTATAAGATATAAGGAAGAGGTCTAGTTTCAATCTTCTGCTTATAGCTAGACAGTTTTCCCAGCACCATTTATTGAATAGGAAATCATTTCCCCATTGCTTGTTTTTGTCACTTTGTTGAAGACCAGATAGTTGTAGATGTGTGGTCTTATTTCTGGGTTCTCTGTTCTGTTCCACTGGTCTTGTACCAGTACCATGCTATTTAGGTAACAGTAGCACTGTAGTATAGTTTGAAGTCAGGTGGCATGATGCCTCCAGTTTTGTTCTTTTTAGTTAGGATTGCCTTGGATATTTGGGCTTTTTTTGGGTTCCATATGTATTTTAAAATAGTTACTTTTAGTTCTGTAAAGATTGTAAATGGTAGTTTAATAGGGATAACATTGAATTTATTAATTGCTTTGGGCAGTATGGACATTTTAACAATATTGATTCTTCCTATCCTTGAGCATCAAATGTTTTTTAATTTGTTTGTGTCTTCTCTGACTTCTTTGAGCAGTGTGTTGTAGTTTTCCTTGTAGAGATCCTTCACCTCCCTAGTTACCTGGATCCCTAGGTATTTTATTCTTTTTGTGGTAGTTGTGAACTGGAGTTCATTCCTCATTTTGCTCTCTGCTTGGTGTATAGAAATGTCAGTGAATTTTTTCAAATTGATTTTGTATCCTGAGACTGTGTTGAAGTTGTTTATCAGCTTAAAAAGCTTTGGGATTCAGACAATGGGGTTTTTCTTTTTTCTAGATATAAGATCATGTCATCTGCAAAGACAGATAGTTTGATTCCCTCTCTTCGTATTTGGATGGACTTTATTTCTTTATCTTACTTGATTGCCCTGGCCAGAACTTCCAATACTATGTTGAAGAGGAGTGGTGAAAGAGGGCATACTTGTCCTATACCTGTTTTCAAGGAGAATGCTTCCAGCTTTTGCCCATTCAGTATGATGTTGGATGTGGGTTTGTCATATATGTCTCTTATTATTTTGAGGTGTGTTTCTTCAATACCTACTTTATTGAGAGTTTTAAATATAAATGGATGTTGAATTTTATTGAAAGTCTTTTCTCCACGTATTGAGATAATCACGTGTTTTTTGTCTTTAGTACTGTTTATGCAATGGATCACATTTTTTGATTTGTCCATATTGAACCAACCTTGTATCTCAGGGACAAAGCCTACTTGATCATGGTGAATAAGCTTTTTGATGTGCTACACTAAATTTGAGTTGCCAGTAGTTTTTTGAGAATTTTTGCATTGATATTGATGAAGGATATTAACCCAAAGTTTTCTTTCTTTGTTGTATCTCTGCCAGGTTTTGATATCAGGATGATGCTGACCTCATAGGATGAGTTAGAGAGAAGTTCCATCTCCTTGATGTTTTTGAATAGTTTCAGTAGGAAGAGTGCCAGATCTTCTTTGTACATCTGGTAGAATTCAGCTGTGAATCCATCTGGTCCTGGGCTTTATTGTGTTGGTAGACAATTTATTACAGCTTACATTTCAGAACTCATTTTTGGTCTGTTCATGGATTCAATATCTTTCTGGTTCAGTCTCGGGAGGGTGTATGTGGAATGTATCCATTTCTTCTAGATTTTTTAGTTTATGTGTAGAAAAGTGTTCTTTGTAGTCTCTGATGGTTGTTTGTATTTATGTGGGGTCAGTAGTAATATCACCCTTATTGTTTCTGATTGTATTTATTTGAATCTTCTCTGTTTTCTTCTCTATTAGTCTAGCTAGCAGTCTATTTCATTATTGTTTTCAAAAAATTTGTTGATCTTTTGAATGATTTATTTGTGTCTCAAGCTCCTTCAGTACAGCTCTGATTTTGGTTATTTCTTATCTTCTGCTATCTTTGGAATGTGTTTGCTCTTGGTTCTCTAGGTCTTTTAATTGTGATGTTAGGTGGTTAACTTAAGATCTTTCTAACTTTTTAATGTGGGCATTTAGTGCTATACATTTCCCTCTGAACTCTACCTTACTTGTGTTCCAGAGATTCTGTTATTTTGCATCTTTGTTCTCATTATTTTCAAAGAACTTCTTGATTACTGCCTTAATTTCATTCTTTACCCAAACGTCATTCAGGGGCAGGTTATTCAATTTCCATGTAATTGTATGGTTTTGAGCAAATTTCTTTGTCTTGATTTCTAATTTGATCATGCTGTTGTCCAAGAGACTGCTATAATTTCGGAGTTTTTTTTTTTTTTGCATTTTTAAGGAGTGTTTTACTTTTGGTTATGTGGTCAATTTTAGAACATGTTCCATGTGGTGATGAGAAGGATGTATATGCTGTTGATTTTGGTTGGAGAGTTCTGCGTATATGTATCAGGTCCATTTGACCTAGTGCTGAGTTCAGGTTCTGGATATCTTTGTTAATTTTCTGTCCTAGTGATCTGTCTAGTGTTTCCAGTGAGGTGTTAAAGTCTTCCATTATTATTGTGTGGGAATCTAAGTCTCTTTGAAGGTTTCTAAGAACTTGCTTTATGAATCTGGGTACTACTGTGTTGAGTACATATATATTTAGGATTGTTAGATTTTCCTGTTCAATTGAACACTTTACCATTATGTAATGCTCTTCTTCGACTTTTTTTAAAAAAAAATTGTTGATTTAAAGTCTGTTTTATCAGAAACTAGGATTGAAACCCCCACTTTTTTCTGTTTTCTGTTTACTTGATAGATTTTTCTTCATTCTTTTATTTTGAGTCTAATTGTGCCATTGTATGTGAGATGGTTCTCTTGAAGAGGGCATACCAGCGGGTCTTGGTTCTTTATCCAGCTTGCCACTCTGTCTTTTAATTGGAGCTATCCTTTATTAAAATCTCAAGTAGTAAATGTTACCCAAATATTGTAATAAGATCAAACAAAATGAAAAAAAAGTAATTCAAAAGATTTCATTATGCATACTTGTCATTGTGCATATATTATGAACGTATGTCTCTAAATATTTCTGTTTGGGGTTTCTTAACTGACCAAGTAATATCATTTCTAATTCAAAGTTAAATGTAACTTTCTGGAATTCATCTTTTAAAGAAAAAAGTTCAGCAAAACCTGGAAGAAAACATCTGCCTTCTATATATTCTAATTCCTTTCCAAAGAAAAATTTGTCCATTTACATTTTTTATTTATGAATAGTAAAATTTTGATTGCTCATAACTATGCTTATACTCTTCTTTGTATTTCTATAAAATTAATAGCTTACTTTCACTTAGCTTCTTAAAAGTATTTGTTATGTTTATTCTTATAAGCTGTGAAATGCATATATATATATATATAGTTGCTCCTTAGCCTATGATGGTTTGATGATTTTTTAACTTTACAGTGATGAGAAAATGATACACATACAGTAGAAATCATACTTGTAGTACACATTATAGCCATTCTGATTTTCACTTTCAGCACAGTATTCAATAAATTACATGAGATATTCAATAACTTATTGTAAAATAATGTGCCAGATGACTTCACACAACTGTAGGCTAATGTAAGTGCTCTGAGCATATTTAAGGTAGGCTAGGTTAAGCTATGACGTTCAATAGGTAAAATGTATTAACTGCATTTTTGACTTTATGTTGTCAACATACAACTTGATTTTCTGACTTGATGAGTTTATAGGGACATAACCTCATCATTAGTGGAAGAACATTTCTATTATATGTTTTCTCACTTTCTTCATATAGCTAATATTCACTAGGTTTATTTTGATAACTTTAAACATAAATCCATTTCATTTATTTCTTAACAAGGATGTTTACATATGAAAATTAGTAATTTAATAATTTATGAATAATTTAGAATTTGAAAAGGTTATATCTAACTTGACTTGTATTTCATGCTTGTTATTATTTACCTACTAAAGCAGTGACATTAGCAGTGGTGTATTCATTCCTGTCGTTTTTGGATATTTCAATCAGATAGCTATTTTCCTTCTTGAGCTAAATTCCTGTGCTCTGATAAACTTGATTGTGAAAATGTATAACTTATTAATTAGTGTCAATCCATCTATCAATCAATCATCTATTCAGTGCTTCACTTTATAAACATACTAAATGTTTACCGAGATTTGAGCTTGTTTCCTTTTCTAATCAGCTCTATTGAAATCTGATAGTGTCTGACACTGTGTAACACTCGACCTGTAAACTGAGATTTCAGCTCAACTGTAAACTAGCCTATGACTTCCACAGTTTTAGAGGCTGTTGTGCAGCCTATGACAGTGGGGAGTATCATCCTTAAAATCAATAAGTTGACTTCTTGTTACTTTTAATATCCGTACAGCCACATTTGATTATTTGTTCTATTGGGGCTCAGGGAAAACATTACAAAAATGAAACTGACATCTGGCCTAAAACCTAACATTAGGATAGTTTGAGTTTTCCTCCACCAAAACTATATCTAATAACATGATAGACTTTTTTTTGTCTATTTTTTAATGGCTCTCAAAATTTGCACATTTGTTTGATGTATGAACTCTTCTCAAAGTCATATCAATCTGTTTACCCACCGTCAGCTAAGAGTACCAGGTAACATAAAGTTTTGTTGAATATCAATGGATTTTTTTTGACACATTAAAGATATCATTCTGACTTCCTATGTTGCATTTGATATGCATCTGATATGTTCCTTTGTTACTTGAGGTTACATTTTAAATTATTTTCCCTAGCTGCTGCTGAAGAAAAGATTTTCCGTTTGTATTCTGTCCCTCAATTTTAAACGGAAACTTTGCTAACACTTCATTTTTACCTTAAGGTTGTGTTTTCCCCTGTGGTTAATTCATTTGGTCTTTTGTAGAATTTTTTAGCTATGTTTTTAAAAATTTCTTACATATCTTCTCTTTCTCCTTTCTCCCTGTGTCTGCATGCTCACTCAAAATGTATTGAGCTTTGTCTTCTTCGTATTAACATTTATTTCACATTTTCTGCAAATTCAGACATCTTATACTTTATTCTGAAATTTGAACTATTTTATAGTAATTAATTCTATATTCAGTAATAACAAATATGTTTTTATATTCATTCAATTACTTTTATTTATATTTCTTTTGTAATTAAGAAAGTATTTTTTCACAAGTTAACTGATCATGATCCATTTTTTAATTGAAGAAATTTTAAAGTTTTCCTTTTTATTTATTTATTCAAATTAAACATAGATATTTTATATTCTCTTTTGGAGTTTTTTAATTTTCTTATCTATTGTCTGTTATGTCATGCTTTTTTTTTTTTTTTTGGTTCTCATCCTGAGTGAGCTGCTTCCTTATGTTTTTATTACCTTTATTGATTATTATAAAAATATTTGGAGAATTTTATGAGCCCTGGAAGGAAGGTGGGTTCCACCAAAGATGATTTGCATTTGCTTCTAACAGATACTAGAGGCTCTGCCAGTCCAGAAACATTTAAACTACAAATTACAGTATGATCATCTTCAACATAAAATTTGGCTGAGAAAATTACATTATCTTGGCTTAGTGGTTACACCTTTTAGCGATCCTTTCCTTCCCTTGCCTTCCCTGCTCAGTGTCAAGCAGTTGTTCTTGCTCCAGTGTGGAATTAGAAGGCCCAGGTTTCCCGGTAGTTCACGCTTCCACGTAAGCTTTGTTTCCCCAGCATTGTTAGACACCGCTTTTTGCGTGAACTGTTAGTTACTCCCTGTCTATTGTATACCAAGAGGTCATGAAATACTAAGCACGATTTCACCGAGATAAACATTCTCAAGCAAAAGCAACTTACTACTCATTTTATCATTTTTTTGTATCTTAGTTATATTTTGTTCATAATATTTTTAAAGTTTTTAGAAATATGTTTTGTCATGTTTTCCCTGCATTTTCATATGCTGATATATACCTACCATGATATATTGCAAGACATGGAACACATGTATATTTTATCATTACTGTTTTTTTTCAGTGAATTTACCTTGACCGATACTTTATAAAACATGTGGCTCCTAATCTTATTGTACATGGCTATGTTACTTAGGTTTATCTAACTTTTTCAAATATGCACACCAAGCTAATACTTCTACAGCAGTGATTTGACTATTATAGCACATACAAAGTTGTTTTAAGATAAAAACTCTTCTTTATCTGTCTCAAAATAATGGCTGTGTTTAACTTCCAAGAATAAATAATCAGTGTATCCAAGAATAGCTATCCTGTGATCTGCTTGTCTGGTCTTCAATGTTTCTCTTTTGCATTAATTTGTGTGTGTGTTTGTGTGTATGTGTGTGTGTGTGTGTGTTCATTTGTTGTTTGTTTATAAATGTTTCCCTTAGTTTTCACAGTACTGTATTTTAAAAGTGTCCATCTCTTCATCATGTACTCAATTGGAGCATTATTGTAAATTTTACGAGAAGAAGGCAGGATTTTGCAGAAGGCAGAAGTATATCACATGATTTGTAAACCTATTGGCAAGGGCTGGAGGCAAGTATAGTTTAACAAGTGATTTTGAGAAAAATAAATGATGGCATTGCAAGAGTAAAAAATAATTTACAAGTCATGAGGATTTGCTGCACACAACTTGGAGTAAATTTAAATCAAACTTTAACACATTAAAATAAAATAATTTCCCAAATTATAAGCACTTTGTTGGAAAAAGGTTAAAATTTCCTGAAATGATATGACAGCTGTTTGTTTTAATGTGCTTAATTTGAAAACATGAATGCCCTATGAATTATATATTACAAATTTACCGAATATGAGTATGTGTAGATATTAAATCAGAAAAAAAGGGAAAATGGTTTATTCAGAGTGCTATTGTATTTACTAAAATTTCATCTCACGTTTTGCTTTTTTATTTTTGGGAGGGCATGTAATTTCTTTTTCTGCATCTGGTTATTCTACACAAATAAGAAAGCTAAAATCAAAATAAAAATACTTTAATAAATATATGAAGTATCCCTTTTTTATTTCATATTTAAGCCAGGGCAGACCTAAATGATATATCTTTGCTTATGGTAAAGAGAGAGTAGCAGCTATAACTTAATTAGCTTGCCCTTCTCACTAGCAGTCTGAAGTAGGGCACCAGTAATTAATGTAGTATTCTTCCAGAGGGCTAAATAGAATTGTTCTAACATATTTAAATTTAACTTGAAAGGATATGCCATGAACTCTAGAATTCTGAGAGGCTCAAATTTTCAAATTCACCATCTTTTTTGAACATTCTAAATATACGTAAATGCAGATTTCCTAGTTTACATACTACTCTATTTCCTTAATAACTCAATTGTCTCCTTTAATGAATGAAATACATTCTCATTTACTGTAACTATTATACTATTTGCAACATTTTAATATATCTGAATATATTAAAATTGGTTACTATAGACTACAATATGTTGTATTAACATATATAAATCTGTTAAGTAAACAAATTATAGTTCATCAAGGTAAACCCAAACTAAAATTATATCTTAAAATGTATATAGAAAATACTAAAATATATACCAGGTATTATTTCTTAAGAAGAAACTTCATTTCTGTATATTCTATATTTAAACATCTAACAGAAAAAGAAATGATTTAAAA
Organism: Hylobates moloch; assembly: GCF_009828535.3. Classification (NCBI taxonomy): domain Eukaryota; kingdom Metazoa; phylum Chordata; class Mammalia; order Primates; family Hylobatidae; genus Hylobates; species Hylobates moloch. The sequence continues at coordinate 149,698,743 of NW_026652279.1, forward strand.
TCTATTAAACCATATACTCATTAGAGCCTGAAATCACAATGCCTGAAATCTCATCACAATGTGAGGTTTATAGTAAGTAGAAAATGAACTTCACATGCTCATAGGCCATATCTAATCTTAATCAGCCATCTAATGTTATGCAAGACTATTAAACAAATTCCTGGCACACAGAACCAATTTCATTAATGTCTGTTGAATGACTATGAATAATAAATGTTGTCTATAGCAGGCTTACCAAGAATGTGTGAGTGTGTATGTATACACACATATTCATACATAACACATTTTGTTATTCATAGATTCTATGAACATCTATCAGCTAATTTTAATATTTTTATTGAAACAATATTTGTACATATTTATGGAGTACATGTGATATTATGATATATGTATGTAATGTGTAGTGATCAAATCAAAATGAAATCGTTTGGAACATTTATTGTTTCTTTGTGTTGGGAACATTACAAATTTTCTTTACTAGCCATATTGAAATGTACAAAATACTGTTGTTAAATATAGTCATGATACTATACTATCAAACACTAGAACTTATAATAATTACATGAAGAGGAATGAAATATCTTTTGTCTAATGCTACATTTTGTTGGTTTTATTAATGGATTTATTCCTGATATTAGATTAGATAAAAGTTTATAAATAAAACAATTATGATTATATGTGAATAAATAACATTTCTTATAAAATTCAGATAATTTTATTTCATTGCTCTTCTGAACCCCTCAGAGATGTCTGGCAAAGTATTATAAAAAATCCATTATTAAGCTCTCAAAAACCCAGATCAACATTTGGGAATGTATATATTATATCTTCCATTTTTAGGACAGTGCACAGAGTCCATGTTGTCCAGATTTTAACAAAGAATAATTGAAAAACTAAAAGAAAGTTCTTGAAAAGTGAGCAGGTTTTTATTAAATGTCAGCATAATTTTAAAGTTCTAGTTTTATTATGTTGATAAAAATATTTATATTTCTCTACTTATTCAAGAACATCTTTAATAATAAGTTTCCCAGATTGATGAGGATGGGAATAAGCTTTTAATGAGTAAGGAATATAGACTTTTGTAAAACTATTCTGTGTGGAGTTGCAGTAAACTGAATAACATAAACCATGTTTTCCCACAATCAAAATGTAATCATATATTGGTCATATTATCTATTATATATCCATTACAGTATTATTTTTAAAAGTATTTCATTAATTTTATGTGTAATACAAGTACTTACATGCTTTTTGAAATATAAGTCCTTGCATACCTTTTGAAATATCTGAATTTATCAAACAATAAAATGTCCACTCTCATAACTGAATAATAATATAAGGTGATATAATAAAATACTTTATGGTTGTTTTATTTATTTTTTCCCAAATGTCCAATATTTGATTGAAAAAGATTGATTTTATGACCAAAAATAATATTAGAACTCACTCTTCAGTGATAGGAAGAATATAAACACAAGAAAGTATGGAGGTAATTTGGGGAGACAAGAATTCTGGAAGGAAATAAGTGGAGAGTTCAATGAAGAGGCTGTTTACATAGTGGTGATCTGGATTAAGGCAATCGAACAAGGTATAACTCCCTAGGATGAATCTCCCAGTAGGGAGTTATGACTACCCCTAGACCTGAAGAGAACCATACCAGAACCCGAAGTGACTTGTAGTTATTCTGGCCAGCAGATGAGGTGTCGGTTTATTGGAAAAACACAACCGCTATATCAGAAGAGGTACATTCAGTTTGTGTAGGGAAATGGCTGAATTTCTATTGAAGACTACATTGCCTCATCATCGTCTTCTGCTGGTATTTCTTTGTGGCAGAGCCCAGTTGAAAACCAGAGATCAAATTAGGCACCTTAAATAATCCATAAAGGTCTTGGAGCACAGCACACTGCGGGGAAGGGTAGAATTTGGGGAAGATGGAGAATATTCTGACACAACCTGGCACCACCTGATTACTTTTAACGTATTTACATTTTGTTCACCTTCAAATGTGAAAATCAAACATAAGTAGATGTCAGTTGTTATGTTATGAACCTTATTGTTTCATATAGAATAGAGATTTACTTTTGAACATACTTAGTTTGTCTTTATAGCATCTGGGCTTGGACTGTCTACTCTGATTTCCATTATCCTTCAAGAAATTCAACTGGCAAGTCTTTTTGAAAAAAACAAAAGTTGTTCTTTCTGGTTCTATGTCCCCTATTGAACAGATAAATTATTTGTATTGGTACATTCTAGATATTAAAAACAAGAAAATAGAAACCATAGATTTCAAATAATTTTTTTCTTCTTTGCTAGGTGAAATAATAAAGTATGATAATGTGTTGATATGTAACAAGTTTTAGGGTTTATAAAATATTTCCCACAATTGACTGAAAAATGATAATTCAGAAAAATATTCGTTGAATTTAGCAAAATAATTCATATTATTGATGGCTTTCGAAAAAAATTAATAAAAAAAGAAAAAGTCATTACATCACACTCAGAGGCATCTACATGGCAAAGCAAATAATTCAAAGAATAGTTGACCGTACAAGAAGATCCACATCACCAGCATTTTGGGAGGCCAAGGCAGGCAGATCACTTAAGGTCAGGAGTTCAAGACCAGCATGGCCAACGTGATGAAACCAAGTCCCTACTAAAAATACTTCAAAAGAAAGCAAGGGTAAAATTATCAGTAATGTCAGGATGGTGATAAACTTGGTAGAACAAAAGTATGTTTTGATAGAATAGGTTATGTAAGGTGTTTCTAAAGTGTTACTATTCTTGAAAAGACACATGTGTGTTTTACAGCCTCTTAAATGTAATCAAGGTATTGCTCAAAATAAAAATGAGATTAAAAGGTGATAAAACGTGAGACAAAATGTTATTGTCAAATAGCTAGAAGACGAGGATTTATTTTGTATTGCTCCAGATGGCAAATATAACCACGGGGTGAAATTTAGAAGGAATCAATGTTTTCTTTTAGAAGCAGGGATTTTATGACAATCAAAGTCTTTGTCTGCTGGGAGCATTTTACAGCAACTGCACCGTATCACTTTTCTTTAAAAGCTGCAATCTGCAAACACATCCACACATCCCAGAGCGTCTGGCCTGGACTACTGAAGAAACCTACCTGGTCTCGCTGCCACTATTCTTGCATATCTGATAGTCTTTTCTCCATTCAGCTCTTTAAGGAACTTTTTTTTACATCAGGTCCTATAGCCACTGCTAACTGAATTAAATGTTACTTTTGCAAACATAACTTTAAATTTCTTACTATTGCCTAAAAAATTCACAAATAATTACTCTTTCCAGAGGGAGGAGAAAAGGAAGATAAAAAAGGAAAAAGAGGACAAGAAGATAAAAAATTGAATGGGTAGGGAGAGTTGGAGAGAAAAGAGGACTCACAAGAAGATTTGTACTTTAATGAAATTTTAAGATATTATATTATGAGCATTATGTTTGTAAGCACAGAAATTGTATTGGTTTTTATTTTTACTTATTCCTGATTCCTAAGATCTTCAGGCCTTTTCAATGAACATGATTTCTATAGATGATAGTGCTGGATACCAAGGTTTGAATTTGAAACCAGTGGGAACATTTTTTTATGGCAGGCCTGAATATCCTTGGCCTGGCCTGGTTCTATTTGGCTTCGGCAGACCAAGTCTGCACAATGGAGGTATTCTAAGTATCTATTTCTAACTCTATTTCTAACACTATATCCAGCCCACCTCATTCTTCTATTTTTTCATCAATAATTTTTTACTTGACTTTTATTTTTATGTCTTTAATGATTTAATTATATCTGTACAAATTATTGAAAATTCACCAAAAGCCTTGTTTGGATGTAGCTTGGTATTCATTAGTGTTCGTATTTTCAAATAACTTGATAAATGAAGGGCACAGCAAAAAGAGGGACAGTTGAAAGTAAGGATGTAAAAGCATGTAGGGTATTTTCCTTGAGAAATGGGGCTATATTTGTATAAACACACTATGGACACCTGTAAGAGTTAATTGAGTTTTGCTACACGGAACATCTCAGGGAAGCTGAATCAACATTTTCAGAGCTCTGTGGGTACATTAATTGAAATTTTGACACATTTTATTAAATGGACCAACCACTCAAAATGACTTGATGGATTTTTTTCCCCAATGTCTAAGTCGTTTCTATGGAAATATGTAAGCTCCTTTAAGGTGGGAACCAATTCTAATTCATCCTATCTGCTCTAAAATCTAGCACATTCATCTAGAATCATTTAATTCAGTATTCTAAGAATTATCATTATTAGCAAGAATGCAAATAAATTGGGTGAACTGAGCTCTACAATGTACCAAACATATGATTTGCATGCTTTAATTAATTTAACATCCATAGCAACTTTATTAAGTAGGTACTATTAGTAATCCAATTATACAAAGTATGTTACGGAACATGCTTAAGTCATATAGTCAAATAAAGTCAGTAAATTGTGTGCTTGTGCATTAAATTGTAAAAAGAAAAAAAGAGAACTCTTTGTAATGTGAATTTCCAAAAGAGAGTCAGAAGCATTTTTGAACAGTACTGAGTTGACTGAGCAAAAAATGGGAAAGGATGAGCTATCATTATCCCTTCATTAAACTAGGTCTATGGGACCTTGGCCAAAGTCAGCATAATGAGGTAGTAAAAAAGAAAAGTTATTCTGACCTTTTTCTGTGTTATACTTGGTTCGATATTATCCTTTCTGTAGGAGCATGTTTATAATTGAATGGATTTTTTTTTTTCAAAACCAATGGAAGTAATTCTTTTTTGCTGTATTTGTTTGTATGAGGAACTATAATTTTATTTATCTTAAATGCTCCATCAGGTATATTCATTTCCTCAGTATATAAGAGAACACAGAAACTAATGAGATTTCCAAAGAAATATGACAGTGTTAGAAATAAGATGACAATTAATGCTCAGCCAGAAAATGTTTATCATCTTGAAAATATTAGAAACTATGATGCATTTTTGGAAAAAGTCAATGTTGAATGATAAAATATTAGTTTGACATCACTTCATATGTAAGTTATCAAAAACAATTTATATAATTACTGAATTACATATTAAATATTTGAAAATACTATTTAGCAATGACTGTTTAGCAACAAATCAAAAACAGAGATTTTTGTTGTTGTTGTTTTGTTTCATTTTGTTTTGTTTTCTTCAAATTAACTTCTCCAACTTTTGGGTCATGCATTTTTTCTTATGTAACACAGAAAAAAAAAGTCTATTCTTAGCTGTTATAACAATTACGCATTTGTATTCATCTTATCACAAACAACTACTTAATTAAACTTACCTTAGTTACTTTTGTTTAGGAGCTCTAACCTAGTGAGTTGGAAAATATACAGGACCTGTTAATAGTTACTGAGTTTCTAAGCCTTATTTCACATTAATCTTTTGGCCTTGGGCAAGTTATTTACTATATTTGGGTGTCACTTACTTCACATATAAAATTCAGGAATAAGATTTCAAACTTTGAATAAAATACTTTGTTATCAATCACACAAATTAGCAGGAATCTGTGTTTTTTGGAAATGTGTTAATCACTCACACACACCATACACATACTCCCACAAATAGATCATAGTTGGTTTCATAATGCTTTGAGAGTAGACATCTCTGGTATTGGTGACAGAGGCCTTAATAAGTCTCTGTGGCTTCATTATGTTCTCAATTAATGTCAATCCTGTCATATCGTTGGTCTTAGAGTGCAAATCCATTTGTTAGTTGTTTTATCAGGCCAGGTTCATTACAGGGCTTAGTTTTTTTTCCAATACCAGATAAGGATTCAATTAACCAATATTTGTTCTTACTCTTTAGCTAAATATTGATATTAATCTGGATTGCTTCAAGTTAAATTTTTGTTATTGTGCTTTGACCCTTATGTTTGAAGTAAGGCCTTTTCAATTCTGCAATTGCAATACAAATTACCCTTAAGGAGTTACTTTATAGAATTTTACTTAATTTTAGGAATGATTTGGGGCACCCTTTAACATGCACAGGTATCTATTAGTAGTTTGGCTGCACAGACATAATTGTATCCTACTTATTTACTTGCTTATTCAAATATCCATGTACACACACATTCTTATGTGTAGTTTGATAGTGGACATATTTCATATTTTTATAACATCTTGGTAATTGAAGTTTCATACAATTTTGAATCTATTCTATAGTTCCTCACCTCATTTTAGTAGTTTCTGTGAATTTAAATTTCAGAACTATAAAAGCAAGAAACATGTTGCATAAAAGTATTACAAATGAGATTCTGATGTATCTCTGAAAATGAAACGAAAATTAACAAAGTTAACTTGAAGGATAAATGTCATCATGCTTTCCAATGTGCTATATTGTCTTTTAAATATGTGAATGCAAATTATGTGTAAGGTTGGTCTTCCTGCTTTCATCACTGCTCCATTTTAGTCTCTTCTCAACACTGCATTCTGAGTGATTTTACTAAAACCTTAATCTAGCTCATGTTCTTTTCTGTTTCAAATCCTCCAATCACCTCCCATGTCATTTCTTTTTGCAAAGGTCTTCAAATGATTCAACATTTGTCTTCTTACTCCACTTTGAACCTAGTTTCTATTTTGTTCCTAGTTTCTATTTTCTTAAAAATTTTTTATAAAAATGCCTAGCTAGTTTCTGATATAGGGCATTTTTTAAAATTTAATTTAATTTTTTTATTTTTGTCTGAGTACACAGTAGTTATACATATTTATGGGGTACATGAGATGCTTTGATACATGCATGCAATGTGAAATAAGCACATCGTGGAAAATGGGGTATCCACCCCTTCAAGCATTTATTCTTTGAATTACAAACAACTCAAATATACTATATAAGTTATTTCAAAATATACAATTAAGTTATTATTGACTAAAGCCACCCTGTCTGGCAATTAAATAGTACATATTATTCATTCTATTTTATTTGTACTTCATAATCATCCTTATCTCCCCAGCCCCCAGCCTTGCCCACACTCCCCACTACCCTTCCCAGGCTCTGGTAACCATCCTTTTACATTCTATCTCCAAGAGTTTAATTTTTTTTGTTTTTAGATCCCTCAAATAAGTGAGAACATGTGACGTTTGTCTTTCTGTTCCTGGCCTGTTTCACTTAACATAATGATCTCCAGTTCCATCGATGTTGTTGTAAATGACTGATTCTCATTCTTTTATATGGATGAATAGTACTCCATTGAGTATGTGTACTGTTTTCTTTATCCATTCATCTGTTGATGGACACTTAGGTTGCTTTCAAATCTTAGATATTGTAAAAGTGCTGCCACAAATGTAGGAATGCAGATATCTCATGATATATATATATTTTTTCTTTTGGGCATATACCCAGGAGTGGGATTGCTAGATCATATGGTAGCTCAATTTTTAGTTTTTTGAGGAACCTCCAAACTGTTCTCCATAGTGGCTGTAATAATTTACATTCCCATCAACCATCTACAAGGGCTCCATTTTTCCATATCATCACCAGTATTTGTTATAACCTGACTTTTTCATAAAAGCTGTTTAACTGGGGTGAGATGATATCTCATCATAGTTTTGATTTGCATTTCTCTGATGATCAGTGATGTTGAGAATCTTTTCATAGGCCCATTTGCCATTTGCTTGTCCTCTTTTGAGAAATGTCTATTCAAATTTTTTGCCCATTTTTTAACTGGATTGTTAGATATTTTTCCTATAGAGTTGTTTGAGCGCCTTATACAATCTTGTTATTAATTCCTTCTTAGATGGGTAGTTTGCAAATATTTTTTCCCATTCTGTGGGTTGTCTCTTCACTTTATTGATTGTATCCTTTGCTGTGCAGAAGGTTTTTAACTTGATGTGATCTCATTTGTCTATTTTTGCTTTGTTTGCCTGCACTTGTGGGGTATTGCTCAAGAAATTTTTGCCCAGTCCAATATCCTAGAGATTTTCCCCAATGTTTCCTTGTAGTAATTTCATAGTTTTAGATCTTAGTCTTTAATCCATTTTGATTTGATTTTTTATATGACGAGAAATAGGGGTCTAGTTTTATTCCTCTGCATATAAATATCTGATTTTCCCAGCACCATTTATTGAAGAGATTGTCTTTTTCCAGTGTATGTTCTTGGCAACTTTGTCAAAAATGAGTTCACAGTAGTTGTGTGGATTTGTTCCTGAGTTCCTTATTCTATCCCACTGGTCTATGTGTCTGTTTTTATGCCAGTAGGATGCTGTTTTGTTACTATAGCTTTCTAGTATAATTTGAAGTCAGGTAATGTGATTCCTCCAGTTTTGTTCCTTTTTTTAGGACACCCTTGGCTATTCTGAGTTTTTTGTTGTTCCATATAAATTTTACAATGTTTTTATCCATTTCTATGAGAAACGGTATTTTGATAGGGATTGCATTGAATCTGTAGATTGCTTTGGGTAGTATAGCCATTTTAACATTACTGATTCTTCTAATCCAAAAACATAAAATATTTTTTCATTTTTGGTGTCCTCTTCAATTTCTCTCATCAGTATTTTATACTTTCCATTGTAGATATCTTTCACTTATTTGGTTAATTTAATTCCTAGGTATTCAATTTTATGTGTGGCTATTGTAAATGGGATTACTTTTTAATTTCTTTTTCACATTGTTCACTGTTGGCATATAAAAATGCTACTGATTTTTGTCTGTCAATTTTGTGTCGTGAATTAACTGGATTCATCAATTTTAATAGTTTTCTTGTGGAGACTTTAGGTTTTCACAAATATTAAAATATTATGATCTGCAAACAAGGATAATTTGACTTCTTCCTTTCCAATTTGGATGCCCTTTATATCTTTCTCTTATCTGATTGCTCTAGTTATGACTCATAATACTACGCTGAATAACAGTAATGTCAGTGGGCATCCTTTACATATTCCATATCTTATTGTAAAGGCTGGCATTTGTTCTTTCCTTTGTTTGGAATACTCTTTCCTTCAATTTGCTCATGGTTGACACCTTCATTTACTTCTACTTTTTGCTTCATTTTCAGCTTCTCAGTGAACAGTTTCTATACTCTAGATAACACCCCACTGACAGTGTAACACTTCCTATAGCCTTTCTTACCTTATTATTTTATCATAGCAATTACTTCCTCCTAAGGTACTACATACAAGATTTTGTGGATACGTGTTGTAGTTTTTTTTTTTCACTTATTGCCTTAGATTCCTAATTACTGTAACTCATGTGAGATATGAAAAATACAAAGCAAAAATTAAACCATCTGACTTGTCACCAATGTAGAAAAGGCAAAACTTTACCTCTACCCTCTTAGGGTCCCCAGCTGTTCCTGAAAATTAAATGGATGTAAGATAGAATAACAAATTTAACTTGTATATGAAATGGAGGCTCTTATGAAAAAATGAATACTCAAGGAAATGAAAAACCCCCAACTTTTTTGTACTAAATTGAACAAGACAGACAATTGTGGAAAAGTAACAAATTATGTGGAGAGGTTAAAGGAAGATAATAATTATTTTAACAAGGTCTATGTGTACAGAATTATCTCACTATGATGCTCTAAAGAATATTTATTTTCTTTTGATACACCAAGGGCATCATTCACACAGGAGTTTTTATCTCCTTTTTTTCAGAATGAGATTTAAATGCCCTTCTTGCATCTGCTGTTTTTCAAGTGTCTAGCTTAAAACATTCTTTATTTTAGTATAAGGACTCTACTTTAGTGCAGCATATTTTGGAGACATATTCCGCCATCTTTCACTAGTTATGGAAAACCAAAATATGTGAAAATATATTTGCATTTTTTATCAAATACTTATATAGCACAATCTTTTATATGGCACATATTTTTCTCTTTGAACACTCATTCATTCATTCATTCATTCATTCATTGTGTTTATGTGTGCCAATTTAACAAAGTTAGAACTCTTTTCCTAAATTTTTTCTCAATTGGAGAAGATATTAGTATTTTGTGAAACAAAGCAATCATGTAAATACTTTCATATGTTCACAGGGAAATTTTGCTTTACTGTTTTTTTTACATTGAAAGTAACTTTTTATTTAATAATTTAGACAAGATGCAAATTAGTATTTACTTAAGCAAGAGTTTACTTAACCTGCCTTTCATATTAAAAATGGTTGCCAAAGTCAATCTTTTAATCTTCAAAATTTTAAAATTGTACATACTCTGGTGAAAAGAGATTAATCAATACATTAAAATTTTTTCTTTCAACAATGTTGTTTTTGGAGTATTTGTAATTGTTTTACATAATTTCATGTTCTTTAAAGAAATAGGTTAGGTGAGACATAAATTTTAAATTAGTAAGTCAAATTAGAATCTCTTGATTATACTATTTTCTTTCTACCATAAGTTGCAACCACTTAAAATTAAAATATATGTTTTTTCAATACATTACAAAATTAAAGAAAATAGAAAGCATCTATTTCTCAGGCAACTAAATATCCTATTTACTTTAATTGTAATTTTCTAAAATACAAAACTTCTCATACTGGGAATCATAGTTGCATAGATATCTGCAAGAATTTAATTTTGTATTTTAATTTTAATATTTTTAAAAAATAGAAATTTTAATTATTTTAAAAGAGAAATGTAATTATTGAATAAACTATGGAGTCATTCTGTCTTTAAGACAAATTACTATTGGGAATTTTTCTAATAACCTTGAGATCTTTAGTAGAACATTTAAGTCAATTAAAAATACTCATCTGAAAGCATTTATATTTTTCATAAAAGGAAGGCTATATTCATTTTTTATGTAAATAATTATTCAGCTCAGTGTTTAGATTCTGATCATAGCAAGATATTGTGAAAAGGCCTGGATAATTTTGTATGACAAAATTGGCTTTAAACCACTCCTTTGAACAGCGAAACTTTCAAATTGTGTTAAAGGGCTGATTATTCCTTGGATATTCTGAATGGTTCTAAACAATGAAGGGAAAAACACATATTTTGATTTCAGTTACCCCTCTAACTAAATATGACTACAGCTCTGTTTTTCATAGCTATATTGAAACTGTCTCTATTAACTTTATAAAATGAATCAGAGAAGAAGGGAGGGGAAAAATGAAAACGAAGCAAGCTTGCAGCACATTCAGCACTAATCATTAGGTCAGCTTGCTCTCTGACCTGCTTCCTCATAGTTTTTACTGCCTATTGTCCCAGAATCACATAGATCCTGTCAAAATATTATAGTTCCCCTTAAGTTCTCTATAGATAACGACTTAATCATTGTGAAATCTTGTTTTCCTTCTGAAGTATTCTTTCAGGTCCTGCATACCAGTAAAACTACTGATGCTAGCTGTTGCATAGGACCCCATGAGGAGCTGACTCAACAAAGAAGGCAGTTTTCAGATCCTGATAATTTCATCCCCCTAACCCTGACCAATCAACAACCACAATTTTCTGGACCTATACCTTTCACAGTTCTTTTACAAAATGCAGCCCATAACTTCTTTGGGAGACAGACTTGTGGGTCCTTTCCATCCCCTTACTTGGCCGTCATATGATCAATAAATGTTTTCTCTGCTGTGAACACTACTGTCTCAGTGCATTGGTCTGTTACTTCACAGGAGGTATACAAATTTGTTAATCCTCTAACAATATCATTGTGCTGAATATAATTCAGTTGGATACTCAAGCAATTATTAAACAACATTTTAAAAGACCTTCCTAAATATTTTAACAACTTACTTAAATTATCAAATGGCTAATAAAAAATAATCTATACAATTTTATCAACCAAAGAAACATGTGAAATAAAATTCCTCATTTTTAAAAGATAATAACAAATTATAACTTATAAACGGAACCTATTTTATTTGTGGTTCACATATGTAATATATACATATATATGTAATACGTATGTGTATAAATGATTGTTTACTTGCTTTACAGACAAACCATAATCTTCAAAACTCAGACACTTAAAAACATTTATTATTATATAATTATAATATTGATGACTTTCAATTAGTTGTAACATAAAAATAAATTAACATAAGTAGGTAGAGCAACTAATATCTTTAGAGCAATATGAATACTCTGTATAATAACATAATGGTAGATATATGCCATTATATTTACTACATTTGTCCAAACCCATAATGTACAACACTAAGAGCAACCCTAATGTAAACTATGGATGTAAAATATAGATGTTAATGAACCTCATGTAAAATATGGTTTAATAATTATAACAAATATACCACTCTCGTGCAGAATGTTGATAATGGGGAGGCTACACATGTGTGGGGGAAGAGAGTATATGGAAAATCTTTGTACCTTCTGCTCAATTGTTCAGTTTTGCTGTGAACCTAAACTGCTCTAAAAAATAAAGCTTATAAAAGAAAAGAAAAAATTACTGTTACAGAATTATAATGTTGACAAGTTCCAAGCAGCTTTAACATAATAAAAAATTAGCTTGTTTTTCCATTTAATTTAAATGGAGAGCATTATTCTGCTATCATTAAATTGTAATTAAATTATAATTATAAATTATAATCGAAGTAATTAAATGAGGTCAATTTTAATTTTTCACTACTTTGTTTCTAGTTATTTCTCCTTGTAACTGAATTGTTATCTCAATTGCTTTTAATTTCTCATCAAGTGAAAAATAAAGAAATGAATTAAACACATTATTTGGTATGATGAAGCATACTTTTCTTGAAGTGGCAAAACAAAAGTTTTGAGCTTGATTGAATACCATCTTTTCCACTATAATCTTGATTTGCATTTAAGAAATAAAAATTCGAATATGTTGTTAATAAGAATAATCAATATTTTCCAAAAATATTGATAATCTTAAAAAATAAACACACCACCCTACATTCATATACGTATCCCTTTTCTTTGTGTGTGTGTTCATGGATTATTGTCACAACTGATGGTTTGCTTTACATACAATTAAAAGCTAGAGAACATGATTTTAAGGAGTTAGCATTAAGTAAAGCGGTAGCAAAATCTTTTCCATTGTACTCTGGGTGATTTCATTATAAGGTGCTATATGAAAATATAGAAAGTGGGGCCCAGAATCCAGACTTCACTGAATATTTAATAAGTGAGGGAAACCTGGAGAAGTGAATGTCATCTTAAGTGGGAGAGATAAATTATCTACTTACAAGATACCACTCTCTAAAGGACTGGTAGGAGATACATTCAAAGAGCTAAGAAAGCTAAAATCATGAACTGTAAGTATAGTTATAAAAATGTATAAAATGCTAAAGTCAACTTTGATAGTAAGAATAGTGTAATAGGTACAAGAGGCAAATACATTTGCATTTTAGGGAGTTGAAAAATTGGAAGGGGTTTTAATGGAAAATAAATGGAAGTTAAAGATATTAGACCATCTGAGGACACCTGCTTTTTCCAAACCACATACTCACTTCCACAAGATTGCTTAACTCCTCACTGCACACTTCTTAGACTCAGTATGAAGTAAATTATGAGAAAAAAACAGAAAGCATACATCAATATTATTTGTCTACTCTTGTTTAAACCTAATCATATAGTTTAAACATGAATTCCATTTGTACCTGGTTTATAATTGCCTAGTGCCGGGATATTCAATGATCCATTCTTAGTTGCAACACAGATGAGTCCTATGCTCATGCAGGTCTCATTCTAAAAAAACTTTATTTTTTAATTTTCAGATTAGACTTCATCAGTTTGTTTCCCATTCTTGCAGGGACCTTGGTGTATGTGAGTATAAACATTCATATAGTTAAAATAAACAATGATTGTGTACCTAAAATATGCCAGGCCACATGGTAAATAAAAGGATGTACAATGGTGAAAGAACAATCTCGTCTATAAATGATGTTGGAGCAACTGGATATTCATATGCATAAGAATGAAATTAGACCTGTATCTCATGTCATATAAACACTCAAAGTAGATTAAAGACTTCAATGTACAACCTAAAACTAAAACTGCCAGGAAAAACATAAGTGCAAAGTTCCAGGACATTGGTCTGGGCAATGAATTTTTGGATATGAATCCCAAAACACATGCAGGAAAAACAAAAATAGACAAATTATATCAAACTAAGAAGCTTCTGTACAGCAAAGAAACAATCAACTGAGCAAAGTGACAACCTACAGAATAGGAGAAAATATTTGCAAATCATACATCTGATAAAGAGTTAATATTCAAAATATACAGTAGACTCAAACAACTCAATAGTAAGAAAACAACCTGATTAATAAACAAGCAAAGGACCAGAAAAGATATTTCTCTAAAGAAGACCGACAAAACGTCAACAAGCATATGAGAAAATGTTTAACATCATTGATCATCAGAGAAATGTCAGTTAAAACCATGATGACATATCACCTAACACCTGCTAGAACTGCTATTATCAAAAAGAAAGAATAACTGTTGGAGAGGATGTTGGAAAAAGGAAATCCTTGCATACCATTTGCAGAAGTGTAAATTAGTACAGTCATTATGGAAAATCACATGGAAATTCCTCAAAAAAAGTAACAATATAATTACCATATGATTCAGCAATCTCACCTCTGAGTGTATCTCTGAAGGTAATGAAATCAGTATGTCTGCACTCTCACATTTGTTGCAGCATTATTTACAATAGCTAAGATATGGAATTAATGTAAGTGTCCATCAATGGAAGAGTGAATAAAGAAAGTGCGATGGGAATACTATTCCGCCTTAAAAAATATAATACTGTCATTTGCAACAGTGTGGATGGAACTGGAGACATTATGTTAAATAAAATAAATCAAGCATGGAAAAAAAAAGGATGTAAATATTTCCTGTAAACTACCAGATTCTAGGACTGCTGCTGATCTCTAAATAGCTCCCAAATGTACCAGCTCCTTTCAAATAAACTACCATACAAAGGCTACGTTTGGATATAATACTAACAACCACTTTTGAAATTCAGACTATGTTACTCTTTCAAAGACACACTTTCACAGACATATTATTTATGTCCAGACAGATAGCAAGGACAACATTTCTTCCCTATTAAACTGGAGGTTCCTGCCTGTTCTCAGTCTGCTTCTTCTCCATTAATGGTCCAAAGCTATCACAAGAAAGTATAAAAATTGTGGTTTAAACTATGTTCAGACTGATTATGCATGCCCCTTTTATTGTAATTATAAATGAAGTTAAGATATTTTAAATTTAGAATTGTGTTAACCAAAAAAGAAATCTAGCTAGATAGCAACAAATGGCTTAAGTTCAAATAAGATGACAGAATGCACAAAGATTGAAAACCAAAATGTATTGTACACATATTAGATAATGAATATTTATGTGTGAGGTCATAATACAGAAAGATAAGAAGGAAATAATCCATTTATTTAGTAATTTGATTATTAATCACATACCATGTGCAATGTATTCATTTAGGGCCTGTGATGTATCAGTAAAAAAACAAAAAACAAAAATAAAGATCCTTGCCCATGCGGGGCATGACAAGCAAGAGAAGATAAACATCAAACATTAAACCTAGGTAATGAACAAATTACATGGTATGTAAGAAGGCAATGAGTTTTACAGAAAAAATAAAACAACAGTAGACCAGGTATAGATGATCTGGAGTGTTAATTGTGTGTGTGTGATGGGGGCGGCATAGTTTGTTTTATTAAATTGTATGTTTGGGCTTTATTGAAAAAATGATTTTAAAAAACTTATGAAGTAGGTAGAAGATGAGTATGGCTAGGGACAGTTTGATCCGAACCCTACAATGCAAGTATACTTGTTGTATTCAAGAAGGTTAATGCAACTAGAGCTGAAAGAACAAAAATGAAAGTAGCAATAAATGACTCAGAACATCAGTGATAAATCATATGGGATTTTACAGGCCATTGTAAAGACATAGAGAGGTATCGTAAAATGAAATTGGGAGATATTATAGGGTTTGGGCAGAGAAGTAATATGATTTGAAATATTTTGAAAAGCAATCTGTGACTGAGGATTGAAGCAGAGAGTAACATTTCAGACTCTTATAGGCAAGAGAGGTTAGAGGCAGTGAGATTTTTGAGAAAAGAACAAGTCAAGGTGTATAGCCTGAGCAAAGGAAGGAGAATAGGAGCCATCAACTAAGACAGGAAGCCTGCTTGAGAAGGATGTTGGGTGGAATTCATGGTTTTTGCAGAAAGACTTTGCCTTGGCTATTAGACATCCCTTGGAAGTATTAAGTAAGTACAAGAAGCTGAAGTTTAAAAGAGACATTTGAGTAGGAAATATAAACATAACAGTCACGGTTATAGTTACACGTAGTCAGTATTATAGCCTTAGGACTGCATAAAGTGACTGAAGGAGTTGGTATAGTCGAAGTGGAAAAGAAGGCAAGGACTGAGAATTAGAGCATTTCAACTTTTTGAGGATGGGGAGAAAATATGAATCATCAAAGGAGAAGATGAGAAAGCAGCAGGATAAGAAACAAACAAAAAAAACAAACAAAAAAAGCCCCAAGAAAGAATAGTACACAGGAAACCAATTTAAGAAAGCACATCATGGAGAAGAAAATGCTTACTGTGTCAAGAACCCTTGGTAAGTCATGTAGTCATTAAATACTTGTGTGCATTACCTGCTGGTTAATAATCTAATATTAGGTAAATATGTAGTTTGTCTCCTATGTTTACTTAGAGAAATTGCTAAAAAATTTCTAAACATTCATTCATTAATGTATCAAATATGTACTTAGCACATTTGGTGCTCCCAGGTATGTTCTAGACACAGGGAACAAAGCCCAAATAGTGAGCAATAAAATCTACATTCTTGCTTACAAAAACTTACATAAACAAAAAAATAAGCAGATAAACATGTCGGAGTTGACAGGTTTTAAAACAAAAATCAACCAAAGTGATGAAAGGCCTGCTACGTACCTTAGTTATTCATGAGTACTTCTCTGATAAGGTGTTATTTGTGCAGAGACTTGAACATGATGAAGAAATGACCCATGAGGATCTCCGCAAGATAATCTTCCAAGGAGAGAAAAAAGTAAACATAGAGCAGAGGGATAGGTGTAATGGGTTCACTTACTACAGTATCAGAAAGAAAATCAGTGTGGCAGAAGCCATATCGTTGAGGCAAAGTGATAAGAAAAACAGGAAGCTAGAGACCAGATAACGTATACCTTTTTTGACATGACAAAAACTAAGTAATTTGTTCTAAGGTGAGATGGTAATATTTGTATAATTTTAAATAGTGATGTGACATTACATGACTTAATACGTAATTAATTGGAGTACTCAGTGTAATTAATGAACAAGGGAAAAGGGGGATTGCAGCTATTGGTTAATGGGATGTTATTTGAGGCACAACACTAAAGTCAGAATGGTACAAGGTTTAAAACAGAATAAATTTAACATACCTATGTAAACATTTCGAATCTCCCAACAACTGACTCTAATTTCAATGAGACTTTTAAGTTTCCCTCACATAAAAAGAGTTATCACATATTTTAAGCGAATTGAAAGGGTAAAAATAAATTGCAATGTAAAGGGCACTGAAGGCTGTGTAATATTCCACTTCACTTATAAATCACATTTTTTTCAAATTCTTTACTTTTAGAGAAAACAATCAATAGAGTGAAAAGGAAACCTTTGTTTTAGTTGAAGATATTAGCAAATCATACACCTAATAAAGGAGATTAATATCCAAAATACATAAGGAAATCCTGCAGTTTAATAACAAAATATAAATAACCTGTTTAATATATGGGCAAAAAACTTGAAAAGGCATTATCTGAAGAATACATACAAATAGACACCAGCTATATAAAAATGTGATCAGCATTACTAATAATGAGGGAAAAGTACATCAAAACCACAAGAAGATATTATCTCACACCTGTTAGAATAGCTCTCATAAGAAAAAAGAAAAAAAAAACATAAATGTCAGTGAGTATGTGGAAAAATATGAACTCTATACATTGTTAGTGGTATTGTAAAATTACACAGCTTCTATGTAAAGCAGCATGGAAATTCTTCACAAGATTAAAAATAGAATGACCATATGATTCAGTAATTCCACTTCTGGGTATATACTCAAAAGTATTGAAATCAGGGTATTGAAGAGGTATTTTCATTCACATATTAATTGTAGTATTATT
The DNA here is from genome assembly GCF_009828535.3 of Hylobates moloch. Taxonomy (NCBI): domain Eukaryota; kingdom Metazoa; phylum Chordata; class Mammalia; order Primates; family Hylobatidae; genus Hylobates; species Hylobates moloch. Next base: position 149,716,839 of record NW_026652279.1, read on the forward strand.
CACAATACTCAAGATAAGAAACAACTTAAACGTCTATTGATGATGAAAATATTTTTAAAATGTGGTATATACACAAAATGGAATATTATACAGCCTGAAAAAAGGAAGAAAATCTTGCCATTAGTGACAATGTTAATGAGCCTGGAGAACGTTATGCTAAGTAAAATAAGTAAGTCACAGAAAAACAAATACTGCATGATTCCATTTACGTGAAGTATCTAAATAGTCAAACACATAAAAATAAAGAGGAAAATGGTGTTCATCAAGAGATGAGAAGATGGAAAAATGAAGAATATTTTTTCATTGGGTATAAGTTTCAGCTATATAAGGTAAATAAGTTTTAGAGATGTGTTTAACATATGCCTACACTTAGCAATATGTTATCTTGTATTTAAAATTTTTATTAAGAGAGTTGATCTAATGTTAAGTGTAAATTTCTAGGAAAATCTGGCACTAAACATTAGAAACAAGGAAACAAACATGAAAAACATAAAGAAGCATGAGAAACTTCTGAAGTGATAAATATTTCCTTGATTGTGGTGATGGTTTTATGAATATACACATATATCAAAAGTCTTCAAATTGTATACATTAAAAATGTGCACTTTTTGTATATCAATTATATTTCAATAAAGTTATTAGAAATAATTTAACAAGAATATGGTATAAAATATCACTAAACAAAAATAAAATGTAATAAAAAATATTTCTATAAACAGCAAATAATTGGAAATATTTAAAATTCCATTATCTGTAAAATACTTATGGATAATCTCAACCAAATAGGTGCAATACCTGTACATTGAAAACTACCAAACAATCCAGTGAGAAATTAAGCAAATCTTAAATATATGCAGAGATATACTGTGTTCATGAATAGAAAAACTAAATATTTTAAAGTATTATTATCTCTTAAATTATTAATTCAGTACAATCCCAATTATAATTGCAGAGGCTTTTCTTTCCTAGAAATTGACAAACATGCCTTACAGTATTAATGAAAACACAGAGGATTCAGGAGTAATAAAAATAATCTTTCAAAGTACACTTTTGAAGTAATACACTACCTGATTTTGGCATTCACTTTAACAATATGTTATTTAATAAAAAAAAAATATGTTATTTAAGTAAACATGGTTATAGCATAAGGATAGATATGGCTGAATAAAATGGAGAATTCAGGAAGAGACCCACACTTACACATTAAAGTTAGTTATATAAAAGCAACAAAAAAGTAATGAGAAAAAGTAATATTTTCAAGAAATGTTATTATAACAACAGTTTACTTACTTTTCTTTTTTAAAAAAATATCTTTGATTTACCCTTCCAGATAATTTCTGCCTTTCAACATTTTTAGATTTAGACATTTTTTCTCCTCAATTGCCCTCACATTTTCTTCAATACTGATGAATTCTATTATTCCTGATTACAAGTGACATAAAATCAAAAGAAACAAACAAACAAACAAAAAATAACACAATGGTTAATGTCAATGGAATTATTTTAAGAGCACGGTATGGCCAGAAAAAGCAAGACTGAAAAATAACTTTGGGGGTGTAGCTTCATAACACTTGAAAAAAAGTTGCTTCATAACACTTCAAAACAAAATAAATATTTTTATTGTTCTAGCTTCTATTGTCACTGATCTTATTTTATTTCACTTTGGTACTTACTGTTTTCTGAAATTGTAAATGCATAACGTAACAGCAGAATGCCTCATGTTAAGATGCTGGTGAAGACTAGAACACTAGCCCCTACAAAGACCACTTAGTAAGGCTCTAGGAAACACATACGGAGGGTAATACTACTATCTATATACATCTTCATGTATGACAAGCTAAGCTCTGATCTAGTGGCAGGAATAAAGAAGCAAATAAGAATCTTGAACTTCTCAGAAGTTATTCTGTAGATCTTTATATAGGAAAGTAAACAATTTACATCTAGTCAGTGAGAGGAAAGGTGACAGATTAAAACTCAGAAACTATGGCAGACAAAGAAGGGAGGGGTGGGAATGAATTATAAAGCCTATTATATGCTATGCTAAAAGGTTCAGTGTAAAAGGAAGACTTCTGAATGTAAATGCCCTTAAATTGATTTTTTAAGAAAAGTGACCCGTGGCCAAGTGTTGAAAGAATTAAGGAGTATCTACTATATTTCAGGCAGTCAACAAGCTAATATATATAAGCTGATGTATCTATATTATATATAGTCCTTTAACTCTTGCAGCAAACTGTATAAGGTAATTGTTATTTAACTGAAGCCTAGAGAAGTTAAGTAAATTACCCAAGATGTATCCGTAGCAAAAGGAATTTAAAATATAGGTAAAAATAACACCAAGAACCGGCTTCTTTCTATTACATCAGTGATTTTTAACTGTGGATGATTTTGTCCCCATTCCAGCCTCCCAATACTAGTACATTTGGCAATGTCTGGAGACATTTTTGACTATCTCTAAAACCGGACTGGGACAGGGGTACAATGACACAAATGACATCTTGTAGAAAGAGGCAAGGGATGCCACTAAACATTCAACAATGTACAGGCCATTTCCCTCAGCAAAGAATTATCCAATACTAAATGCCAACAGTACCAAGGCTACATTTTTGATTATCTCTAAAACCGGACTGGGACAAGGGAACAATGACACAAATGACATCTAGTAGAGGCAAGGGATGCCACTAAACCCTCAACAATGTACAGGCCATTTCCCTTAGCAAATAATTATCCAATACTAAATGCCAACAATGCCAAGGCTGAGAAACTCTGCACTATGTAGAGTTTCACTGTGCCAAGTAGACAAGCCAAAAGTATTTTATTAAGACAGAAGAAAGGATACTCTAAAGAGATGTGACAGAACATACATTTGAATAGCTACATTTGAATGCAATGATAAAGAATCCAAAATTTATACTAACACCAATATGGTCTTGGAGAAAATGTCAACAATGCATTATGCTCTTCTTTTAAATTCATTCATTCATCTACAAATCCAGCGAGTGTCTTCATGGTGTTACTCTAAAATTATGCTTATACTCTCATCAATCAAAAAATAAAAAAATTATAGACATACCCATCAAACGTAAGATGTAGACATAAAATAAATCTAAAAGTAAATTCTGAAACTAATTTATATATATAATGTATAACTTTAATATAATTTCTGACAAGAGTATTAAATGTTTGGCAAAAAGAAAAAAACCTCTTAGTATATTTATTGTCAGCATAAAGTATGTCAAGTCCTATTCATCTAATATAAAATCCTGGAAGCAATTCTACTTACAGAAAATGCTCTGGATTTCCTCCGAAGGTGGAATTTATAGAAGGACAGCGATCTGAGAAGATTGCCAATTCATTTCAGTTCTACCATTACATAGAGAAGATGGGACGGAAGGGAGAAAAAAGAAATGAGGAAAATAAAGATGGTAAAAAGCTAATTCTGACTGTTATAGATTGAATCCAAAAAAAAACAGCCAAAGAGTGAGCTCTAATGGTACACACACAGATCTTTAATAGGCTGTCAACTTCAACACATCACCGTAAAGAAAGCTAAGGCTAAGTTAGTTTGGGATTTGGTGAGCAAAAAGAAAGTAAGTAAAAATGACGCATTTTTATAAATATAATTAGCAATTTTTTTCCATACACAACTATTAATGATCTCATAATGAGTATTATACTTTTTATCCGTATCTACTGTGATGATAATGGCTATTATAAAATCATACAGTTATTCACATAATAGTATTTTTTTCCTGATTTCACCCTTGGGAATATAGTTCTTAGCTTAAAGCAAAAGTTTGTAATCACAAAGACTTTGATATTTTAAGAGATCTTAAATATGAAATATGGGTTGGAGGTAGAAGGATGAATAGGCAAAGCACAGAGCACAGAGGATTTTTAGGACAGTGAAAATACTCTGTATGATGCTATGCTATAATGATGGTTACATATCATTATACATTTTCCCAGACCTATAGAATATGCAACTCCAAAAGTAATCTTCAAGTAAATAATAGATTTTGTGTGATAATGATATGTAAATTCATTGAGGTATCTTATGAATTTAATATATCTAATGTAGGTTCATTAAATGTAGCAAGCGTACCACTCTGGTGGGGGATGCGGATAATACAGGAGGCTATGCATGTGCTGTAGCTAGCAGGCAGTAATAAGGGGACTTCAATAAATTTTGCGGAAAATACAATTAAAAGATAAAAATAAAAAAACATAAGCTTTAAGTCTTAACAGAAGCTCCATCAATGTTGAGAAATTGTTGTTAGTGATGATACCAGCCATTCAGTTCATTCATAAAGAACTGAGCAAGGGTGCTGGGAATTCAACTGCCAATGCAGTTGTTTTTATGTCATTACCTGAAGAAAAATAAAAGTGCTTTATAAATCTTTTAAGATTAGGAGACAAAAAGAAGTCAGAAGGAGCCAAATCAGGATTGCAGATTGTAAGGTGGATGTTTAATGATCTGCCATGGAAAGTCACAAAATTGCCCTGGTTTCATAACAATACTGAGCAGACGTATTGTTGTGGTGGAGAAGGACTCTCTGATGAAGCATCCTGGGGATTTTTCTGCTAGAGCTTTGGTTACCTTTCTCAAAACACTCCGCATAATAAGCAGATGTCATATTTCTTTGGCCCTCCAGAAAGTCAACAAGCAAAATATTTCAGCAACCTCCCAAAATTGTTGCCATGATCGTTGGTCTTGACTGATCCACTTTTGCTTTGACAGAACCCCTTCCACATTTTGGTAGCCGTTGCTTTGATTGTGCTTTGTCTCCAGAATTCCGCTGGTGAAGCCATATATTATCTCCCATCATAATTCTTCAAGGTTATGTTTCAGGATCTTGATTTCACTTTTTGAAAATTTCCGTTGAAAGCTCTGCCCTTGTCTACCGCTGACCTTGTCACAAGGGTTTTGCCACTTACTGAATGAAATGTTCACTCAACTTTAATTTTTTAGCCAGTATTGTGCAAGCTGAACTGATTGAGATGCCTATGGTGTTGGCTATTGTTTCTGCTGTTAAATTGTTAGTCCTTTTCAATTAGGGCAAGAACAAGATTAATTTTTTTTCTCATAAATTGTTGTGGTTGGTTGACCAATGTGGGCTTCCTCTTTAACAATGTCAACATTGTCTTGTTACTTCTCAGTACAAGTTATCCATTTGATTTATGTGGGGCATTATTCCCATAAAATTTTTATAAAGCATCAGTGATTTCACTATTTTTCTACACAAACTTCACCATAAATTTGATGTTTGCTCTTGCTTAAATTTAAGCAAAATTTATGTTACTCTAATACGGGCTCTTTTCAGACCGATGTCTCATCCTTCTTAGTGATTCCAACTAGAGTCTGTTCAGACATGTTACTACAGGTTAGTATAAAGTTTTTTGCACAAAAAAAATCTTGGAATCCACGCATAGTTTTTCATAGTATTTATGTTCTATGACATTTTAAGTCCCTTTCTATATGAAAAATCTTTATACCTTTCTCCCTGCTTTGCTATGAACCTAAAACTTCTCTAAAATATCAAGTCTTTAAAAAGGGGTTAATTACCCTATTAACCAGCTAATGACATCTCTATCTCTCTCTCTGTTTCTCTCTCTCTCTCTTTGTTTGTCCCTGTGTCTCTTCTCTTTCTCACTTGGATAAGCTGTTGATGATTAAACACAAATTAGTAGAAATTGGGATACTATCCACCAACAATTTCATTCATTCATTTTAAGGAAGAGATATATTAATACCTCCAGAAAAATGCATATATTTTCTTTATTTCCATTTGGAATTTTAATGGATCCATATCCAAAGGTGTAAATTCTTAATCATATAATTTGCTTTTCTGTAAAATCTTGAAATAGTCCTTCCAAGAAATTTTTGAGTAAGAAAATTTATATTCACATACCCTGTAATTTTTCCCATTATAAACATTTCCCTTAGGCACTTTATTTCTGCATTACATATGTTTCATAAGCATTGTTTCATTAATTTTTATTTTTATTTCATTAACTTTTATTTAAATATCTGACCGACAAACAAACAAAATGTCAGATTTATTGCTTTTTACACTAGATTGTTTCTCAAGGATGTCAAAACATATCATTGTATAGAGCAATTAGAGAATTTTTATTCTAACAGTAACCTAATGGATTATTTATTATACTACACACAAGTTTCAAGAATAATAAAAGTCCCTCTAAACATAAAATACAACAAACTCTGTTATATTAACTAGGTATAAAAAAGTGTTTTTTACCTCAATATTATAATAAAATTGAACTTCCGAACTAAATAGAAAGGTAAGAGGCACTAAAATAAAATGTTAACTGTTAGTGGAGTTACCAGGTAAAGAATAGTGTTAATTTTTATTTACTTTGGGCAGTGAAAGTTTGGGGTTTTTAACACTTGTGAAAATACATCACACCTGGGAAAGGGAGCTTGAAAAAGCAAAGCAAAACCGTCTGAGCTCAAAATTACAACTGGAGAATCCTCACTGAGAAGGCAACACCCCAAATATACAATGATGAATGCTGGCGTAAGGCCTGGGTTTAATTAGAAAATTAACTCTTCAGCTATCATCCATCAGACTGGAGACATCTGCAAGTGATAGAACAAGATGGAGAGAAACTACCACTGAGATTCACTGCAAAGAGAAAATCTAAAGCAAAGGGAAGAGCAGACATTGAGAAAAGTTTCTACCAAACAAAATGACCCTCAACACAACATAATGTAAAAAGAATTTAAAACCTGTTGTGCACCGAGGGCAGAAATACCAAAAACAAGCTCAAACTGAGTTAAAAAGTATAAAGTGGTATATCTGTGATCTTTTTGTAGCAATATGATTCTTATTAATGCATTATATTTATCTCCTTTTGTTCACCACTCCCAAATTGTTTTAGCTTTTCTCATGGTAGTGTGCTGCACTTGACAGCCTATTAGGTGTCAGTCTATGTGCCATGAGAAGCGCATTCACATACTTTTGAGCACCTTCCTTTTCCTCTCGTCTCCTTGGTGTGTAATGATAATGCTGAAATGAATTGATAGTCTTCACCTTGGATTATTCATACTTCTTCTCCCCAGGAATTCCACCTACAATAGACTTCCAGGCCTTTTTCTTTTTTTCTTTTGGTCCAGAACACTTCTAGGATTTTCAAAATGAAATTCTTCAATTTTTATCTTCTTACTTTTCCAAAAGACATTCTAATATTAATTTCTTCAGGGCTTGGACTTCTCGTCTGCAATTTATTTCTGAGTGGGCTTATTAAATTCTATAATTTTAAACACGAATACAATAATAGCTATTCTCTTTTTCAAATTTCTGGTTTATATTTATCTTTTGATCTCGCGTACCCTGCTGGCTATTTGGAATATTTTCTTTAATTTTTATAGGCATCCCAAATATAACATGGCTAGGAGAAATAATCTGAATGACTCCTACCACGTTTGGCACTATCTCAAAAATGATGCTGAAACTTCCCCGATTTTCAAGGCAATTAGTGGAAATGTCCATGTTATCAATTTCTTAGCAAAGATCTAATTTATTCTACTCCCAAAGATAAAGTTAATGGTTCTGCCATCTTTCTCAACCTCTACTTCCACCATACCAATTATGGCTATCATCCTCTTTCTCTGAACTACTGTTAGCTTCTTTAACCAGAGTCCTTGCTTATACAATTGCCTACCTAAAATGTATTTTTAAAAATATGTCTTTATATTGTTAAAACCCAACTAAATCATTCCTATTTCAACTACCATGAAACCCAATTTCATGGCCACAAGTGTCTTTCAATTTTTTTTTGTTTTGTTTTTTCACAGAGTTTCGCTCTTGTTGCCCAGGCTGGAGTGCAATGGCACTATCTCAGCTCACTGCAACCTCCGCCTCCTGGGTTCAAGCAATTCTCCTGCCTCAGCCTGCCGACTAGCTAGGATTACAGGCGTGTGCCACCACGCCCAGCTAATTTTTGTATTTTTAGTAGAGATGGGGTTTCACCATGTTGGCCAGGCTGGTCTCAAACTCCTGACCTCAGATCCACTTGCCTCGGCCTCCCAAAGTGTGGGATTTCAGTCTTTCAAATTTTTATGTGCATATCTGGCACCTCATGTTATGCTTCAATATAGTCTAGGCACCTTGGTATTGAACGGAATCCGTACCCATGTCTGTATTATTTTCCCTACAGCTTTTTCATACAACTGATTTCCACCTTACTCTTTACATTTCAACAGAAATCTTACTTCTTTAGAAGGGACACCTCTGACTTACCTATATAAATACATATTTTCTATTACTTTCTCTCACACATACCTGATCATTTCCTTGTCATAATCTGCAGTATTGTGTGTGTGTGTGTATGTGTGACTGTGTATATGACTCTGTGTGTGTGTGTTAAGGATGTATTGTTTCTCTTTTCTATTTAAAAGTAAACTCCATGAAGGCAGGAATCATTCTTGTATTATATGTGCCTTTCCTCAATGTTGAGAACAATGCCTGGTACTCAATTAATATGCATTGACTGGACTAGCAGTTAGTTCCAATAATCATATAAAGATGTACACAGTTTGCCTCAGATAGATATTTCGTTTTTATTCTTTATAAAATTTCTAAAATAAAATTTAATAAAAAGTATATTAAAGTGAAATATGAAAGGGTTGTTAACTTTACTTGCACAAGATCATTTAAGCATACAAATGTTCAAAAACCTTTCATAATTAATTAATATGGGTACCTGTCTTAGTCTGTTTGGATTCTGATAATAAAATGTATCAGACTGCATAATTTATAAGCTACAGACATTTATCGCTCATAGTTCTGGAGGCTGGGAAGTCACAGATCATTGTGCCAGCAGATCAGTAAAGATCAGTATCTGGTGAGGGCTTGTTCTTTTTTTCCAAGATGGCAACTTCTTGATGTATCCCCACATGGCTGAAGGAGCAAACAAGCTCCCTTGAGTCGCTTTAATTACAGTCACAAGAGTTCACCCTCATGATCTGATTACCTCCCAAAAGGCTCCATCTCTTAATACTATTGCAGTGGGGATTAGGTTACAACATATTAATCTAAGGGGAACACAAACATTCTAACCATAGTATTCTCTTGCAAGATGCACCTGTGGACTCATGAAGCTAAAATATGGTATCGCTTATTCCCTACTTCAAAATGAATGACTATCCACTTAGGAAACCATGATTTATGCTAATAGCCAGTGGCCGATAGAATTTATTCTATCTAGTGTTGAATACCTTGTCTTTCTTGTGTGCTGGAAAATTGTATTCAGTATGTACTTACTTAATGTTTAACTCTTAGTTATGTTGGGCCTCCTTTGTGAGCACATATATCAATCATATAATGACAATAACAATAACAAAAAGTACTGAAGATAAAAGAATGAGGAGGAGAAGCAGCTTTGAAAGTGGAGAGGGAGAAGTTATGAGTTTCTAAGTGCCAGTTTTCTTAGCTTAGAGCCTGAAAAATAGCACTATTAAATATTTGCCATATTCAACTGAAGTGACAAAAAGTAAGAAAGGAAGGAGGGAAAGATAAAATAAGGTGGAAGCAAAAACATTGGTAAAATAGACATAAGAGTAATGAAACATACAAATAATTTTAATGGAAGAAAGAATTGAAAATATGACAAGTCAACGGAAAAATGCAGTATGTGATTTATTCTTTATATTATAAATCCTTCAAAGACATTTGTATTTTTCCTTGGCTACCTTAGTACATTAAATATATTTTTCTTTTGAAAATAATTTTTTCAAAATCTTCAAGCAACAGAAAACTTTCTAAATACTTTTTAATTATATAAAATGGCTATAGGAAGTTGTATCGCTTTTGGAATATTGATAAAAGAGCATAATTTATGTTATCACATTTTTATGATTTTGGTGAAACTCATTAACATTTTAAATCCTGGATACATATTTTTTTCCAAAGCTGAATTGTACTTTGTAAGTTCAATTAGTGTTTTTAACTACTGTTAGTTAGTCAAAAGATTTCCAGATTGGAGTATATCTTACACCTTCCCTGACTTGTAAAAAAATGAATCAATAAAAGAGCTTTTGTACCTGAACAAATTGAAATGATTGCAAAAAACTGATTTTTCTCCATTATTTCTGCTGCCACTATGATAGGAACTGCTGATGACTGTGGCTAAGCCACATTTTCAGAAGGGCGACTCACCAACCCTTCTTTCCCCTCATGCTGGAGCTGAGAAAAATAAATGTATCAAGACCCCTTTCTTTGACACAATTTCAAATAGTTAGACAGGTGTAACAGTTTTTGTTCTTATTAACGAAGATACCAACAGCCCCTCACACACACACTCTTGATGCTATTATAAAATTTATTCCTTACAAAAATGCCTAAATTCCCTGGAATTCTTGTGAAGTCTCTCAGCATGACTTGCAATGAGAATTGGAAGGGATTTTAGTAATTTTTTAGACTTTTGCTCAGTGCTAGTATTTCTTACAACACTCCTACAGTTATAGTGGAATTACCTTACCTGTACACACAGACTGAAATACACACTCATGCACATATGTTAATCCTTTCTACAACATTGTTCGATATAGAATTTGGCTTAAATATAATTTCAAGTAATTCTGAGAAAAAATCATGAGGAAATCTTCATCTTAGAGATATATTTAAATAAGATATATCAGAATCACTAGAACTTATTTATCTACCACCATAGATATTAAGGCTGTAACTTAGTTTTTGAAAGAAAGACACTTTTCAAAAGAAGACATACATGCAGCCAAAAATCATATGAAAGAAAAAATGCTTAACATCACTGATCATTAGAGAAATGCAAATCAAAACCATAATGAGATACCATATCACACCACTCTGAATGGCTATCATTAAAAAGCCAATAAATAACGGATGCTTGTGACGTTGCAAATAAAAAGGAACACTTATACACTGTTGGTGAGAGTGTAAACTTTTTCAAGCATTGTGGAAGACAGTGTGGCAATTCCTCAAAGACCTAAAAACAGAAATACCCTTCAGCCCAGCAATCCTATTACTGGGTATCTACCCAAAGAAATATAATTTGTTCTATTATAAGGACACATGCATGTGTATGTTCACTGTAGCAAAGTCATGGAATCAGCCTAAATGCCCATCAATGATAGACTGGATAAAGAAAATGTGGTACATGTACACCACCATGGAATACTATGCAGCCATAAAAAAGAAGAAGATCATGACTTTTATAGGGCATGAATGGAGCTGGAAGCCACTTTCCTTAGCAAAATAATGCAGTAACAGAAAACCAAATACCACATTTTCTCACTTATAAGTGGGAGCTAATTGATGACAACACATGGACACATAGAGGGGAACAACATACACTGGGGCCTATTGGAGGGTGGAAGGTGGGAGGAGAAAGAGGATCAGGAAAAATAACTAATGGTACTTTAGCAATCCCACATTTGAATACCTGTCCAAAAGAATCGAAATCAGAATCTCAAAGACATATCTGTGGTCCCAGTTTGATTCCAGCATTGATTACAATATCCAAGATATGGAACAACCTAAGTGTCCACTGACAGATGGATGAATAAAGAAAATATGTTACATGCATGTAATGAAACATTATTCAACTTTAAAATAGAAGAAAATTATTCTATATATATGATAATGTGGATGAACATGGAGGACAATATACTAAGTGAAATAAGCCAGTCACAGAAAAATAAATATTGCATGATTTCACTTATATGAGGCATCTAAAATAGACTCATAGAAGCAGTGGGCACAGTGGTGGTTTCCAGGGGCTAGGGAAAAGTGAAAATAGAGAGTTACCATTGAAGGGGTATTGATATTCAGATATACAAGATAAATAAGCTCTACTGATCTGTACAAATGTTGTGCTGGTAGTTAACAGTACATATCATTTTGTCTTTATCTGGAAGCTATTTTCTCTGTGAGTGTGTACATTAGTGAGAGGTGGCAGAAGGCATATATGATGTTCCTGTGGTACTGAGATGATGGTAATAGGAACAAAAAGCATAATGAGCATCAGCAGCGGTATAATGTTGGCCTTTGGGAAACATCAATCCACAACATTCACTTGGATTTCTCTCTCCAGCCACAATAGCCATCCTTGAGGCACAGATCTGTATCCGAATTACACTCACCGACTCGTGGAAACTTAGTTTTGTAACCCTAATGCATTGTTATATTGGCTTATAAAGCTAATTTTTTAGCTACAATGAGTCCTTGGAGCTCTGTGACTTTTTTGCTCTGCATAGACCAGTTGGTATATGAATATGAACATACTAAGAAACTAACACAATAATCCAGGCTCGCAGCACCCCCTGGATTATTCCTTTGGACTCATGATGCAGAGCAGCATATGGCCAAGATTTTAACTGTCTTTCCAAAAATGCTATACTCCAATAAGGAATTCCTTGCATTCTCTTTTGCAGCTAACAACACACTCATTGATTAAAGCTATAATTTCCTGATTAAGTTGAAATAGATTGCACTACTTAAGGTGTTCTTGTCATTTATCATTATTTCAATATGTTAAAAATGTAGGGTATTTCTTACATGAAGAAACACAGCAAAGTATACATGGGCTTTTCATTCATTATTCCCTTTGAAATCATTTCTGCTTTTTCTGAAAAAATGATCAAAAGGCCATTCCAAAAGAGAGCTCTTCCTGCTTAAAACAGTTTGTATGTATCAGACTTACCAGACTGTATCTTTCTCATTTTTTTTTCTATATGCTCTACTAGCCTCAAGGACAGGGTCTAGATCTTACTTATCCTGTAAAGAGGTTGCCAGATACGTTTTACAAATCTGTTGTTTATAGAACCTCAACTGAAATCTTGAAGATAACATCTGTTGAATTACTAATGTCCACGTAAAAAACATATAGAAGCAGCCTACGTATTTCAGCAATCCCACATTTGAATACCTGTCCAAAATTAGCATATTTTTCTTCTTATACTGTGCTGCGTGTTAGAATCCATTTTAATGGACAAAGAAAAGATCCATTTTCTTTTCTGACAGAATCATAGTTTTGAAAATATTGACATCTAATCAAATTATCCAAAAAAAAAAACCCATACTACTCAGCTTTTAACTGCTTAAAGAATGAATTAGTCATACAGAAATGCTGTGGAAAAAATGATTTCATAGTGCAAAAAGATAGAGTCTTGCCATAGGCATCTATTTATAGAGGCTGCTCTGCATATATCTATAGATGCTGGGTTTTTTTTTCTGTCTCTGCAAACACATATGAAAACCTTTATAGGGATGAAAAACACACTTTAAGACTACCTGTTACAAAAAAATTGTAAGTTTTATAATGTAACTCTTCCTACACTCACTTTTGACAGTCCACTTTACATACAACAAAAATCCTCTACTTCTGAACAAACATATTTTTAAAAGGATATGAGAAAATGATATTGGAAACAAAATCATATTGAAGCTAATACTTATCTGTGAGTATATTAATCACATGTGAATTAGCAGCAGTATAATGTTGGCCTTTGGGCAACATCAGCACTACCCTTTCATCTGGCTTTCTCTCTTTAGTGGAGTGTCAGGTCTATGCTAAAAGTAGGCTAAAAAGTAATGGTCTGAAGATGAGTAAGGCATTTGTATGCTACTAGCTACAAATTTACAAAATCTAGTCAGGGAGTCATAAAAATACCCTAGAATTAAAACAATATATGCTGAGTGTAAATTTTACTGCAGTTTCTGTGGATCAGAAATTCCAGAAAGGCTTACTAGGACCATTTTGGCTCAAGGTCTTGTATGGGATTGCAGACAGTGGCTGCAGCTGAAATGCTCAGGGCTGGACAACATCTCTTTCTCTATCTATGTAGCTTCAGGAATTCCCAGTGCTAGTTCTACATGTGCTAGTTTACGCTTTCTCACCACATGGTGGCTTTAGGCCAGGAGTCCCTACTTGGCCCTTTTGGGACACCATTCAGTGGGTGTATTGTTGCAATTTGTTCCAGCATCAGAAAGATGAAAATCTAGGTTCCCACTCAGTTTTTGCTGAGATGGCCTGGGGTGCAACCACAGTCTTGCCGGTGGTCTTGAGATAGAGTATAGCAAATTATTGTCTAAATGTTTTTGGTCTTGTGAGGCTACCCTATATTTGGTCCTTTGGCTACAGAGAGCAGACTTTATCTGGTGTTTTTTACTCTGTGTCTATTTGTGTTTCCATACTGCCAAACTCGTCAGCTCCAAGTGTTGGATATGTGAGAGAAAAAGAAAACGAGGGAACTTTCCACAATGCTGGGTTCCGAGATCCCTGGCTAGTCTGCCATTTTCAAATTTTTCTAATTCATCTTCCTGGAAAAGTAATTCTCTTATTCTCATTTTGAGATTTTAGAAACAAACCAAAAAGACTGGCCAATATGATTCTCTACGAATACTACATTTTCTTTGTTGTTTAAGGCAGATGGAATAATTTACCATAACTTTTGGTGTTGTAACTCCTCTGATAATTAGACCCAAACAGGAAATCAATTTGCTGTTAATATATTTATTGAACAAAGAGGAAAAGATATCACTGTTTCAATCTGAACCCAGCTTTTCCAGAAATACACACAATACGTTTCCAGATAAATTAGTATAAGGCTTTAAACAATTTTGGGTAAGTTTAGATAATGTTATTTGCTGAAGGTATGATCACCATTATAGTTCAGCGAAAGAGCCTCAGGGATAATTTTTTCCTTTCAGTTCACAACAAAGCATTTGTCTTAGTCTGCTTTGTGTTGCTATAACAGAATACCACAGACCGGGTAATTTATAAAGAACAGAGATATATTTCTTACAGTTCTGGAGGCTGGAAAGTTCAAGGTCAAGGTACCCATTCTGGCAAGGGCCTTCTTGCTTTGTCATCCAATGGCAGAAAGTGGAAAGGTAAAAGAACATGCACTAGACAGAGCAATAGATCGAACTCACGTCCTCAAGCCCTTTTATAGTAATCAGCATTAATCCATTCATGAGGCTAGAGCCATATTTACATGCTATAAATATATTAACAGCAAATCAATTCTCTTTTGGTCTAATTTTCAGAGAAGTGGCAAGACAAATGGTTGTGATAATTTATTCCATTTGCCTTTTACAACAAAGAAAAAGTAGTACCTATAGTAAGGATATAAACCAGTATTTTGATTTGCTTCTAAAATGTTAAAATATCAGTGACAGAATTACATTTTTAGGAAGATGTATTTGAAAACTTTGAAAAAGCCATACTAGGTAGGGACTTCAGGACCCAATCAACAGTATGGTGGTATATTCCCTGGTTTTCTTCCTCTCTTTCAATTCTAAGACTTAAAGTTGAAGAAGCTGATAATGTGGAAACACAGCTAGACATAGACATAAACACTTCCTATTAGACCCTAATTCTAAACACTTTTCCACTGAGGATTAAGTTTCCAGATGCTTTTTCAGGGATATACTCAAACCATAGCAGCATCACTTTAGGTTACTGGAGTGATACTTCTAGTGTGGGTGTACTTGCTTCAGATCTAAAAAAGCTATTATAATACATTTAGCTAAAAGTCGTTCAGATTTTCATTTTCTTCAAGAGGCCCCTAAAATAAAGAACCCCAAACTGAGCAAATTCATATATTTCTTACATATCCTTGAAAGTCTGAGTTGAGGCTATGTTGCTATACTTAGCCAGTCTTTCTTTAGTGAATACTGTTCAATTAAATATATTTTTAAACTTGCAAAGATGGTATGCTAATGCTCTTTTTAAAACCACTTTATTGAGGTATAATTCATATAATGAACTGTAGTTTTAATGTGTGCAGTGTGAAGAGCCTGGACTTGTGCTAACACCCATGTTGCCATAACCTCAATCAAGGTAAATATGCAGCACCTCACCGAGTTTTCTTGTGTTCCCTTGTTTACTTACTTGCTTGCTTGCTTTTGTGGCAAGAACACTTAACATGCAATCTACTCTCTTATCAAATTTCAAAGTATATAATGCCATATTGTTAACTATAAGTACAGCTGATCTCTAGAATTTATTCATCTGGCATAACAAACTTTATACCCATTAAACAACAATTTCTATTTCCTCCACTGTCCAGTCCCTGGCAACCACTATTGTATTCTCTGTTTCTATGTATTTAACTATTCTAGATACTGCATATAAGTGGAATCATGCAGTGTTTGTCCCTCTGTGACTGGCTTATTTCACTTAGTATAATGTCCTCTAAGATTATCCACATTGCTGAAAAAAAGGCATCTTTGTGCTTTTAAACATTTATGACAATTAGACATTTTTTTCCATTCTGCTATAACATGGCATTTTCTTAAGATCACTGAGACAGAATAAATATGTTTAGGAAAGAGTTCCAGCTTTGCTGTTCTCCCATTTGCTTCATTTTAAAGAGTACCTGGGATCAAACTCAAATGTATTATTTCCTTGTAGGTACTTGCATTTTCATCCCAAAACTCTATATACGAATCTATAATTTTAGTGCACTAGGCAAAGTCAAAGGCAAAACATTAATAGTATGATATTGGTAAGATAATGAAATTATTAAATAAATTATAATAGTTCACATGTAACATTTATGCACCAGATATTGATTAAGCATCTTTTCTTTGCAAAGCCCTTATCAACAGATTTTAATATTATGTTCAATTTTATAAATAAACGATATATTATTTTAACTATGAAATATAGTTAAATCTCATACATGTATATAAGTTGTCTTTTTTATCAACAGCTAAGCAATAGATTAATATGTTTACACAGTCATACATGCACGGATATATATGAACATGTAAAAATCAGCATTTATGCTTTTATAATAATTATATTTTTATATGTGGAAAATAATGTTATGAGCCTTTCAATAAAGCTAACTATATATGCACAATTTTATTGATTTCATAATGACTCATAAATCAAGTTGCCCAGATCTATCCCTTTTTCAGATTTTTATATTCCAAATTATCAATAATATTATACATTTGTAACTTATTTGAGTTTCTGTAGTTTTGATTTTGAAAGAAAATGAGAAAGTATTTTAAATGGAAATAAACGATATGCATTTAAGGCATTCAGATTTCATGCATCTTTTATTTGCCAAAAGAAAGACTACAATTCACTGAAATGTGAGAAACCCATCAAAACAAGTTAAGTGCCAAACATATGTGGAACAAAATTGTTCCCTTTTGACTTTCTATGTAGAGCCACATTCCAGCTACTGTATCTGGGTTTTGCTCCTAGTCAAGGCAGAGAAGTCCTGCAAGGTTTCAGTGCTAAAAACTTGGAGGCACAAATTTCTTCCAAATATGATATATACCACTGACATTTCAGAACATAAGAAACAGAACAGTTTGCAACAAGGTGAAAACTATATATTCAATAAATACATTAAGCTCTTTCACTATATTTTCTATGATAACTTATTTTTAATTTGTTATCATAAATTAATAATATTAAAATTTTGCCACACTTGCTGCTTAATATACATGTGCCCCAACTTATCTGGCTCTCATTTGGAGAAGTGTAACACTTTCAATTTAAGTTTGCAATATAATACTGAACTTCTCATTTGAAGTGACCCATTAAAAAGTACTAGATAAAAGTGACATGTGATAAAGAGCATGTGACATCCACTATTTTATTTCAATAATTATAAAGTGTTATCTTGTTTTTCGTTTGCTTCTTCTTGTTTTCTGTATGGTAAGTGTAATTCTAAGAATTTTCCTCGAAGAAACAATGCAATATAAAAATGTATTTTTGATGAAGGTGATAGGATTTGACTTTCTCTTTTACATATTTAGTAATTTCTTTAAAAACTACCCATTTAGGACGGGTGCTGTGGCTCACACCTGTAATCCCAGCACTTTGGGAGGCCGAGGTAGGCGGATCACAAGGTCAGGAGTTCGAGACCATCCTGGCTAACACGGTGAAACCCCATCTCCACTTAAAATACAAAAAAATTAGCCGGGTGTGGTGGCGGGTGCCCATAGTCCCAGCTACTCGGGAGGCTGAGGCAGGAGAATGGCGTGAACCTGGGAGGCGGAGCTTGCGGTGAGCTGAGATCGCACCACTGCACTCCAGCCTGGGTGACAGAGCAAGACTCCGTCTCAAAAAAAAAAAAACCCACTAATTTAGTACAGTTGCTAATCCACTAATTAAAGTCTTCCTTCCCTTTACAATGATGTTCAATTGAATATGAAAATAATTTGAATTTGCTATAATAATGATTTTAAGACCCTGTAACATTTTCCTTTTCTATGTAGCATGTATTTTATTTTTATGGATATATTCCAAGATAACAAAATTAACCTTAATTTGGTTAAATATTGCTTCTGATGCCTTTTAATTTAGAAACAAACACATCATTTAATTTCTATTTATAAATAATCAATTTATGTATTAACCTATTAGTGATACAATTAAAAAGAACAATGGTCCATATTGTTTAGAAATTCCCTAATTAGCGTATTTTATTCTTAACGATGGTTCTGCATCATTCTGTATTCTATATTCTTGTTCTCAGAGCCTGACATTAAGGATGTGTACCTTTTCTGCATGTGTTATGTGTTTAATGAAATAGAACACAATTGAATATGTACAGGTAATATTTGTTGATAGGTTTGGGGGAAGAAATTATTAATTTCCTACAGCACACAGCTATATAAATCACATTAAGTCACTCTAAATAAATACTGTTCACAATGTCAGTCACTGTGTTCAGTATCAAGAGTATAATGGTCACCAAAATTACATACAGTCTCCTAGGACTGACAACATATTATTCAGATAATTCAATACATACAGTAGACTTGTAAGTAATGCTAAGCTATTTATAAAGCATCATGCTTTACCAGCAAATCACAGTTGAAATTTGAAGCATATGTAATATTTGTGGGTAAACAGATAGCATGATTCAGATAGAGAGCACAGAACATACGATGTCCTTGCTGTTAGCAAGCAAAAGTGCATTCAAGTTGCTGAAAGTCCTGTCTTACTGAAGCCCACAGAGTGAGGGTGATGGTGAGGTTGGTTTGAAATAATGATGGATGGGGTAGCAGAGATTATATCACAGCCTTTATGATACTGTTTTCTAAACTTGGAGAACAATAATGAAACAGTTTTAAAATATGTTACAAAAATGTATTTATTTGAAAATAAATAATCATATTGATTAATAAAGAGTAGAGTGGATGTTGAAAGTCCAGTTAAGAGCTACTGCAGTAGTCCAGACAAGTGACCATTCTGAGCGAGAGGAGGCACATTTTTAATGGAGCTGGAGAAACCGTATGTATGAATCATGGACTAGATTCTGTATATAAGTAGCGAGTGATGAAGAAGAGGAAGGAGAAAAGGATAAATATTATTTTTCTGGCGTAGTAAATTTCCTGGATAGTATTGTATTGAATTGAAAGGCTTCCAATTTTATAAGGGAGGAGTAAATAGAAAAACATATGTTTGTTCTTGTTACATTGATTTTAGGCATCTTCGACATAGAGTAGAGGTGTTTTTCTGTTTTTTGTTTGTTTGTTTGTTGTTTCTTGATGTAGTCTCCCTCTGTTCCACAGGCTGGAGTGCAGTGGCGCCATCTTGCCTCTGGAGTCAAGCGATTCTCCCACCTCAGCCTCCTGAGTAACTGGGATTACAGGCATGTGCCACTACGCCTGGCTAATTTTTGTATTTTTCATAGAGACAAGGTTTCACCATGTTGGCCAGGCTGGTCTCAAACTCCTGATCTCAAGTGATCCACTGCCTCAGCCTCCCAAACACTACAGGCGTGAGCCACTGCTCCAGGCCACGAGTGGAGTTTTTAACCAGGTTTTTATCATTTGTGTAGTCTGAACAGCAGATAGAAGACTAGGAATCTCTGGAAATAAATAGCATTCAATGACATGTTTGTGGATGAGATTCCTTAAAGAGAATGATCAGTGGAAAGTGGTAAGTGAATACAAATGTAGGCTTGAAAAAGTTAAAAATTTATGAATTGAATAAGGAGAATGAGCCTGAAAAGAAACAAAGGATAACTACAGAAAAAAAAAAAAAAAAAAAAAAAAAAAGGAAGAAACCCTGGAGAATGCAGTCCACAGAAATCAGTGTAAGAAAGTATTTCAGGACGAGTTGAAAACAAGGATGAAAGCTGATGGAAGGTAGTAAAAAATAAGAAGTTAACAAATTCC
Source organism: Hylobates moloch (assembly GCF_009828535.3). Classification (NCBI taxonomy): domain Eukaryota; kingdom Metazoa; phylum Chordata; class Mammalia; order Primates; family Hylobatidae; genus Hylobates; species Hylobates moloch. Next base: position 149,737,001 of record NW_026652279.1, read on the forward strand.
ATTGAACTTAATCATATACAGGTTTTTGGTGACACTAACAAAGCATTTCAATGGGGCATGAATTTGTGGACAATCCCCTTCTAACTGCTTATACCAAGAACATTCATGTCATTTTTCTTTTCATAACTCACATGCAAATCAACAAAAACTTTTTTTTTTTGATCAATCCGGATCAATCCAGAGTCTAACTAACCTTATTTCTCCACTGCTACTACTCTGGTCCAAGCACCATCATCTCTTATTTCCTCCCAGTTTCCTATTGTAATGTGTCCAAACATACTAATAAGAGTAATCATTTAAAATTATAAATTAGGTTACATTGTTTCCTCTCCTCAAGATGTTGAAATGACTTTTTTTAAATTCAAAATAAAAGGAAAATTTTTACATGTTACAAGGCTCTGCATGAATTGGAGCCTGTTATCTCCTTGACACCTTGTTCTCCTCCTTCCACTCCCATTTCCTGCATTCCAGCCACACTAACCTGTTACTCTTTGCTCAATAACATCCACAGCAGGTTACTTCGGCTCTTAACTCAGGGACCCAGGTTAGTGGAACAGTTCCTTTTGGAACCATAGTGGAATTGATGAAGAGGGAAATGATCGATGACTGATCAAAATGTCACATGGCCAATGATGACGTCAAACAGATGGAGACAGAGGCATCTTGGGAGGGAGGGACATATAATGTATTGAAAATAATATAATCTAACCTTAATATCATCTCAGGGTCTTAATATACCAATATTCTCTAGATACCCAATATTCATTTTGGTACTAGGCCCCTTAAACATTATTATTATTTTATTTAAATGTTAATATGTTTACATTTCTTCACTTTTAATTCTGGCTAATTATTTTCCTAAATTTTTTTTTCTCTTTTACATTTCTAGTTTTTTCTATTTACATTTTTGGTACTTTTTCTCATACTCAGCTGTACTGAAGTGTAATTTGTATTTTTCCATTGAACTCTGCAGCCGTGATTTAATTAAGAAAATCCCATAAATTTATTCCTGTGTTTGCTCTGGAGAGTGAAATATCATTGGATAAAGTGATGCAAACTCACAAACTTGAACTCACTAATAAAGTATAGATTTATCAGCCACATTATCCTTTCCTTTCCTAAGTGGTAGACAGCTGGAGTAGGATTAAATTCCTCTTTGGTGCCAGAAAAACCCATCCCAAAAGAAAAGAAGAGTGGAAGAAGCATTATTTGTTCTCCAAAATAGCTTCTCCTATAGAAAGCATAAGAAGTAGAAAAAAATTCCTAAAACCATGATATATATTGTTAATTTAGTGTAGTGTTCATGTTTGAAAATTTAATTATTGAACACATAGGAGTGAAGGATACATTTTATAAAATCTGAAAAACAAAAGTTATAATTGATTTTACACGAATGAGGACTATCTCTGTGAACCAGAAATAGAACAAAAATACAAACGTTGAGCTGGGTTGAAATCTTAGCTCTCAGTTTTCCAAGTCCATAATAGCCAGTGTGACTGGGATTGTGGTTCTTGAGGTATAAATGAAATTAATCCAAATTTTAAAACACAACAGAACACGTTTTATTGATCCAAGGAAGTTTTTTTAAGATAGACATCTGAAAGGATTCATGAAAGATTGGAAATGAAGGATAGAATCTGTTTATATTTTAAAGACATGGCTTTGGAATTTGGGGAAAGGGAAGTAGGAGATAAGAGCACAGTATGGTTTTCTAGGACTGAGTTATAGACCCACTGAATTTATAATGAGATCTGACACAGCCTCAATGTCACTTCTGGGAAATAATGCTGACGGAAGATCTCAAACCTGGTGCTCTTGTGTGGGCCCAGAATGAGTGGCAGAAATACAAATCATTAGACGGTGAGAGTTTTACACAGAAAGAGAAAAACAGGAAACAAACAGCCCCATCCCTTTACCTCTCAAAGAAAAAGCTTCCCATCAAAATGAACTTGTAAACCAAAATGACAAAGCTCATGAAGAACTTCAATGCTAAAATATAGCCAATATAATCAACAATAAGAAAAGTAATTTCTGATCTTTTTAAAGGAAATTATATAAATAAATCTTAACAATAATTTTAAATAATATGCTAATCATTTTTATATTCCGGTCTTCTTTTCTAAGCTGTTATTTCTATTTACTTTTCAGAACACCTGAATAATTTCAAATTTTGTTATTTTCAGGTTTAATAGCTGCATTTGGTGGGTGAGAGAAAGATAGCTGTGTTTACTCCATTTTACTTGAAACCAGAACCCTGGTAGTATTCTCGTAACTTAGTATACAAGTAGGATTGACAAATACAGTTTCAGGTCATCGAGATGTATGCAAAGAAGAGGAATAAAGAAGAAAGGGCATTATATTAGGCATTGTTGCAATTCAACATGTATTTGTTTAGTTTTTAAAACACATGGAGTGCTTCTTAGAATGTAGATTACCAGGACAAAAATCTGAATTACAAAGTCTGAATCTCTGAGAAATGGGCGTCAGAATTTCCATTTCATAGATGATGCTTATATTTCTTGAAGTTTGTGGACCGGAGAATTAATTTGGAAATAAGAAGGATTCTAATCCAAATTCAAATTCTAACCCATTTGCCCAGCCTTTCATAAATAACATAATTTCTCTGGTTTTACATGTGAAATTAAATTCAATAAAAATATTTATTAGTGTTGATACGGTTTGGCTCTATGGTCTCACCAAAATCTCATGTTGAATTGTAATCCTCAGTGTTGGGGGAGGGGCCTGGTGGGAAGTGATTGGATCATGGGGGTGGTTTCTAAGGGTTTAGAAACATCTCCGTAAGTGTTGTCCCATGACAGAGTTCTCATGAGATCTGGTTGTTTAAAAGTGCATAGCACCACCCCTTTCATTCTCTTCCTCCTGCTCCAGCCATGTAAGACATGCCTCCTTCCTCTTGGCCTCCCACCATGATTTTGTTCCCTGAGGCCTCTCTAGCTATGCTTCCTGTACATCCTGCAGAACCTTGAGCTAATTAAGCTTCTTTTTTTTTAATAAATTACCCAGTTTCAGATATGTCTTCGGGGACTAATACAGAAAAATGGTACCAGGAGTGGAATATTGCTATGTCATTACAAAATGGGTCTTTTAAACAAATTGACAGTATCTTTTGCTTATAGTTCATTAAGTGTAAACCTAAGCATGTTGCACATAAATATAACAAGCCATTATATAGCCATCAATATTGTAAAACTCATGGCAAATGTCTTTATGTAAACAGTAAAGTAGCAATGTGTAATCTGTGCAACCTAAATAGAATTTTCTCTAGGAAATTCTTAACACATGTATAATAAGTGTAATGTATCGTAATATTTTTATCTATATATGAGAAATAATTACAGGGCATTAGTAACATTATGGACATGTAGAATATATTTGAAAATATAATATGGCCAGTGTTTAAATCCAGAGAAATTTGCTATTAGTATAAATTAGAATGAATCCAACAAGCATTTAAAATTAAGTATAATAATTTTATAGTCAAATGATAATAGACAAATATTTTCAAATATTTATCAACATGGTATTAATATCATTCAGTTATAATTATATAAGGTCAGTGAGGCCGATAGCTATTTTCAATTTAGTTTGACATTTTTTTCAATACTGAGAATTATTTTGAGACTATTTAGTGGCAGGGTGTAAATAAAGCAGGACTAAAAAAACACAGTAAACACGTCGTATTTAAGTAGGTCAATGAGGCTGACAGCTTTTTTCAATTTAGTTTGACATTATTTTTTCAATACTGAGAATTATTTTGAGACTAGTGGCAGAGTGTAAATAAAGCACGACTAAAAACACAGTAAACACATTGTCATATTTAAGTATTAAAGATAGGTTATAAACTCTTTTTCTTGAAGCATCTATAGAAAAATAAAAAAGAACAATCATAGATAACATGAGACTACTCTCCATTCAAGTAAAGGATTCCAGATCATTTTTTTCATCTTTAAATTAATTAAATGAGTTATGATCCTTTCAAATATGGATGGTCAAATTTCTCTAAATAATAAGTATGAAGCTGAAAAGCCCATAATACCAAATTATTTATTTAAGAATGATTTATTAAGCTATTTGGCCAATGTAAGAGAAACATTGACCTTATGCAGCAAGATATTTGAAGTTGACGAATTTTACAATATTTTAACATCAGACACTATTACTCTTCTTGATATATACAATTGTAAGTGCTATAAAATAAAAATCTTGTGCCAAATCTCCATCTGTGTCAAAGCAATTTAAATCTTAGAAATTGTATTCCAACTTGAATATTGTTTTTATTACAATAATAACTAACACTGTTCTTAGGCCTTGAAGCATAGACAGATATATATTCAAAAATATCATAAATTAAATTAGACCAATATGTATTCAAGAGCAAAATAATTTTCCAAGGATCTTGAGACCATACAAATCCAACAATAAAGCTATCTATATGTAAGTACATATATTTTACTGACATGTCTTTAAATTGGATGGGAAATCTGTTGTTGATATTGTAAATGCAGAACAATTTACTGTCTGAGAAAACTATTTTGGCTTTATTTTATTTTTCCTTTGTGTCAGACTACGAAAGTGTAAACAGTGGCTTGCTATTATGAGATTTACCAGGAAACATATTGACACTATAACCAATACATGTGAATGACTTATTTGTAAATATTTTAAACTATAGCAAGCTGATTAGCATTTTTCTTTTTCACTTTGATTATAGTTAGTCTTGGGACAGCAAAGAGATTTGAGGAAAATTCCTTAATAATTTTTTGTTTGATTTCAGTTGCTAAAAATATGCTTGTTGTCTAGTACCTTTTTTTCATAAAATAGATATTTAATCCATTGTCAAAAGATTGAATAGGTATTTTATCCTCATTATCCCTTATTAATCAAATCCTTTGTCTTTGACAGTAAAGATTTTTTAAATTATGTGGTGTGAACCTTGAAAATTTGAGACAGGTCTCAGTTAATTTAGAAAGTTTATTTTGCCAAGGTTGAGGACACGCACCGGTGACACAGCCTCAGGTGGTCCTGATGACCTATACCCAAGGTGGTCAGAGCACAGTTTGGTTTTATCCATTTTAGGGAGACATGAGACATCAATCAACATGTGTAAGATGAACATTGCTTCCTTCTGGAAAGGTGGGACAACTGGAAGTGGGAGGGAGCTTCCAGGTCCTAGGTGGATAAAAGACAAATGGTTGCATGCATTTGGGTTTCTGATTAGCCTCTCCAAAGGAGGCTTTCAGATATGCGTTTATCTCAGTGAGCAGAGGGGTGTCTTTGAGTAGAATGAAAGGCAGGTTTGCCCTAAGCAGTTTCCAGCTTGACTTTTCCCTTTAGCTTAGTAATTTTGGTGGCCCAAGATATTTTCCTTTCACAGTGGAAATTCATTTTCTTTAAGCAATAGTATGGTAAATGGATAAATTGTTTTGTAACAGACTTTAGAGTTAAGATTCACCTAACACTGAGGAAAACCTTTTATTCTGAAGATTCAAATTATTCTCCAAGTGCCAAGAGATATGATATATTATTTTTTATAGTGTATTCTCAGCAATACAATACAAACGTTAAACATGGATTGCTTTCCCTCTGGAGAAACACACGCATGCGCATGAGCGCGCTAACGCGCGCGCGCGGGTACACACACACACACACACACACACACACACACACACAAACACAGATGAGGGCAAATGCAAATTAAAATAAGCAGCATAATTCTGCCTGTTGAAATTAAAGGAAAAAACCTTTGGCCCCTCCTTATTTCACAGCAATTACTTGAAAAAACTTGTCATTGTAAATTATTTCACTGTTTCTTTGAAATGCATGTAAATCTTTTTAAAAGCTAAATAAGCCTCTTGTCAGCTTATGACCCAGGAATGTCTTTCTCAAGGACCTGAGAACTATCTCTGAATGTTTCCATCAAGGAAGATAGCACTGTATCTCCCAGTTTCTATTAACTAACTAGAGCCTAACTTCTTGCTCTAAAACTACTTCCTATCACACAGATATGAGAAATTTATTTCTTCTTTGGATAAAGTGAATTAGCTAACACAGATGGTCACCTCAATTACAAAGAGAATTTAGGATGAACTGTGTGTGACAAATAGTGCCGTCACGTCCTCTTACTTGAGGGCAAGTTATTTGTTTATCTTGGAGAACATGTATGTGTTGGGTTGTATCTGCTTGGCTCTATAAAAGTTTGAGACATCTTTTTGTCCTTGCAAATGTCTTAGCAATTGTCTGTGATGGGCATCACATTGTGGCTTAATGCTTATTTGAAAATAAGATAGTGTTTCTATCTCTTTTACTTTTGTGGTTTGGAATGAGATTTTGTTTTTAATTACATTGTCTAAACAATTCACATACAAATACACACACTTGCATATATATATATATATAAAATATACACACACACAGATATATGAAGGAGATTTTGTTTTTAATTACATTGTCTAAACAATTCACATACAAATACACACACTTGCATGTATATGTACATACACACATACCACTACAACAATGCTTATCTCTTTTTATAGGCTTGAGCATCTAAGGAAGTCATAAACTGATGTATTTGTTGATCATCAATATTTTAAAATTCATTTATTGCAAGGTTGACATATGCTTCTTATTTTGGTTATAGAAATGAAAGTTATCTCTTTCCTCGAGACACTTAATTTTGGTGGATAGAAGTTAGAAATAAAAAATTCAGGAGTGTAAGGGAAAATTTTGTTGTCTTTTCTTTCCAGTAAGTAAATTTCTTTCTGGGAAGTCAGAAACTTGTCATTGGTAAATGATCCTGAATCCACACATCTAACTGGACTGAGGGTGTACTTTAATTCTTTGTTGTTTTCAGACATTTATTCTACCACTTCATGAAGCTGACTGAGCACATTCTTCTTATATTCCCTGAGATATGTGCGTCTCCAAAACACTTCCCTTTCTGCTTGAGCCAGTGAGTGCATAATCTTTTCTTACGATAAAGTCATTTCTGCATAAATTGAATAAAATGTGTCTACTATAAGTAGGATCTAAAATGTAAAGTGGGACAGTAAAATGAGAATTAGAATCAGATGTGATGTATCTGGAGAATGTAAGCTGTTGGGGGGTATGTGTAGGAGATACAAGGTGAGGGAGAATTCAGGAAGAACAAATCTTATATGTCGTTTATTAAAGCAATTACATTAGAGGAAATTTAATAGAGTAGGGCCAAAGGTTTTTGTTTGTTGTTAAATACATAAATAGAGTCATTATGTACATATTCTTACATCACTTTGGATTTTTACTTGGATATTTGCCTCACTTAACATTACCTTTTAATCCTCAGCTCCAAAGATTTTTTAAATTATTATTTTACTACCATTATGCCTTTCTCCAAAAATACTCTTTGTACCACTAACTTTCTGCATTATTTAAAAAATTTTTTTGAAACTTTTTCCTTGCAACAGTCTTCTCTGGAAAAAATATTTTTTTCATTCGATAAAACAGTAGGACTTTCTCAGATGTGAACTGCTTCACAGAGGTTTCAGCTCTCCACAGTAATGGAGGAACCCAAGTGGGTTACAACAGTCATCCATTATTATTAATTTGCTTATTGATGCTATTGAATTTGCCTACATTTTATGGTAATGTAAGTGCCTAAGAACTTTAAAAGGAAACAATAAGCCTCCCTAGCCTTGATGTTTACATATCCTTGGTAGATTTGTAATTCTAGAATCTCCCCTCAGCTTAAGCATAGGACTTCCACTTATGGAAGCTTACTTATGAGCTTCCACTTTCTCGTAAGTAATTGAAAAGGAACTTTCCTCATCTGAGTACTCTGTTATTTCAGGTGTGAAACCATAAATTTTACTTTTTAGAATTTCATGTTATCTGACATAACAGAATAATAAAGTCAAAGCTATACCTTTTTAATATTGTCCTTAGAAAGTTCATATTTTGGGGCTTTTGTCATTAAATATTCAACGGTAACCATACATAAAATTACAAAAGCACTGAAACCTAGATTGTGCTTTTCACAATGCAGTCACTCAATACAAACTAGCAAGAATGTTAAACAAAAGGTTCAGGATTTAATAACCATCTTGTTTATGTTTCACTAACAATGAAGAAGATATTTCACTTTTGGAGCAAATATTTCTGTTGTCTAAAGACAATATTTTGACTTTGCAAGCAACTTTTATTGAGACTTACTAACAAAATGTAAGTATAAAAAAAGAATATCATGGTTTGCAATAATGTTAACATGTCTAAGAAATAGTCTTTTCCAATTTACCTATTTATAATAAGGAAGTCAACATTTATATGAAACAATATTATAAATAGGCAAAATTTATATTTAAGCATTTTTTAGAAATTGTATCATTTTATCACTGACCTTTTTACAAATAAATGTAAAATTATACAATCATTAGAATTTCAACTGGAGGAGCATGTTGTCTAGTATTAAGGTTCAAACTCTTTTTTTATTGGTCTGTAAATTCAAATATATTGGACTTAAATGACTTGATTCATGTTGTATAGCTAGTAAGCAACAGAGTCAACATTAAAATTATGATTTTAAATTCATGTCACAGCTCTGTAATGGCTTTATATATCTAGTATAGTTTTTAATTATATTTAAAGGGACAAAATTAAAACTGTGTTGTATATAATGTAGCAACAAGCATAATGACATATTTTATTTAAAAAAAAAAGTCAGCTGTAGAATTATAGTACCTGGATATGTAGCCCACATATTTGGGCTGTGTGATTTTTGGCATTGATCCTTTAAGTTTTAATTTTCCTATCAGCAATTTGTTCTAATAACTCTATTGCTCTCAAAACGCTTGTTGTAAGAAGTAAAAGAGAAAATGCTTTTCAAGTGAACATGATGTCTAATAAATATTTGTAATTGTTTTTAATTAATAAAAGTAAAAATGAAGAAACAGATCAATATTCTCTTATTTCAATATCTTCCCTATTTTTAATTATTGTTTAAAAAGATTTTTGTACTCCTGGCACTATTTCCAATAAAGTGATAGCTTCTATAACCAAGGTTATTATATAATCAAGAGGGTTAACATTTTACTATGGAGGACACTTGGAAAATGACTCCCTTCTCACAGATGAGACAAAAGCAGGGATTCTAGGCATGTACTTGGATGCGTGGTTAGAAACAGCTTGAGCCTGATACCAAGGTCAGGTGGAATAGGACAGACAGCTGATGTGAAGAGGAACAAAAGAGAAACATGATGTGAAGAAACAACTTGGAGGAAAGGATAATCTAACTTTACTGTCGAAGAAAAGGGCTTAAATAACAGGGAGATGTCAGGTACAAGGAAAACAGCAGCTCCACTGAGGCTTGATGATCACTTCCAAAGAGATGATTCCCATTAAATATGAGAATAAAAATAATGGCTTCTAATATTTATTAATTACAACTAAAAATCCAGCTGTTTCTTTCCCTTTGGTATTGTATCTGTCTTATATGATCTGCTTATACATCATTATGTCATTTGCTCTCTTGTGTTAAGTTAAAATTATGAGACCTATACATTTGGAAAAGAGAGTTTTATTTCCTAAGAAGGATTGCAGTTTTCCCGCCAGACATCCTAACAGGCTGGGAACCGTAGCCTCTGTTAGAAGCCTAAAGCGGGCACTTCAAGGGAGAGAGAGATGGAACAGAATTTTATACCCAGCAGGTTGGCTAGTTATACATATTTAATAGGCTATGGGAGGAGCTATGAATATTCATGAAGTGGTGGAGGCACACATGTGTAATAAGCAAACAAGCATGCTACATATGTCCCATTTTCAGTTTGGGGTGGAGACTTAATATTTGCATGTACTCCAGTTAGGCCCCATACATCAAAAGGTGAAGCAGAGGATACGAATGCACTCGGTGCACAATCTTGATACCTGCAAGAACCACTCCATGGTCAGTGCTCTTTTATCTGGAGAAAGCTACTGAAGTCAGTCTCTTGTCCAATCGAAGGTGTCTTTGTGGCTTCTGGGATGGGATAGGTTGCGTGGGGTGAGTTAGTCAGTGTCTGGTGGAAAGTGAGCCACAATTGTTGCAATATTGCTTATCTCAAGACCCATGCTTGCTCAGCTGCTAAAGAAACTGAGAAACCTTGTGGCAGTTAGAACATAGTTTGTTCTTTAAGTGTGGGGGATGCATGATTTAATCCTTCACTGACATGGCTGTAGGTCTTATTTATAATTTGGTATCTTATTGCCACAAAAAGTTCTTTTTGTCAGTCTTATGATCCCTATTTTAATGCTTTTGGCAATAAGTTATAGCTGGAAGCTGAGACGCTACAGGGCAAAGAAAAGGCTAAAAACCAACAGCAATGAGAAAGAAGCAAGACATTGAAAATTATATCTTGATTGGAGCCCATTGAGGGTTGAAGATCACTTAGAGGAATAAGACATAGTGAGAGAAATACTCAACATAAATGGTAGCTATGAGCAACTCCAGTTCAGATTCTAATTTGACACTGAAGTTAATGATGCCCAAACACAGTGGAAAAGACAGCTATATGTTCAGGACTTGGGAAGGCAACAGATTAAATAGAAATTGCTAGCACACTTTTAACATTAGATGATTAAATTAATAATTACATGTGTAAAATGGAAAATCAAATCATCTTAGAAATTTTAATGTACATAAATGTAAATGTAAATGTAGGAAATGTAGAACAATGTGCTCTATTCAAGGTAGTGAGAATTTCATAAATATTATTAGCTTAAAAACACAATGTGGCTTGAATGATTTTAAAGATAGAAGGAGTTTGAAAATGTGAGCGTTGTGTGTCTTCTATGCAAACTGGAACTTTCATAAATGATCTTTTCTTATTTTTCAGGCTTGTCAAAGTTTTCAAGCAGTTGCTAGAAATGGTAAAATAAAAAATTCATATAGAAAAGAAAATATACACTTTTTATGTCAATATGAAAATATATGTGTACTATATTTTGAGAAATTATGTTTGAGGTAATTTTTGTGTTAATACATTTAAAACGAAAACTATATTTGGAAATAAAATTCAGTTCTATTCATAAAATTTTAAGGGGCTATATTTCACAGTTTAGGAAAGCGTATCTACTTGATCCTTTTAATTTGGTGGTGGTAAATAATTATTGCTGTAGTAACACAAAGACATAATATTTGTACTGATACTAAATGTAAATATTGAAAAATATTAAAGAGTTACCATTTTAATTCTGTAATATTTACAATTATATTCCTTTGGGGTTGTCTGTCTCAGTCTTTCTCTCAGTCTCTTTCTGTCTCTCTCTCTCTCTCTCTATCTGAAAATATTCTGGAAAATTTTTAAGTGGTAGTAGGGTATTAGCTGATATCTTATTGGGATAAACATGAATGTTACACTGTAGCTGTGATCTGTTTTTTTATTTAAAAATTACCCCAAACTAAGTAGCTTAAAACAACACACGTTTTGCATCTTGCGGTTCTGTGGGGCAGAATTCTGACACAGGTCTCACTGCTTTAATCCAGTATGTCAGCACAGCTGCATTCCTCTCTGAGGCTTTAGGAGCGAATTTGTTTCCCTGCCTTTTTCAGCTTCTAAGAGGCTGCCCTTATACCTTAGCTTGTGTTCCTCTTCTTCCATCTTCCAAGACAGCAACATCTCATATCTCTGATATTTCTTCCTTCATCACATTTCTTTCTAGCCCAGCCATGAACAATTCTTCTCTTTTAAGTACTCGTGAGATTACATTTCACCCACCCAGATAAAACAGGGCAATTATCCCATCTCAAAGTCCATACACTTAATCACATCTACCCAGTCCCTTTTCCATGCAAGGTAACACTTTTTCAGGCTGTGGAGATCAGGTCACAAGCACCTCTGAGGGGTGTTATTCTGCCTACCATAATCCTGTAATTTTTTTTTTTCAGCTAATCTATTAGATAATTAGTAATATCTCAACTGTAGTTTTTAAAATGTATTTCCTGAAGGGTTAATGTTGTTGAACATATTTTCATGTGCTTATTTCACATCTGTATATTTTCTGTGGTAAAATTGCTGTTCACATTCTTTGCTTATTTTCTGTTTGAATTGTTCATTTCTATTCAGTTGAGATTTGAAAGTTCTTTACATATTTTGGGTTTATCTTTGTCAAGTATTCGGTTTGCAGATGTTTTCTTCTAGTCAGTAGCCTGTCATTTTATTCTACCAATGGACGATTCACAGTGCTATTTTAAAACATTTTTGAATAGGTCATAATTTTGTTTTGGTTTGTGCATATGGTGTCATGTGTAAGATGTCTTTGCTTATTCATAGATCCTAAAGGTATTATCCTATGTCTTTTTCTAAAAGTTTTATTTTTGCATATTTTCCAATTAAATTTATAATTCACTTTTCAAGTAAATTTGCATAGTGTTGAGTTTAAGTCAAAGTTTCTTTTTTTTTTTCCATGTTTAATCTATGGGTATCCAATTGTTCTAGCATCATTTACTGGAAAGATTATCCTTCCTCCATTGTATTGCTTTGGCTCGTTTTTCAAAAATCAGTCGGGCAAATTGTGCAGCTCTATTTTCGGGTTCTCCATTCCAGTTATCTATGTGTCTATCCATCTGCCAGTGATACACTGTGATAAACTATACGCTACCCATCTATCAGTTACCACACCTATACATTAAACCTTAATACTGAGGAAGATGAATTTTTTCTACTTTCTCTTTTTCAATTTATTTGGTTGATAATGTTTTTCAGTTCTTCTATCATCTTAGTTGATAAATTGTTGATGATATTAATAAAGGTGTATTGAAGTCCCCAAGAGTAATTGTTGATTTCCCCTTTTGTTAGTGCTTTTTTTTTTTTTTTTTTTTTAGACAGAGTATCACTCTGTCACCAAGGCTGGAGTGCAGTGGCACTGTGTCAGCTCCTGCAACCTCCATCTCCTGGGTTCGAGCAATTCTCCTGCCTCAGCATCCCAAGTAGCTGGGATTACAGGTGCCCACCACCATTCCCAGCTAGTTTTTTTTTTTATACTATTAGTAGAGACGGGGTTTCACCATGTTGACCAGGCTGGTGTTGAACTCCTGACTTTAGGTGATTCACCCGCCTTGGCCTCCCAAAGTGCTGGGATTACAGACGTGAGCCACCGCACCCAGCCCTTGTTAGTGCTTTTTACATTTTGAAGCTACCTCTTTTTCCTTATTCATCATTGTTATTATGTAATGTCCTGCTCTGCATCTTATACTTTTATTTGTTTTGTGGTCTGCTTTATGTGACGTTAATTTAGCCACTCCTACTTTTAAAAATATAATGTTTATGTACTATATATTTTTTCATCTTTTTACTTCAATCTTCCTATACTACTATATTTCAAGGGAGTTTCAATTAAAGACAACATAAAGTTGGATCATAGTTTTGGTTTGTTTTCCTTTATGAATTCTGCCAGTCTCACTCTTTTGAGTGATACATTCTGACTGTTTACACAAAGTAATTATTGATATGTTTAGGCTTAAGATAGATAATATTTGCTTTTGCTTCCACATGTATTTGTTTCTATTTTTTCTTGCCTTTCTGTAGGCTGCTTCAACATATTTAGAGATACCTTTTGATGTGTCTACAGTGCTTTTTAGTACGTCTTTGCATTTTTAAAAATTTCTTAATTTTTGTGGGTACATAGCATGTATTTATATTTCTGGGGTATAAGAGATATTTCAATACAGGCATGCAATGCATAAGAATCACATCATGGAAGGCCGGGCATGTTGGCTCAAGCCTGCAATCCCAGCACTTTGGGAGGCTGAGGCAGGCAGATCACGAGGTCAGGAGATCGAGACCATCCTGGCTAACATGGTGAAACCCCGTCTCTACTAAAAAATACAGAAAATTAGCAGGCGTGGTGGCAGGTGCCTTTAGTCACAGCTACTCGTGAGACTGAGGCAGGAGAATGGCATGAAATCAGGAGGTGGAGCTTACAGTGAGCCGAGATTGCGCCTCTGCACTCCAGCCTGGGCGACAGAGCCAGACTCTGCCTCAAAAAAAAAAAAAAAATCACATCATGGAAATTGAGGGTTTCCATCCCCTCAAGCATTTATCCTTTGAGTTATAAACAATCTATTATACTCTTTTAGTTGTTTTATTTATTTATTTATTTATTTATTAGACAGGGTGTCACTCTTTCCTCAGGCTGGAGTGGAGTAGTGCAATCTCAACTCACTGCAACCTCTGCCTCCTGGGTTGAAGCGATTCTCCCAACTCAGCTTCCTGAGTAGCTGGGACTACAGGTGTCCGCCACCACATCCAACTAATTTTGTATTTTTTGGTAGAAATAGGGTTTCACCATGTTGGCTAGGCTGGTCTTGAACTCCTGACCTCAAGTGATCTGCCCGCCTTGTCCTCCTAAAGTGCTAGGATTGCAGGCATGAGCCACCACGCCTAGCCTAGTTGTTTTAATATGCACAATTACATTACTATCGACTATAGTCTCCATGTTGTGCGATCAAATACGAGGTCTAGTTCATCCTTTCTAACTATTTTTATAATACCCATTAAACAGCCCCACACCTCCACTATCCCCCACTATCATTCCCAGCCTCTGGTAACCATTTTTCTACTTTCTATTGTGGTCAATTGTTTTCATTTTTACATCTCACAAATAAGTGAGACTATGTGATGTTTGTCTTTTCTGTGCCTGGCTTATTTCACTTGACATAATCATCTCCAGTTCCATCCATGTTGTTACAAATGACAGGATATCATTCTTTTTTATGGCTGAGTAGTATTCCATTATGTATATGTACCACATTTTCTTTATTTATTCATCCATTGATGGACACTTGGGTTGCTTCCAAATCTTAGCAATTGTGAATAGTGCTGCAATAAACATGGGAGTACAGATATCTCTTTGATACTCTGATTTCCCTTCTTTGGGGTATATACTCAGTGGTAGAATTGCTGAATCATATGGTAGCTTCATTTTTAGCTCTTTGAGGAACTGCTAAACTGTTCTCCCTAGTGACTATATTAATTTACACTCCCACCAACAGTGTACAAGGACTCCCTTTTATCCTCCCCAGCATGTGTCATTGCCTTTTGGAAAACAACAACAACAACGAAACATTTTAAATGTGGTGAGATAATATCTCACTGCAGTTTTGATTTGCATTTCCCTGATGATCCATGATGCTGAGCAACTTTTTATATGCCTATTTGCCATATGTGTGTCTTCTTTTGAGAAATGTCTATTCAAATCTCTTGCTTAATTATTGATCATATTATTAGATATTTTCCTATAGAGTTGTATGAGCTCCTTTTATATTCTGCTTATTAATCTCTAGTCAGGTGAGTAGTTTGCAAATGTTTTCTCCTATTCTGTGGGTTGTCTCTCTACTTTGCTGATCGTTTCCATTGCTGTGCAGAATCTTTTTAACTTGATGTGATCCCACTTATCCATTTTTGTTTTGATTGCCTGTACTTGCAGGGTATTGCTCAAGAGATTTTTGTCCAAGCGAATGTCCTGGAGAGTTCCTCCAATGTTTTCTTCTAGTGGTTTCATGGTTTGAGGACTTAGATGTAAGTCTTTAATCAATTTTCATTTGATTTTTGTATGTGATGTGAGATAGGGGTCTAGTTTTATTCCTCTGCATTTGGATACCAAGTTTTTCCAGAATCATTTATTGAAGAGACTGTCTTTTCCCTAGTGTATGTTGTTGGCACCTTTGTTGAAGATGAGTTCACTATAGGTGTGTGGATTTGTTTATGGGTTGTCTATTCTTTTATTGGTCTATGTGTCCATTTTAATGCCAGTACCATGCTGCTTTGGTTACTGTAGCTCTGCAGTATAATTTGAAGTCAGGTAATGTGATTCCTCCAGTTTTGTTCTTTTTTCTTAAGATAGGCTATTCTGGGTCTTTTGTGGTTCCATATACATTTTAAGATTACATTTTCTCTTTTTGTGAATAATGTCAATTTATATTTTGATAGGGATTGCACTGAATCTGTAGATGGCTTTGAGTGGTATGCACATTTTAACAATCTTGATTCTTCCAACTCATGAACATAAAATTCCTTTCCATTTTGTGTGTGTGTGTCCTCTTCAATTTTTCAATGTCTTATAATTTTCATTGTAAAGATATTTCACTTATTTAGTTACTTTATAGATATTTAATTTTATTTGTGGCTATTATAAATGGGATTACTTTCTTATTTCTTTTTCAGATTATTCACTATTGACATATAGAAATGGTAGCAATGTTTGCATATTGATTGTATATCCTAAAAATTTACCAAATTTGTTTATCAGTTCTAATAGTTTTTTGGTGACTTTTTAGGTTTTTCCAAATATAAGATCATATCATCTGCAAATAAGGATAATTTCACTTCTTGCTTCCAAATTTGGTTGCCCCTTATTTCTTTCTCTTGCCTAATTAACCTAGCTAGGACTTCAAGTACTATATTGAATAACAGTAGTGAAAGTGGGCATCCTTTTTGTATTCCAGATCTCAGATGAAAGGGTCTTTGCATTTTTAAAATTTCTTTTCTGGTTTCTTTACTTATTAAAATACGTAAACGTAGCTTACCACATTCTAAACATACATTTTTTGAAATACATTGTGTTTTTTAAGAATTTTCTCTACTAACATTGAGAACATATTAGATTAATCTACACTTTTACATCCCTCACCAATTGTAATTTTAAAACTTATATAAGGATAGTGTACACATGTATTTATATTTTAACCAATTCACTTATTCTTTGCACTTCCTAAAATACCATAGCATTTTGTTACAGTTTCATTTTTATTTGTAAAACATCTTTTAGCTATTCTTTAAGGGTAAGTCTGCTAGTGCCAAAGATCTTAGTTCTAATAAATTGAGAATGTCCTTATTTTCCCTTCCATGTTGATGTTGATGGGTATGTGTGTGCGTGTGTGTGTTTGTGCGCATGTGTGTGTGTATCTATATGTATGCCCCTCTACTTATGATGGGGTTACAGTCCAATAAACTTATTGTAATTGAAACTGTATTTAATACACTCAACCTACTTAACATCATAGTTTAGCCTACCCTAACTTACACATGCTAAGAATACGTTAATCTACAATTTGTCAAATTATCTAACACAAAGTCTATTTTATAATTAACTGTTGAATATTTCATGTACCATATTGAATGCTGTACTGAAAGTAAAAACAGAATGGTTGTTTGGGTACTCAAAATATGATTTCTACTGAATCTGTACTGCTTTCACATTATTGTAAAGTCAAAAATTTGCAAGTCTAATCATCCTAAGATGAGCACCATCTGTATATATAACATAAAATTTGGGGTTGGCAGTTCTTTTTCTTTTTTTTGAACTTGAAAACAATATATGTCACTTTTTTATGGCCTGCATGCTTTCAGATGAGAGATTTTATCAAACGAATCATTCCTCTTCCATATGTAATGCATCTTTTCTCTCTGAATGAGATCATATTTTTTTCTTTTCTTTTTGTTTTCCAATATTCACCACTTTAGTTAGGATGGGTCTCTGTGTGGATGCCTTTGAATTTAACCTGTTTGAGTTTGCTCTTTCTTGTCTGCTCATGCTTTTCACAAAATTTGTAAATTTTTAGCTATTATCTCGTTGAAAATTTTTTAAGCCCTTTACTTTTTCTCTTTTTCTCTTAAAACTCTGAAGCCATAAATAATAGGTATTTCATATTATCTCATAAAATCGTGAGATTATATTTTTCCTTATATTTTCTGTTTCTTGTTCAGGTTGCATAATTTTTATTGATCTGCTTTTTTTCCTTGAATATTTACTAAGTTGTTTCCAATATACTATTGAGTCTGTACAATGAGTTTTTAATTTTCTTTATTTTATTTTTAGTTCTATGATTTTATTTGATTTTTGTATCTACTATTTTTTATTGAATGTTTAAATGTTTTTATTTATTTCAAAAGTGTGTGTAATTGCTTGCTAAAGCATAAATAGTATGGCTCATTTGAAATAGCCATTCTGAATATCATAGTCATTTGAAATCTAAATGCTCCACATATCAATTGATAAAATATATGCTTTTAAAATGTACTTTTATTTGCTCTTTGGGTATTATCACTCATGTAGTGGGATAAAAATTATAGCTCCCTATATAGCATTCTTGGGCATAATTATGTTGTAAAGCTTTACATTTATAAGTAGAAAAATTCTAGTGTACAAGTTTAAGAAATCACTCAAAATTGGTAAAATAAGAAAAGTAAATAGGAGTGTTTCTCCTTCTCTACTGAGAAACTTCTTTCCTGTTGCATTTACCATTATATAATTGTATGTTCAAATTTTTTGGAGGTCTTATTAATAACTATAGGAAATATGTTGTTAATGCTTATATAATAAGTAAAATGTGTTTTAGGCACAAACTTCACAGTGATGCAAAAATTTAAATTGGCTTAACATTTTATGATTTTTTAATGTAACAGTAATAAACCATTTTCTAATGCATTAGCTTAGGATTTGTCTTTAAATATATATTTTACAAATTAACATGTTGATAATACATGGACAGCTTTGTACATTTTAAAGAAATTTATCTACTCATGAAATTCTTATACGTTTTCTCTTTAATAAATAATTATATTATCTTACGTGGAGGTATTTGCTTTTAACTTTTACTTATAGTTAATAAAAGAACAATTGTAATGACTTTGTCCAAATAAAATATTATTCCTGTTGACTCTTTAAAATCACTTTCTTCTTTTTCGTGATTCAAATAGTATTTATGTTTACATTTTATGCAAAAAGGAGGTGCATCTTTTCATGTAAGTGTAAAAATTCCTAAATATTTACAGATTAAGACATTTTCTCAACAAGTAACTTTGCAAGTATTATTTTTCCCATTTCATTGTGACTGTCAGGCAGTTGGCTAGATATGAAAGTAAAAAATAAATAATGTAGAAAAAAGGTCAGGTGTTAATTTGGTTGAGTTTCATTCATTAGTAGCGGCTAGCTTCCAGCTACAAGTAACCATTAAACTTAAATTAAAGAGGACAAACCTGGCAAGTATTTTGCCTTGAGCATGTAAGGTTCAAAACAAAATGGCCATTAGTTCACTGCTGATGACAAGATATTTCACTACAGCTACTAGGCATGCTAAAACTTTTGCAAATGTTTGAATGTATTTTATTGCTACTTTGAGATGAAATATTTACATTGTTAAGTAGATCATGGCATATGTTCTATTATTATTTCCAACTCAATGTATTTGTATGTTATGATTACTAATTTTTCTAAATATGTCTGCAAATGTATGTTTATAGCATAATTATAAGACCACACCCTCTTGAATATTTTTTCAATTTAAAAAAGTTCATATATGTAAAATAATTATAGTAAGAATACTTTCAGAAGTTTTAAAGCCCTAGAAACAAATAGATTTTTAAAGTGCCAATCTTTCTTTTTTCTCTCAAATTGACTTTGAAGTTATATCTTTCATAAACTTCTTACTATACTGGAATTTTATTTTACCAGATAGACACATTCACTGTCTGTTTTCCCCCTGACTTCCCTCTTTCTTAGTACGGTTGCATCACTCACACTTACTTATCTTGAGTTTCTCTCAGCCTCTGTTTCTTTCTTTGCCTTTCTTGCTCTATATTAAAGTAAACAAATTATATTTCTAGATATTTAGGGATAAATTTACCCTAATCTTAAAGTAAATTAATTTTTATGATGTATTGCAATTTTTAGCAAGGATTTCTGTATGACTTTGCATTCATAAAGTAAATGACATTTGCTATTAAATAGAACTAATCTGTAAAATACACATCAAAATTTGCATGATAATTAATACTCATGAGTAAATGCTTTCAAATAAGAAGTTTTGCTAGTCTCTCAGTTTTAGTACGTGTCATAATATTTTTACAAATACATTTTCTAAGGCTATAGCTGATACAGATTGTTATTCCTCTGATGGATCTGAGCAAAGTAAATTGAAAACCTTTGGAAAAAATTAATCATTCTAAAAGATTCAGAAGGCAGAGAAATTCTAGGCAGACTCGGGTAGATCCTCAGTGAAACCCCACTTTCAAGCCAAAAGCAGCCTGAAACCCACAGCTCACAGTGAGAATTTCTATTCTTGTTTGGCTTCTCTTTCCTTATTGGGTCTTTCTGAATAATGCCTTTTAACCAATCAAATGTTGCCTTTTCCAATACTACTTACAGCCCCCCTTTCCCCCATCCTGATCCTATAAAAACCCCAGACTCAGCCACACTGACAGAAACAATCTGACTTCAGGGAGAGACAATCTGACACTGGAGAGAGACAGTCTGACTTCAGAGAAGACAACCTGACTTTCCCATCTCCTCTTCAACTCGCTGTCTGCTGAGAGCTGTTTTTGTTGCTCTGTAAAATTCTCCACTCTCATCATCCTTTAATCGTCAGTTTGACCTCATTCTTCTTGTATACTGGACAAGACCTTGGGACCCATCAAGTGCAGGCAGCGAGAAAGGTTGTAATAGTGGCCCTTTGTCCTCACCAGCGGAGGGCAGCCACTCCACATGATGGGGCAAGAGACTGACTCAGCTGCGAACACCCTGTCATCTGTTAGGCTGTGGATAATGTAACTAAAGGAGCTAATTAGCACACTAACACCCTCTCTGGGCACCACTGCATTCTCCTCAGGGTGACATGCCTGGCTTGGCCACGGGCACCACACGTAGCTTGCTCCTGTGTTGGCACTCAGGGTGGCCAGCCAAACCCCACACTAGCTAGTTCATGTGCTCCCTTCTGCAAAGGGCTGAGTGCAGCAGGCCAAGTGTACAGGGTGCCCCCCTGCTGCAAGTCCAGCAAAGGGGCTGAGAAAAATCCTATGTCAGTTCTAGATGCCATTAAGAACATATGTGATTCATGGGTGAAAGTCAAAATAACATGAATGATGTGAAAGAAGTTGATTCCAAACCTCAGGAGTGACTTTCAGTAGTTCAAGACTTAGTGGAAAAAGTAACTTCAAATGTGATGGAAATAACAAGAGAACTAGAACCAGAAGAGGAACCTGAAGATGTGTCTGAACTGCAGTAATCTCCTGATTAAACTCAACGGATGAGGAGTTGTTTCTCATAGATGAGCAAAGAAAGTTTCTTGAGATGGAAACTACTTTTTGTGAAGATTCTGTGAACATCTTTAAAATGACAACAAAGTATTTGGAATACTACAGAAACTTGATTGTTAAAGCAATGGCTAGGTTTGAAGCAAAATTTATTGCTTTCTTATGTTAAAAATTTACCAGAGCCAGCCTAAACTTCAACAATTATCACTATAATTAGTAAGCAGCCATTAACCTAGAGGCAAGACCTTCCACCAACAAAAGGATTACCACTCACTGGTGGCTCAGATCAATATAACATTTTTTAGCAACAAAATATATTTTAATAAAGGTATGTATGTTGTTTTTAAAGACATAATGTTACTGTACAATTAATATAGTATAGTATAAAAATAATATTTATTTTTGTTGGGAAACCAAGAAATGTGTGCAACTCAATTTTGTGATATTTGCTTTATTGCAGCAATCTGGATCTCAACTTTGATACTTCTGTATCCCCATATAGCCTAAAATTTAAAGTCACCACTAAAGAGAAAAACAGTTATAACAAATTAATAAGAAAAAGAACATAAAGCTATAGGCCAGGTGCGTTGGCTCACACCTGTAATCCTAGCACTTTGGGAGGTCAAGGCAGGCAGATCACTTGCATTCAGGAGTTTGAGACCAGCCTGGGCAACATAGTAAAACCTGGTCTCTATGAAAAATACAAAAAATCAACCGGTCGTGGTGGTGCACACCTATGGTCCCAGCTCTTCAGAGGCTGAGGTGGGAGGATTCCTTGAGCCTGGGAAGTGGAGGCTGCAGTAAGCCGAGATCGCATCCTACACCCCAACCTGGGTGACAGAGTCAGACCCTATCTTAAAAAAAAAAAAAAAATGAAAAAACTCTACAAAGCTATATATTAGATTTACATAATTTAATGACAACAAAAAAATAAAATTGAACAAAACCCAGATAATATAGATAGAAAAAAATAACAAGATCATAATTTTAAACCTAACCACGTCATCAATAACACAAAAATAGGTGTTGCCAATGTCCAAGTTAAAAATTAAAGATGATCGGATTAGATGAAAAAATTAGACACAACTGTATTATCCCTACAAAAAATCACTTCACATATAAAGACACAAATAGGTTCAAAGAAATAAATGGAAAGAAATATCCCATCTGCAACTAATTTTTAAAAAGCAGAAATTGATAGCATAAATATAAATGGACAATATATCATGACCAGTTAGAATTTATTCTAGGAATGCAAAGTGGGTTTAAAATTTAAAAAAAATCAAAATATTCACACATAAAAAACATTTTAAAACTCATACAATTGCTTTAACAAATGAGAAAATCATTTGATAGAATATAGCATCTCTTCATTTTTTCTTTTTAACTTTTTAGGTTTGGGGGTACATGTGAAGGTTTGTTACATAAGTAAACACATGCCATGGGGGTTTTTTGTTCATATTATTTTTATCACCCAAGTATTAAGCCCAGTATTCAGTAGCTATCTTTTCTGCTCCTCTCCCTCCTCCTGCCCTCCTCCTCAAGTAGACCTTAGGGTCTGTTGTTTCCTTCTTTGTGTTCATAAGTTCTTATTATTCAGCTCCCACTAATAATTGAGAAAATGCAGTATTTGATTTTCTGTTCCTGCATCTAACATCTTTTCTTGCTAAAAAAAGAAAAAAGAGAACAAAAATCTAAGTAATGTAGCAACAGAAGGTAACTGACTAAATTCAGTAAAGGGCATTGAAGGAAACCCTGAAGCTTACATTATACATCATTACAAAGTGAATGACCAAACTCTTTTCCCCGAAGGTTATGGAAAGACAAGACAGACCATCTGCGTGCCTCATTACATCTATTTAATATTTTACTGTAGCCAAATGAAGAATAACAGATAACAGGAAAAGTAAAATACTTTTTATTAAAAAATAGCATGTTTGTCTGAAATTTTTAAAAAAACTAATAGAACTAATGTTTCTAGCATGTTTGCAGTATACAAGATAAAGATAAATTTTGTTTATGTACACTAATGTCAACTAGATATTAAAAATTAAAAAGTAAAAATTATAAACAACAAAGGATAACCTATGTAGTGGCAAATGTAACAAATGATGTGTACTGTATGTACACCAGAACCAATGGAGAGATATGTCATGCTCATATCTTGGAAATCTCAAAATTTTTAAGATGCCAGTTCTTCCCAAATTGATCTAAATATTTTATATAAGCCCAATAAAAATTCCAGAACTCTTTTATGTAAAAATAAATTTATTCTAATAATTTTTATGGAAATTCAGAAAAATAAAATAGCCATAAAACTTTGTAAAAAAAGAAAAAAGGGCTATTTTTTAGTAAAGATTAATACTAATGCTACATTAGTCAAGACCCTGTGGTATTAGCATAAAGACAGAACTAAATGGATGGAACAGAGTAAAAATTACAGAAATAGAATATTTAGAGACATTATTTATTTATTTATTTATTTTTGAGACGGAGTCTGGCTTTGTCGCCGAGGCTGGAGTGCAGTGGTGCTATCTCGGCTCACTGCAACCTCCGCCTCCCTGGTTCACGCCATTCTCCTGGCTCAGCCTCCCCAGTAGCTGGGACTACAGGCACCCACCACCACGCCAGGCTAAGTTTTTGTATTTATAGTAGAGACGGGGTTTCACCGTGTTAGCCAGGATGGTCTCGATCTCCTGACCTCGTGATCCACCTGCCTCGGCCTCCCAAAGTGCTGGGATTATAGGCGTGAGCCACTGTGCCTGGCCAGAGACATGATTTTTGACAAAGATAAGATGGCAATATGGTAAATAAAGGATAATAATGTAAATGCATGGTGCCAGGAAAATCAAGTATCAATACAACAAATTTGCAAAAATTCTGAATAAAATAGATCACATAAAACCTACTAATTTAACACTTTTAGAAGAAAACACAGATGAGAAGAATACCATTGCTGCATTGGATTATGTGAAGATTTCTAAGATACAACTCCAAAGTCTATAAAAAAGATGATAATTAAATTTCATCAAAGTTAATATATCAAATAAAAGCTTATATAACAAAAAAGTTTCTGCTCTTCAGAAGACATAGTTAAGCGAATGAAGAAGTAATTTCATGGACACATACGTATTAAAACTTATCAAAGTTTTGACATTTTACATATGAATGTAAGTCAAATGACAATAAAGCTAATCAACAAGTCATATAGAAAAAGGTATTATTAAAAATAAAATTAAAAGTTTAACAACCCAGAAAACCTCAGAAAAAAAGTTACAACTAGTAAGTAATTCCAAAAAATACTGTTTTAGAAAACAAACAAGTTCAACTATGTAAAGCATACTATATTAGATACTATTATTAAGTGGGAACAGGGGAAGCTCAAAGAAACAAGCAAGTATGGAGAAGGAATGATAAGAATAAAATGCAACATTTTGCTTCATTTTTGCAAACAAATTTGAGAACTTAAAAAAAGTGCCTTTCTTGAAAAATATACATAAACAAAATTAATCATTTGAATATATGAAATAAATTGTACATCACAGATCAAATAGAAAATTGAAATTTACCCTTATCGTCATAATTCAAAATAAAATTGAATAAACATTCAAATTGTGGTGGCAATTATCCTGCTTATGTATAAATATACATTGTTTCCTTAAAAATATTGGCAAGATTTTTTTTAGAAGAAACATACAAACCGACATTACTACCCTCATGTATAAGAAACAGGCAATTCTATCACAATTTAAAAAATACAATAAAGAGTTACTTGTAGCAGAAATTAGAAAAAATAAAATAGGTGAAAGATTAATAATAATTTTTGGTGTAGGAGGAGATGTGGATTTTAAGTGGAGAAAAATTCCTGTTAAGAAATACTGATCTATACTTATCAACATTTAGTGTTCACATTGTTAATTATAAACATTTCAAGAATTTATCCTATATTTAAGCATAAACACAATCGTGTAGTTATGCATGCAGATAGATAAATTGATAGGCGAATAGATGACATTATCATTTCAGTAGTTTTCTTAAGAGCAAAGATTGGACAAAAACTAAATTTCTACCAAAAATAAAAGAGTTTAAAATATATATAGCAAAATAAAAGAAACAACATGCAGCTTTTCATATATTAAACAAATTCATAAGTTACAGTAATTATATTACATTAACATATTTTAATCAGATGATTTAAATTATAATTTCTTCAGTTGTCATTGGAGTTATATACACCATTAGAAATATATAGAATTAGGTGGATATAATTTTAAGTGAAAATTAAAATGCAGAAAAGTTTTATCATAGGCAGTTATGAATCTATACCTAGATTTCTCTTAAATGATATACAGCATGAGTACTAACAGTTTTCTGGGGTGCTGAATTATATGACTGTGGGACTGAGATAGACAAATTTTTCATTTAAAAAATTTTGAGATTATGAAGTATTTCAAACTCAGAGTATATGTAACATATATGTGCCTAAAATTATTATTATTATTATTTTTTTTTTTTTTTTGAGACGGAGTCTCACTCTGTCGCCCAGGCTGGAGTGCAGTGGCGCAACCTCGGCTCACTGCAAGCTCCGCCTCCCGGGTTCACGCCATTCTCCTGCCTCAGCCTCTCCAAGTAGCTGGGACTACAGGCGTCCGCCACCACGCCCGGCTAATTTTTTTGTATTTTTAGTAGAGACGGGGTTTCACCGTGGTCTCGATCTCCTGACCTCGTGATCCGCCCGCCTCGGCCTCCCAAAGTGCTGGGATTACAAGTGTGAGCCACCGCGCCCAGCCTAAAATTATTTTTAAAAATTACACATACCCACATTTAAAAAACAACATAAAGCACTTTTACAGTCTTCTGTATAACTCTCCAAAATTACATCTTTCTGCATTCCACCTAAATGGAGTTACTTACCTGGAATTTGTATTTATTACACCTTTGCTGTGCTTTGCTTTATAGTTTTATCACATGTATGAGTCTCTAAACAGTATACTGCACAATATCATACATTTTTAGAAAATTGAATGAAAACATACTATATATATTCATTAGAGAATTGCTTTGTCATCTCAACACTGTAGCCTAATTAACATTTTTTGCAACTATATTTTGTCTAATTACACTTTAGTTTTCTTTTAGGATGTTTGCTATTGCAGTTTTTGTTATGGTTGCTTTAGTTATTTTTTTTTCTGCCTCACCCATTATCTTTATGCTCCTGTAATTTGTTATACAAAGAATATCACAAGCAATGTGTAGCCAGTCAATAACTTATGTTATTTTTTTTCAATAAGTTATTGGGGTACAGGTGGTATTTTGTTACATGAGTAAGTACTTCAATGGTGATTCGTGAAATTTTGGTGCACCCATCACCTGAACAGTATACACAGCGCCATATTTGTAGTCTTTTATCCCTCGCCCCCCTCCCACACTTCCCCCCAAGTCCCCAAAGTCAGTTGTATCATTCTTACGCCTTTCCATCCTCATAGTGTAGCTCCCACATATCAGTGAGAACCTATGATGTTTGGTTTTCCATTCCTGATTTACGAACATCATTATACATGTGTTTGAGGAACATGTTAAGGAAGTATATTTTTAGTAGTGTTTCTGATTGTAAAGTACAAGCCAACTGACATCTAATAGAGAACCGAACAGTTTTCTTAATGCAGTTGTATCAGTGTATACTCCATTTCTAATTTATGAAGCAGAATTTTGTAAACAATCTCAACAGAAGTTGTAATTGATAATTTTTAAAAATCTTGCCAACCTGGTGACTCTAAAGTTATATAATGTGTAATTTTCATTTCTATTTTTCTGATTAATCAAAGGTTGAGTACATTTTCATATGTATTGCAGTCACATATGTTATCTTCTAAATTGGTTTCCTTTTTATTGATTTCTTGATCACTGCTTGAAGATTAAATTATAAATATCTTCTCAAATTTTTGATTTACCTTTTGATTTCATGGTATATTTTTATTTATAAGCCAAAGTTCTCAGTTTTAATGAGTTCAATTTTAACAATATTTTCTATATGATTTTTGTCCTTTGTATCACAAAGGAATTGTAATATAGAATGGCATATCCAGAAAATACATGGCCAAAAAAGAGCCATTTCATCTTAATAAAACCTGAGTATCATTCACTAGTGACAGAACTTCATTAAAGAGTTTTTAAAGATCTACTTCAGAAATAAGGCCTATAGGTCTGTAAAAACAGTGCACCAAGAGCATATGAACCACATAGATAAGGCAAATTATTAGTGAGTTTTCAAAATTCTGAAAACAATCTATATATAGTATATTCTGTTGGGAAATATGATAAATCTGGATATGCAAATTGAGAGGCAGATGATCTTAACTAAAACATTTTCAATTTATTTTATTGTTCAGAAAGAGAACAAAGATTATGACATATTTTATACTTTCCTATTTTAAACATGAAAGCTAAACTGTTCAGTGTAATCATTGAAGTACAGAAACATTCCAAATTTGTAGAGTAAAAATAACAATAATTAGAAAAACTTCCCTGCCCAAAGAAGAAAATACAGAAGGAGGTAAATATGTACTGTAATTAGGGCAAATATGTAATGCAAAGGTAGATAGAATAGGTAAATCTAAGTACCTATATACATGCAAAGGTCATTATTTGAATTTCATAAATTAAAATTCAATCTTTCAGGAACTCTTTATTGATACTTAAGCTCTGAGAAAGAAGTCATTGGATGCAATTCAGTGGCAAGTCATTAAATAATTCTAATAATAATAATAAACCAGCATCACAGTGTTCAGTGACTACTTCACATCCTCAACAGAGCTATCAAGGACTGAATGAATATTAAAACTGAATAATGCAGTAACTCCTAGAATTGGCCCCTTAGGTTTATGGTTGACTGAGCTTTAAATTACCTACATTCTATTGACTATTTAATTCTCTCAGTCAATTGATAAATAAAATACTTTAGTCATCAGAGCTGTTAATCCACTTTCATGACACTTGCTTTTTGCCAAACATTAGATTAACTCTTTTTGTTTTTTGAATTTAAGATACAGTTCAAGCCAAATTGGGTTTATGTCATTACAAATTGTCAGGCATGACTTCTCCTGGGAAATTTGAGGATTTTTGTGGAATAAATAGCACTTTCTAAAATCAACAGAGAACAATATTATTGTGTCAGCATAGTGAAATGGTTATATATTTCCTGTGGAATATAATTGTATCAAAACAAAATATTTGAAAGATGCTATAACTATCAATAATTAGTTGAATTTATTCTGACTGGGCCACATCTTTCTAGTAACCACAAATCAGCGTATCTATGTCATATTTATATTTAATATAAATTATTTAATTATTGTAATATATGTAAGTGGATTTTTTAGTTTATACGTTTTCCCTATTTCTTTCCCCCACAGTAATTTAACATGAATCTATAAATCAAAATGCAAAATAGACATAATATAGTTTAATTTTTTATGCTGCTTGTTTGTGACGTTTTTATACAATAAACATAATATATAAACCATACAAATTTAAGAAATAGAGAATATACAGAAAAAAAATTACACATAATCACAGGATTCAAATAACACATAACCCCAGTTCCAAACAGCCCTTCCTGATGGCCTGCTGGATGGATTTTGGATTTGCTTTGCCATCTACCACAATCACATAAAACAATTATTTGCAATAAATCTCTAAATACATATCTCCTACAGGTTCTGTTTCTCTTGTAGAATCCTGAGACATCAATTTCACCTCTTTATAATGGTTTCCCTAGAGAATACAATGTACTAATGGCAGTGGCAGCCCATTTTGGAGTGGGCTGCCATGATGCTGGCTGCAATGGGGGAGTCACAGCCAGGGCTGCCCACTCCATGGAGGCAGGTTGGAGGGAGACCCAGGAACAGACAGAAGCCCCGCCCCCTTCCAAGCCACACCCTCCCAGGCACAGTGGCAGCTGCCCAGCCACAGGGGTATCTCTGCACTCTCAGGCCCAGGAAGCACTCTGTCCCCATAGGCTCAGAATTGCCTGCTCCTGCTGTTCGGCCACTCCCTACTCCCAGTGCTAGCTCTGTTTTCAGAGCAAAGATGAAGCCAAGCTTGGGTATTGTCACAACCTGGCTGGATGTGCACGCACTTGGGACAGTGCTGACACGCCAGCCCCCTACCACTTCAGCCGCTTCTGGACTTTGGGAGCCCATAAGCATGGGAGGGAGGCCAAGGCAGGGCTGGGGCAGCTCACCATGGACCTGCAGGCATCCCTCACCACTAATATCCCAGGCTTTGGGGATGGCAGGTTGATGTCCATGGGAGACAGAGAAGCTCCTGGGCAGAAAGGGGTGGATCCCAGTGAAGGCCCACCTTCCGACCAGGGATGGTCTGGAGCATGGGGGCTGGGCTGTCAACTCTGTGGACTGGAGTGAGAACTTCCAATGCTTTTTCTGGGCCTGCTCATAACTGCCCATGGACCAATCAGCACACACTTCCTCCCCTCTGAAGCCCATAAAAACCCTGGACTCAGCCAGACTCAGGCAGATATCGGGAGGACCTGCCTGCAGAGAGGAGCTACCCAGTGTGGGTCTCCTCTCAGCTGAAAGCTGGGCAGACGTTGAGATGACATGCCTGTGGATAGGAACTACCCACTCTGGATCTCCTCTCTGCTCAGACCTGTGTTTGTTGGGATGACCTTTCTATGGAAAGGATCTACCTACTTCGAGTCTCCTGAGAGCTGTACTATCACTCAGTAAAGCACCTCTTTACCTTATTCCCTTCAGTTGTCCATATATCTCATTCTTCCTGGTTGTGGGACAAGAACTCTGGACCCACTGAATAGTGGGACTGAAAGAATTGTAACACAAACAGTGATGAAACATGCCCATCATTCACCATATTGTGTGTGACAAGAAGGAGAAAAGAGAGGAGGAAAGAAAAGCTGTGGCACTTCAGGGACCCCAGATAGGAGCTGCCTGAAACAGGGTGATGATACCAGCCTTGGGGCTCTGTGGTTCCTGGTATCTCCAAGCTTCTGGACACTACTGTGTTTCTTGGTGCCTGAAGTGGAAGCTGCCTGGTCCAGCCACAGCCTTGCAGGGAGCCGACACCCATGCTGGTGCCTGGAGCTGCCTGCCCTGCCACAGCTGTTGTGCCTGGCTGTGTGCAGTGGCAGGACTCTGCATGCTTGCTCACTCACCCCTCTCCACTCTGTGCCTGGCTTGCCCTTGGCAGGTGTGGGATCTGGGCTGGTAGCATGAGCCAAGTGCAGCTTGCCAGGCCAAGTGGATGGAATAAGCCCAATGGACCCAAGCAAAACTCAGGCAAAGGCACCACCAGCCACACAGGCTTCTGGCTGGTGAAGAGACACCCCAAGGAACCTATGACAGTATGCTTTTACTTAATCTATATTCACCTTCTAATAACAGTATTCCACTCTAGGTACCTTATATAATATAATTCCAGTTTATTTTGCCTATTACTTATGACATTGCTGTCACTCATATTACATGTTTAAATGCTACAATCACTCAGTGGAGTGTTATTGTTACAACATTAATATCTCCTTAGAGAGGCCTTATCTTACAGTTCTTTCCACTGTAATCCACTGTTATATTAGAGTCCTGTTGTAATGTAAAGTTATAGGGGAAAAATGGTTTTATATTTTTATTGTTAAACCTTGGTCTTTTATTGGGCTTGTTTCTCTGGGCTGTGAACTGTTCAAATGTTTATCAGCTATTTTTTTCCCTGTAAGTTAGACATGAAGGCTAGAGTACACTGTATTAGGAAAAACACTTTTTGTTTTTGTTTTTCATGCTTGAATAAGACTCTGTCAAAGTCTTTTCCACTGGAGTATAAAGCTTTGTTATGAGGAAAGTTCTAGGTGTATTTAATAATGATCTGGCTTTTCCCCCTGCTTCTGTCAGAGTGAACTCCGAGGAACATTTCACTGTGAGAATATAATGGAGTTCTTCTTGATAAATCCGACAAAATTATGTGGCTTCCTCGCAAAACTGCAGGGCCAGGGAGTTTCTTATTCTCATCCTAGTTCAAACTCTACCTGCAGAAGTTAATCAAATTTTGCATTTTAGGTTTCTGTTCAATCCACAGCTTCTTCTCCAGGTAAACAGATCTCAGTTGTGACTCTCTTTGATCCTCCTGTTTCTCCAGTTTTAGGGATCATGGTTTACTGGGCATTCTCAGTTCTCTGATGGGCTCAAAAATAACCTGTTTGTTTTTTGTTTTTCTTAGTTTTTTCTTGCTGAAAGAATGTGAGTAATGACTTAGAAAATTTTTACACATGGACCTGAAACTGCAAGTCTCATATTATCTTTTTTATGGCTTCAGAATATTTCACAGTATCCCATTTCATTCCTGATATTGTTGATTTAAATATTTGTTTTAATCTTTATTTAACTTGCTAGAAGTTTATCAATTTCACGGATATTATTGAACAACAAACTTTTTGTCATTGGTTTCTCTACTGCTTTCCTGATTCCAACATCAATGATTTCTGTTCTTTATTATTTTCTATGTTTGACTTGATTTGTGTTTATGTTGCTCTTCTTTTTCTAGTTTCTTGAAGTAGAAACTTAGATTATTGATTTCATAACTTTCTATTTAACCATTAATTGCTACAAATTTTCTTCAACATTGCTTTTTGCATCCCACAATCTTTGTTGTGTTTTTATTGTTGCTGTTCTGAGTACTTTTTAATGTTCCTTAAAATTTCCTCATTGATTCTTGCATTAGTTAAAAGTATGTTGTTGAATTTCCAAGTGTTTAGAGCTTTTCCTGTTGTCTCTCTGTTATTGATTTCTAATTAGATTCAATTGTCAGAGAATTAAATGAAAATACATTATATAATTTTAATTATTTAAAACTGATCAGATTTTTTATATGACTCAGTATGAGATCTATCTTGGTCAATTGTTTATTCCACAGGCACTTGAATGTGTGTTCAGTTATTGTTGGGTAGAGTGTTCTATAAATGTTAATTTAATTATGTTAATTGATGATACTGTTCATTTCAACCATGTCTTTACTGAATTTCTATCAGTATTTCTATCCTTTGTTGAAATTCCCAACTATAATTGTGGCTTTGTCTATTTTTCCTTTCACTTTTATTATTATTTTTCCTAATTTGTTTTGAAAGTCTGTTTTTAGGGTATATATGCTTAGAATTGTGATCTCTTTTTGGTGAATTAATTATTTTATAAATGTTTAATATTCCTCTTTTTTCCTGGTAATTTTCTTTTTAAATCTAATATTTTATATTTATATTTAGTCATATTTTATCTAATATTAATTTACATAATATAGCTATTTTCCATTATTTTACTTTCAAACAACGTATGTCATTATGTTTAAGATGAACTTCTTATAAGTAGCAGAGATTGCATTCATCTTTAAAAATCTGCTCTACCAACTTGTATTTTAATGGAGGTACTTATTTACATTTAAATCTATTATTTTTAATCTAGGTCTTAAGTCTACTGTTTTATAACTTTTTTCTCCTTCTTTCACCTATTGTCCATTACTCTTTTTCATTATTCTCACATTTCTTTGAAATACTTAAACACATTTTAGTTAATTAATTAATTTATTTTTATTGTATCATTTGATATATTTGGCTTAGTGTTTGCTCTCTATATAGTCATATACAGGTTTAATTTATTACAGCCTATTGATGTTAATGTTTTACTTATTCAAGTGAAGTGTTGAAATCTTTTCATTTTTGTTCATTTCTCTTTCCCATTTAAAAAACAATTGGCAAGTCTTTCCACAACATATATTGAGTACACATCAGTTAGCATCATAGCTTTTCCTTCAACTCGAACACATGATTTAAAAATCTCAGGAGGACAATAGTCTGTTATGTTTACAGTCTCGTTACGTATTTTATTGTTCTTTCATTTCTGAAGTTTTCAGCCTTATTCTATTTTCATTTTATTTCTGTTTCTTGAGCTTCCTATTCCCATTTTAAGGATAGTTTTGCTAGCAACAAATTCTTTTTTTTTCCTGCTGTCTGATAATATCTTTATTTATTTATTTTTTCATTGCTAAAGGATAGTTTCACTGGATATAGGATTTTGAGTTGACAGTTCTTTTATTGCAGCACTAAAAGACATTATGTGAATTCCTTCTGAACTCCTTTGTTTCAGATGAGAAATCGGCTGTAGTTCAATTCAATGACTTATTTCTTATTCTCTTTATAAAAAATATTTTTTGTCTTTTTTTTGCAGACATTTCCTTATAATGTGATTTATTCTGCTTTTCTTTGGGCTTATTCTTGATGGAAACATAATCTACTATGAAATTTACTCAGCTTCCTGTATTTACAAATTTATGTCTTTCGTCAAATTTAGGAAGTTTTCAGCCATTATTTCATTAAATACCTTTTCAACCCTGTGCTTTTTCTCTTTCCTTCTAGAATATTGATGGTAAGAATGTTAGATATTTTTTTATTTTCCCATAGATCCCTGAGATCAGCTCATGAGTTGTCTGAAAATTTATTGTCTATATTTTTTCAGACAGAGTGAATTATATTAATTTGTCATCAAGCATAATAATTCTACCTTTGTTATTTCTATTCAACCATTCAACTGCCGAGGCTACACGCAAGACTTTTTTTTTTACTGATTTTTGTTAATTTGAATTTCATATTTTCATATAGTGCTTTAATTTTAAATCAAACTGTTTATTCTGAGATAATTACAGATTCACATGGACTTGTCAGAAATAGTACAAAGACATTTTATATACTCTTTTCCCAGGATTCTGCAATATTTGTACCTTGCAAAACTGGTACACTATCACAAGTATGTTGACATTGATTGGACAAAGTACAAATATTTCGATTACCAAACCGATTTTTAGATTGCCCTTTTATGTGTCCAATTCCTTCACACTCCTACTCCCTCTTTAAACCTCTTCAAGCATTCATTTTTATAATTTCATGATTTCCAGTTGTGATTTTGTTGTTGAGTATTTGACCTTTTAAAACTGGTGATTATACTCAGCATAATTCACTAGAAATTTGTTTTGTTTTTGCTTTGCTAATTCTAGGTTGTTGCATGATTAGTCCTTGTTTCCTTTTTACTGATGAGAAATATTCCATGTTTTTTATGTACCAGAGTTAAACAATTCATTCACTGAAAGACCTCAGAGTTGTTTACAGTTTTTGGCTTTTGTTAATAAAGCTAGTATAGACATTTGTTTATGGGATATTTGTAAACATAAATTTTCATTTTTCTAGGATAAATGCCCAGAAAAGTATTTACTGTGATGTATGGTAAAGTCATACTTAACTTTTTAAGAAGCTGCCAAAATGTCTTGTAGATTATCAGTACAAAATAAAGTAAGGAGCAACAAGGCCAAAATCTAAGAGAAAGCCATAACTCAGAGATATAAAACAAGACATTTAGTTGACATTCACCTCGAATGTATTTGTCAAATTTAGTGAAATCATAAGTAGTTTTTCATGTCTCAAGTCTTGGAGGTTGGCAGACAAAGCCTAGGTCCCATGCACAGTGGGAAAACTAATAAAAAACATTGACAGTTTGGTGCCCAAAGACTACTTTCTTATAAATTCTTATAGATTTGAATTAACTCTGTCTCCACTCTTTGCCCTTTGTCTCCACTCCCCTAACCATCACTGGATTACTAGAATTCTATCTTTGGCACTGACTGTGAAGTGCAAAAATAAATGGAAAAACATCTCACATAAGAAATCTTCAACATAAACTAGTGATAAAAAGTGTTGTTACACTAAATTCATGTAATGTATGTTTTCCAGAAAAACAGCTTAAACATGTGGGTTATTATAATCCCAGGTGGCTGACCTTAAATTTCTGACAGAAACAAATATAAATAATTTTTGGAAGAAATTATTCTTAAACCAGCCTTTTTTAAAAAAAAGAGATTGAATACATATCTAAATACACAAACCTAAAGAATTCCTATATAAATAGTAATTTACACAAGAAAAATAATTATAGCTAAAAGCACAGACTTATTTTATACATAAAATCATAGACCAATCGATCATCAAAATGAAACATCTGATATGTCTTAGTAGTCAGTTCAACCTAATTTAAACAACAGCAACAACAAAAACCTACAGACATATAGCAAATTTGATAAATGGAATTAAAGTTTTTAAATTTTTAATCTCTTAGCTATGTACAAGTCTGAAAGTAACAGTTATAGAAAAATGTATGACGTGCTCGGGAAAGTTACTTGTGCAATATTTAGAATTTATGTTATAGAACACACTTATTTCTTACAATATAAATAAGTTATGTGTCAAAAATATGATTAAAATAGTGTACACAGTATGGATGATCCTTTTCATTAACCATAAATCAAATGGAAAATAGAAAATCAAATAGAAATCATGAATCAATTATAATGGAAATTAGAAAAAAATTACAACTCACAATCATGAAAATATTACAATTTCAATTTTAGATAAATACCAAAATAATCTAATGTATGTAGTCTAAAATGCTTGTATTAAAAAAAGAAACGTCAAAAAATAGCAAAATAATCATCTCAAGAAGACAGTAGAAGAATCAGTAAAATAATTGTCTCAGGTAAAAAAAAAAAAAAAATTCACTTTTGTGGCATTTGATTCTGAGTAGATATTCCTGGTTGCAATGAGGCCCCCTGCCAGATAGTGGCTCCAGAATTCCCTGAGTCCAGCCAGTGGAAGGGAAAAGAAAGCATAGAGAAAGCAGGACCCTTTTATTATCACTTTGGCCTTAAACTGGGGCAGAAATACTTGCTCACATTTTCTGGCAAGAACTAGTCACATGTTGTTTCTGCCTGGGCAGCTGCTTACAAGTGCTGTCTGTATTTTGGTGATTTTTCGTCAGCTCTGCCAAATTCTATGAATGCAAGGTTTGTTTCTCATTACAAAATAAATTAAGAGAAAGCAAATACATACAGATTACAGATGTTTCTATTATAAACTCTGGGTTACTATAGCAATAATTTGAACATTAGGGAGAAGAGGTGTTTGCCGTAGACCCATGTTAAGTGACAGGTGCTTCTCCAGACAGGCCACTGTGCTGAGTTTGAACAGTCACATCTGCTTTACCTAAACACCAAATTACAGAAGATTCTGGTAGTTGATTAAGTAAGTACTGAAATGGGAAAATAAAGTTGCAATCATTAGTTAAGATTTACAAGTTTATTAATATTGAAGGTACTCCTGAAAAAGAAAATCAACTTACCAAGTTACACTCCTGGATATTGGGACTTGTTACAAAGCTAAGGGTAGCATAATATTGGCTTCAAAAGGCACGAGGGGGAAAAATGGAATACAATAGAGTTCAAACAGACCCATGCATTTGAAGACATTGAGTTTTTAACAAAGATGGACTACAAAGCAAAATGAAAAATAAAATTTTCAGTGAATGGTGTTAAATCAGTTGAATATCCCTATGAGTGAAAACAAACATCAGAAACAACAAAAAATAACCTTGACTCTTATTTCAGTCTATATGCAAATAATAAATTTTAGCAGGACTGAAAATGGAACAAGAAAAGTAAAACAATTACTTTTAGAAGATAATTTTGGATATTATCTTCATGACCTCAGAGTAAGCAAAGATTACTTAAAAGGGCCTAAAAAGACTAATACTTAAATAATAAGTTAGACTTCTCTTAAAAATGATGAAAACTGTTGTTCATGGAAAAACTTTAAAATAGTAAGAAATAGACATACAAAGCCATGTGGAGGTAATATATCTGTGATGTGTATAATAATATCCACTAACATGGCTGGGCGCGGTGACTCATGCCTGTAATCCCAGCAATGTAAGAGGCCAAGGTGGGTGGATCACCTGAGGTCAGGAGTTTGAGAGCAGCCCGACCAACATGGTGAAACCCTGTCTCTACTAAAAATACAAAATTAGCCAGGCCTAGTGGCACATGCCTGTATCCCAGCTACTTGAGAGGCTGAGGCAGGAGAATCGCTTGAACCTGGGAGGTGGAGGTAGCAGCGAGCTGAGATTGCACCATTGTACTCCAGCTTGAGGGACAGAGCGAGACTCCATCTCAAAAAAAGAAAAAAAATCTGCTACAGGAAGGACAGTAGAATGGATAAATCAGTGTGTAACAAACAGAAAAGGAACACTCTATAGCAATGTAAATGAATGAATTACTGCATCACGTAGCAACTCTCATAAACTGGCCAGGTGCGGTGGCTCATCCCTGTAATCCCAGCAGTTTGGGAGGCCGAGGCAGGCGGATCACAAGGTCAGGAGATCCAGACAATCCTGGCTAACGCAGTGAAACCCCGTCTGTACTAAAAATACAAAAATTAGCCGGGCGTGGTGGCGGGCACCTGCAGTCCCAGCTACTCGAGAGGCTGAGGTGGGAGAATGGCATGAACCCGGGATGCAGCGCTTGCAGTCAGCCGAGATGGCGCCACTGCACTCCATCCAGCCTGGGTGACAGAGAGAGACTCCCTCTCAAAAAAAAAAAAAAAAGAAAAAAAGAAAAAAAGAGAAACTCTCATAAACATAATTTTAAGGGAAAAAAGCTAGAAATTAATGCAGACTATATACATATATATATATACATGCATATACACTTCAAATTCAGGAAAAAACAATTATGTGAAAATGTAGTACATTGGTTTTCTCTGTACTGGAAGTAAAAAATAGTGATTGACAAGGGGCATCAATGAGCTTCTTTGAGGGTGCTGATAATATTGTGTTTCTTCACCTGAATAGTATTATCATAGGTGATGATTTATTGTGCCATACATTTATATTTTACACACTTTGGTTCATATGTATCTTAATTAAATGTGTGGTTGATTTGCTTTATGCAATTGAAGATTAGGTCAGATCTTGCTGTAAGCAGTATTTGATTATTGAATCACCAGTGTTAAGAAGGAACATGTTTCTTTTCATTTCTAATCTCCATATATTGATTACTGCTTTATCCTAAGAATCCATGGCTCCAATATTTCTTTTAGCATCTCACAGAAGTACATTGTCATGCTTCTTGTTTGACAAAATGAGAGTAGCTTTCTTCTACCTTACACAAAATATATCCTGAGATTCAGAGTGATTGATTTGTGTCACATGCTCATCTCTGAACCAAATGGGGAGACAAAAGGAGAAAATAAAATGATTGGCGTCACATAGCTCTAGGTCTGGCTGTGTAATCAGACTCAACGCCATCACTTGATGCCTTGATATGAATAGAGGGATGCTGGGAGTGGATGATGGGAAGAAAAGTTGTTAGAATTCAACTAACAGGTGTTCCATTTAGAAATTATAGATAAGAAGATAAATGGGCTCTAGATATTTTAAGTTCCAAGTGAATTTGGCCACTATGTTCTCAAATTCAGACTGGATCAAATAATGATATTTTGATATATTTAACATTATGATCTCACTCATTTAAAAAATGAGGTTTTAAGAGTTTATGTAATGTAAAATGAAGTAAATTGATGTATGTTAGAAATAATTTCATTATACTCTTAAATGACGCTTAGAAAATGCATTATTTATCCATGCTCTATTCCAATAAATGGGAAATATTGCTATAGAAGAATTAAATGTGAGGTTAACAAATTTAATTCACATGGGAAACATTTATATTCTACTAAATTAATGTAACATTCAACATTTGGTGTAAAGAGTGACCACATTGGTGGTATTATGAACTGTGTGTAACTAAGATCTCTCTTCACACTAGACAGTGCTCCAAATTTATTGAGATCTTCAGGAATTAAACGGGATTCACATTCTGAGTAAATTGGCCAGAAAAAAACTGGTCATACTATTAAGTTTCAGAATCCAGGTACTTTGAATCATTATTGATTTCTACCTTATGAAAAGAATAATCACAAATAATAAGATGAAATAGGCTTTTAAGAAAATGTGTGTAATACCTATTTAAATACATTTGTGATATTTAAATAAAATTAAATAAAATATTTAAATATAATTTTCAAAACAGCAAATAAGTAGAGAATCAATGTGCAATTTCTATGTAATTAAGGGGTCTATGTGCTTCATAGAACAATATTTTTCACTACACTTTTATTGAGGTATAATTAAGAAAATAGTGCACATATTTAACATGCACAACCTGATGACTGGATATACTAATATGTGCACACACTGTGAAATGATAACCACAGTCAAGTTAATTAACACATGTATCACCTTATACAGTAACCTTATTTTTCCTTTTTCTTTTTCTTCTTTTTTTTTTTTGGTGACAGTCCTTAAAATCTACTGTATTAGCAAATTTCAAGAACATAATACAGAATTATAAATTATAGCCACCATATTGTCCATTAGATACTCAGGGCTTACTCATCTTAAAACTGAAAGTTCGAACCCTTTAACAGCTCCCTGTTTCCCCTGCTCCATTCCCTGGCAACCACCATTTTATTCTATATTATGATAAGTTTGATTTTTTTTCTTTGCAGATTCCATATAGAAGTAAAATCATACAATATTTGTCTTTTTGCATCTGGCTTATTTCACTTAGGATAATGGCCTCAACTTTCTCCGACATTGTTTCAAATGGCAGAATTTCCTTCATTTTTAAGGTTGAATAATACTCTATTGAATACATGAACATATATATATAACAATTGCTT
The DNA here is from genome assembly GCF_009828535.3 of Hylobates moloch. Taxonomy (NCBI): domain Eukaryota; kingdom Metazoa; phylum Chordata; class Mammalia; order Primates; family Hylobatidae; genus Hylobates; species Hylobates moloch. The sequence goes on from NW_026652279.1 coordinate 149,776,688, forward strand.
CATCCATTCATCTGTCAATGAACACATATATTGTTCCCAAACCTTGGCTTTTGTGAATAATGCCACAATAAACATGAGAGTGCAAATATCTCTTTGAGATATTTTATTTCCTTTGGAGGTATACCCAGAAGTGGGATTTATGGATTATATGGTAGTTCTATTTTATTTTTTTTAGAAAACTCTCTAAGTTTTTACACAATGACTGTATCAGTCTACATTCTGCTCAAAGGTGTCTAAATGTGTTTTTTTCTTTACATACTCTCCAAAATTTGTTATCTCTTGCCTTTTTGATAATAGCAATCTTAATAGGTGTAAGGTGATATCTCATTGTGGTTTTGATGTGCATTTATCTGCTTATTAGTGAAGCTAAACCACTTTTCATATATCAGTTCTCCATTTTTATGTCTATTTAATTATAAAATATGTAAATTTACTTTATCCATTTTTAAAATAATATTTTTATTTTCTATTGAGTTGTATGAGTTTCTTATGTATTTAGATATTAACACCTTATGAAATATATGTCTTTTAAATATTTTCCAACGATATCCTTTGCTGATTAAAAAAAAACACTTTACAAATCTTTTATAGAATGAATGTACCTCAAAATGAAAAGGCCACATATGACAAGCCTAGAGCTAACATTATACTTAACAGTAAAAAGCTGAAAGCTTTTCCTCTAAGATCAGAAACAAGATGGCCATACCTACTCTTGCCACTTCTATTTAGTATAGTACTGGAAGTTTTAGTGAGAACAATTAAACAAGGGAAACAAAGGCATGCAAAGTGAAAAAAAAAAAGAAGTAAAATTGTCTCTGTTTGCAGATGACAAAATCCTATATATAGAAAACCCTAAAAACTCCACTGAAAAATTGTTAACTAACAAACAATGAAGTTAGAGGATACAAAAGCAATACTAAAATGTTAGTCATTTCTCTACATTAACAATCTATCTGAAAGATAACTTATGAAAGAATCTCATTTATAATATCATCAAAAATTTATATACTCAGAAAAAAGTTTAACTATGGAGATGAAATATTTGTACACTGAGAACTATAAAAGATTTGTGAAAGGAATGGAAGAAGACACAAATTTATAAGAAGATATTTATTAGATCGGAATAGTCAATATTGGTAAAATGTCTGTACTACACAAAGCAAACTACAGATCCAATGCAACCCCTATTAAAATTTCAAAGGCATTTTTCATTAGAAAGTTTTTAAAACCATGAAATGTATATGGATCCACAAACTATCTTCAAATACCTAAAGCCATCTGTTAAAAAATAACAAAGCTGAAGGTATTATACTTCTTGATTTCTAATTACATTACAAAGCTATAGTAACCAAAACAGTACGGTCTGGCATGAAAACAGACATATAGACCAATGAAACAGAATAAAGAGCCCAGAAATAAACTCATGTATATATGGTTAACTAATCTTTGACAAGGGCACTAATAACTCACAATGGAAACAGAATAGTCTCTTCAACAAATGATGTTGGTATAAGTGGGTATCTATCTGCAAAAAAGAAAAAAAAAAGAAGAAAACTGACCATACCTTTTACCATTTATGACAGTTAAGAATTAAAATGGATTAAACACTCCATGTAAGACCTGAAACTCAAATGATTCTAGAAAAAATCACAGGGACAAATATCCTTGACACTGGCTTTGGATATGACACCAAATACACAGGCAACAAAACGAAAATAAACAAAATGAGACTACATAAGGCTAAAAAGCTTCTGTGCAACAGAGAAAACAATCAACAAAATAGGAAGTCAAATTGTGGAATGCTTCTTGAGCCAGAAAGTGTTTTCTTCTTTCTTACCTTTTATCTTAAGAAAAATTAGCTTAACACATCTGTAGTTATTAATATCATTAATAATCAATTCTATCATTAACCAGCATATTGAGAATAAAAATTTTAAGCAAGGTAAAATTTTATGATGAATTTTCTAATAGTTTTTTGGACTAAGGCTTTGGTTCTGAGAGAGATGAGGAAAACAAATATATCATAATTAAATCTGCAGCAAAACATGATTAGAAGAACTAAAGTGTAAACTTATTTTTTCAGAGGACTATGGAGATTTAATCCATTGTCTTACTATTTAACGCTTTCACTTTATTTTGCTTTTCTTTATTTCAGATATTATTTGTTCCTCTGTTAAGGCATTGTATTACAATACTGCTTTCTTCTTAAATATCACTTGGAGGGTGGTATTTCTTATATTTAATTCTTTATATAGCTGTTTGAATATGGTTTTAATAAATATGCTAAGGAAAATAAAGACTATTCTAATGAAAGTATATTCCTAACAATGTGAGCAAACTCATTTGGACTAATTCTCCAACTGAAAACAATTGAATATACTGGATTCAACAACTGAAGAATTTAAAGCATAATGAGAAATTATCAGTTTAGAATATTCTCATATTCTAAAATCCCAGATAAGAAAATTGAGTCCCACAACATATATATACACACAATTTCATACACATATGTGCACACACATAAGACAGAAGGAGCAACATGGCAAATTTAGTTGAAAGTCAGAAAAATATTTAGTCTTGTTTAGAAGTACAAGCTTCTCAAACTATTCGCAAAACTTTTATAAAACATATGTTTAAATAGTTATATTTTTAACCAAAGAAAAACAAAACACCCTACTTTTAACATATCTCTTTATAGAATGAAAATCTATTGACCTTAATATACTCCAAGAAAGATTATCTATTAGATATTATTTTACTCATTTGAATAGGTAAAAGCTATATTGTGAGTTTACAGACTGTTTAACAATGTTTATAAAGGTGGTGAAAATAGACACCGAGAACTAATAGACTAGAGGGAGAAGATCAAGAGAGGGTCAAAGGATGAAAAATTAACTATTGGTTACTAACTCAGTATCTGGGTAACAGGATCAATCACACCCTGAACCTCAGCGTAATGCACTTTAACCATGTAACACAGTTGCACATATACCTCCAAATCTAAAATAAAAGCTGAAATATTTAAAAACTATATTTAGATGTTTAAATGCAATAATAATAATGTCTTCAAAATGTAGAAAAAATACATATACACAATTTGTTCTTCATATCCACAGGTTCTGCATCCATGGATTCAACCAAGTGTGGTTTGAAATTATTAAAATAAAAAAAATGTGTTACTTCTGGACTGAACATTAACATATTTTTTTTCTTGTCACTATTTCCTAAATAATATGGTATAACAACTAAAGGCATACCTTGGAAATATTGCAGTTTCTGTTCCATAGCACAATAAACTGAGTATTTCCGTAAAGTGAGTCACAAAATTTTGGTTTACAAGCGCATATGTAAAGTTACGTTTACACTGTAATATACAGTCTATTAAGTGTGTAATAGCATTATGTCTAAAAATTGTAATGTTAAATATTTTATTGCTAAAAAATACTAATGATTATCTGAGCCTTCAGCAAGTGGTAAAATTTTCAATGGCGGAGGGTCTTGCCTTTACGTTGATGACTGCTGACTGATGAATATAGTGGTTGCTGAAGGTTGAGGTTGATGTCAAAATTTCTTAAAATTAGGCAACAGTGAAGTTTGCCACATTGATTGATTCTACTTTTCATTAAAGATTTCTCTGTAGCATGTGATCCTGTTTGATAAATATTGCCCACAAAACTATTTTTCAAAATTAGAGTCAATTTTCAAAAACTGCTGTGGCTTTATCAGCTTTGTTTGTATAATATTCCCAATCCTTTTTTTATGTCATTTCTGTAAGTAATAATCCTTTTTTGTCATTTCACAGTATCTTTGCTAAGAGTCAATTCCATCTCAAGAAAAACCTTTCTTTGCTTACCCAAAATGGGCAACCTTTCATCCATTCCAGTTTAATCAGGACATTTCAGCAATTCAGTCACATCTTCAGTCTCCACTTTTAATTCTAGGAATTTTGCTAATTTCACTATATTTGCAATTACTTCCTCCACTGAAGTCTTTGACTCCTCAAAGTTGTCCTTAACGTTGGGATCAACTTCTTCCAAACTCCTTTTAATGTTGATATTTTGGCCTCCTGCCATGATTAATGGATGTTCTAAATGTCATGTAGAGTAATGAGTTCTTTTCAGAAGGTTTTCAAGTTACTTTGCCCAGATCCATCACTATCTCTATGGCAGCTATAGCCTTACTGAATATATTTCTCAAATAATAAGACTTAATAGTAGAAATTGCTCCTCGATTCATGGGCTGCATGTTGTGTTATCAGACATGAAAACAACACTGATCTCCTTGTCATCTCTATCAGAGCTATAGGGTGACTAGGAGAATTGTCAATGAGCAGTAATGTTTTGAAATGTCTTTTACTTTTTTTTTTCTGAGTAATAGGTCTCAACACAGGGTTTACATATTCAGGAATCCATGCTGTAAATAGATGTACTGTCATCAGTCTATTTTTACTCTGTTTACACAGCAGAGGCAGAGTAGATTTAGCATAATTCTTAAGGGCCCTGTATTTTCAGCATGGTAAATAAGCATTGGCATCAATTTACTTTCACTGGTTTTATTACCCTCTAACAAGAATCAACTTGTCTTTTGAAGCTTTGAGGCCAGTCATTGACTTCTCCTCTACATCTATGATGTCCTAAATAACATCTTCTTCCAATAGAAGGCTATTTCATCTACATCAAAAATCTACTGTTTAGTGTAACCACTTTTATTAATTATCTTAGCTTAACCTTCTGGATTAATTGCTGCTACTATTACTTAAACTCCTGTTTCTTCACCTTGCACTAAGGCTTCTTTCCTTAGACCTCATGAACCAACCTCCACTAGCTTCAAACTTTTCTTCTGCAGCTTTATCATCTCTCTTGGCTTTCATAGAGTTGAAGATACTTAGACCTTGCTCTGGATTAGGTTTTGCCTTAAGAAAATGTTGTGATCGGTTTGATCTTCTAGTCAGGCCACAAAAACTTTCTCCATATCAGCAATAAGGCTATTTCCCTTTCTTTCCATTCATATGTTTACTGAAGTAGCACTTTAATTTCCTTTAAAAACCTTTTCTTTTTTCAATCACAGCTTGGTCATTTGGCACAAGAGACCTAGCTTTTAGTTTATCTCAGCTTTTGACGTGACTTCCTAAGTTAAATCATTTCTAGCTTTTTATTTAAAGTAAGAAACAGTCAACTTTTTCTTTCAGTTAAACACTTAGAGGCCATTTCAAGGTAAAATCATTAGCCTAATTCTAATAATTTTGTGTTCCATGGAATAGGGAATCCAAGGAGAGAGGGAGAAATGTGAAAATGGGTGGTCAGTGGAGCAATCAGAAGACATGCATTTATCATCTAATATTTGTGTAGTCAGTGGTACCCCAAAGCAATCACAATAGTAATATCAAAGATAATTGACCACAGATCACCATAAATATATAATAATGATGAAAATAATGTTTCAAATATTGTGAAAATTAATAAATTGTGACACAGAGACATGAAGTGAGTATATGCTGTTGGATAAATGGAGTTGATAGACTTCCTTGATGCAGGATTGCCACAAACCTTCAATTTGTGAGAAGTGCAATATCTGAGAAGTGCCATAAAGTGAAACAGAATAAAAGGAAAGATGTGTGTATTTAAATTTATTTGTAAACTTACCTTATTATAAGAAATCTAGAGATTATTTGAAGTAAATTAAAGAATGTGCATAGGTTATATGCAAGTGCTAAGCCATTTTATATTAAGTACTTGAGCATCCATGGATTTTGGTATTCCTAGGGAGTCTTGGAACCAATCTTTTATGGATACTAAGGGATGATTTTATGTGTGTGTGTGTGTGTATAATTGTGTAATTTCTAAATGGTACAATAATGTAAATGACTGGAGGGAGATAGAGATTATATAGAGTTCAAATATTCTAAAAGTCTTTATTATATGGGAATAGCACCAAGGTCCACCTTAAGTCAGCATTGAAACTCTTTCTCTCCCAATATCTTCTATTAGATTAAGCCTTCAAAACCTATTGATATGGTTAGGCTTTGTGTCCCCACCCAAATCTCATCTTGAATTGTAATCCCCATAATCCGGTGGAGGTAATTGAACCATGGGGGTGGTTTCCCCAATGCTGTTCTCCTGATAGTGAGTGAGTTCTCATGATATCTAATGGTTTTATAAGAAACTCTTCCCATTCTACTCAGACTTCTCCTTCCTGTTGCCTTGTAAAGAAGGTGACTTGCTTCCCCTTCCCCATGATTCTAAGTTTCCTGAGGCCTGCCCAGCCATGCTGAACTGTGAGTCAGTTAAACCTCTTTCTTTTGTAAATTACCCAGTCTCAGGTACGTCTTTATAGCAGTGTGAAAATGGACGAATACACCTATCTTCCTAGTTACCATCATTGATATTTTTCACTTTCCCATGCAATGCAATTTCACTCGCCCAGGTTTTTTCATGGTCTGACCCTATCACTTAAATAAATAGGCATATTGTGTTTCCTACAATACTATCTAGAATATGAGGCTAAGTCTCCTGTGATGTCACATTTAACAGTAAATATTGGGAGGATTCTGGCGGGCAGAAGAGCATGAGCCTTCTGTTATTTCAAATGGGATTTGTATCTCCCTTACAAGAATTTTCCTTTTTAGTATTCAGGCCTCTCCCACCTCAACCAATATGTTTTGTTTTTGATGGTCTACTCTAGAACTTGATGTGAAAATCCTGCCTGGCTGGACCTCTCTGAGATAGGCATTCCTACAGCTTCAAGTGAAATCAGAAAATCAGACAGCCTAGCAGAAACAAGCAACCCCATTTCATGAGATAAGAATTACAAGGATATACTGGAATTCCACTGTAGAAGCAAAGAAGAAAAGTGGTCCATCCATCCAGTGTGGCTGTGTGTTCTCCTAAGAAATGCTTGATCAGTAGTTATTTTCTTCTTCTATTATGGAAACAGTCTGGATGTGGCTGTTCTGAAAATGTTTGACCAAAAATCAAGGAAGTTACATATGCTAAATAGATATGATAAAATTACACTCACCACATCCAGCAGCTGCATGGTGCAGTAACTGCCTCTATTTCCTGTGTGTAGGTGTGGTGGGTGTGAAGGGTTAAAATGAGGGTGTTTGGCAGACAGGATAGAAAGTTGAAATAAGTTGAATGAGTAATTTATGTTCTCGCCTGAGACAGGCTGCTGGATAGCAGCAGTTCACGGCAAGCTCAATGTCTTAGTCTGTTCAGGCTGCTACAGCTAAATATCTTGGTCTGGGTAATACATAAACAATAGAAATTTATTGCTCACAGTTCTGGAGAAGTCCAAGATCAAGGCATAAGCACATGCAGTGTCCTATGAAGGCTTGATCTCTGCTTCAAAACAGCATCCTCATGTTGAGTTCTCACATGGTGGAAGGGGTAAACCAGCTCCCTTCCTATTTTATAAGGGCACTAATACCATTATGAGAGTTGAGCCTTCATAACCTAATAATCCCCAAGTCTCCTTCTCTTAATAATATTGGATTGGGGATTAGCTTTCAACATAAGAATTTGGGAGGAGAGACACAAACTTTTAGGCCATAGCATTAGTCTTTATTCCCTTTCTAATGACTATGTGTGTGTGTGTGTTGTATTAACTTTAGGTTCAAGACCTATGCTAAAAATGGCACACAACACTGTCACCATCTCTCTTTATAAGGTTCCATTCTTACTTGTTTCTTTCTCTTCTTCAGCCCTAATATTAGCTTGGACTCCTCAGCACCATAGGAACTCATGAAATATATTTGATATATAGAGTTAAAATGCATATTTCCTTATAAATTATGAAGTCCTGTTTTCTGAGTCAAGATGTCAATAGTTTACATGCATGGAATATGCTATTACTTATTTAAAATAATCCTACTTTTCAAATCTATTCACATATTCTTATATATTCACAAATTCATTCAAAATTACTTTCGCAAAGCAAGAATCTGACATTGTAAGTTGTTGTTAGAGTCTTAATAACTGAAATCTGCAAGTCCTAGTCTTTTAAATAATGAAATGTTTAAAAAGTTAATCAAGTTTTATATATAATTAAATCTATATATAAATAAATATATATTTATATATATATAACTATGTCCCTTACCATCATGCTCTACCTCTACTATTTTTATGAAAATCATCAATAACTTTATGTTTTTTTATATTATGTGAGCTTTTATTTGTCTTTGTTTCCTAGCCTGCCTTTGACATTTAACAATGTTGATTGTTACTGAAGAGAATGACAAAATTGTAATTCTGTTTAATAACCTAAGATGATTTCATACAAATCCATGTGGCCAGAGAGAAGTGCAGATGTTCAAATATGTATCAACTCATCAGTCTTAGAGCTTGTATGACTTTACCAGTAATATGTAACTAAAAGGGGCTAGATAATTGGAGAGAGGGAGAGAGAGGAATTACTGAGGAGAATTTCTTTAGCACAAGCTCTTCTGTAAGTTCTACCCATATCTTCCCCATGGGACATATAGGGACTGTCTAATACTCAAGTCTAAGTTTAAAAGGGTTGGTTTTAACAGGATCATTCAAAGAACGTTATTTATCCTGCAGAGTCTGGGATCTGACCTCTACCCCAGGAAACCTGGAAAGTGGGACTCAATGGCCTAATGAGATTCTTGGGAGTTAGAGTTAAGATGAGACGTGACAGTATTTCATAGGCGGTCAAAGAATGCAATGTGAGTTTTCTTTGAACAGGGAGTCAGGGAAGAGTTGGTGATAGCCGTGTCAAATTCTGCTCACAAATGCAATAGAATCAAACATTTAATAATCTGAGAAGTGGCCTGCTGGAGATCCGGGAGCCAAGGATAAAGTGAACTCTGCTTCACTCAATTATTATTTGTAGTAATTTTCAAATTATCTTTAATACTCTCATAATCAGTTTAAAAAATTTTTAAACTGTATCTTGGCAATGGCTTAAGAAAGCCTATCATTTTTATTTCTTCTTCACGATGTTAAACTCACTTTCTCTTGTCTGAATTGGTTCTTTTGTCTCACAGCGGGTCCTTTTCATTTCATTGCACAACGTGCAAATTTCTACTAAGATAATCTACTTTGAAAAATGAGTTGCCACTTGCATTTTAAACACATAAAACAAGTTATATTTATACCACTTATTTCCATGCATGCATCCTATATTATTTTTAACTTTTCACTTCGCATTCTACTTGATTATGAATTGAGATCGATTATGTAGAATAGTGTTCTGCTGTAGGGAATGTTATATGCTAAAAGGTGATTTGGTGAGCACTTTGGCTGCTAAGGTTGTTAGCACACAATGCAGATGTTAGATGTTATGCACACAATGCAGAGTTGTCTCAAACACTGCCTAAATTTCCAATGTTCCAATAATCAATCATGTGGCTGGAACCCACATTTAGCATTATTTAACCTTCCAGCCTAACTCAATTGTATACTCAAGTGAAACTCTTTTAACATACTTTTACTATACTTCAAATTCCCAGAAAAGAAACTATGTGCAAACTGAGGGAAGGTTTATTTTTACTTCATAGTATAAGTTCATGTTAATAAATCTTCAGTATAATAAAAAGATATTGTAAAAATGTACTAAATAATTTTATGTGTCATTTCTGATAGGTTAATTTAACAAAAATGCTATTATTTGAAATGCAACATATTTAAAATGCAATTTTGATTTTTAAATGAGCAATTATAACTTTTTAGAACCTTATTGTGTTTTGTGTTGATAAAAGTACATGTTTTGCTTTAAGTATAACACAATTTAATTATTGAAAAATAGGCTGGGCGCAGTGGCTCACGCCTGTAATCCCAGCACTTTGGGAGGCCGAGACAGGTGCACCACGAGGTCCAGAGATCGAGACCTTTCTGGCTAACATGGTGAAACCCCATCTCTACTAAAAATACAAAAAAAAATTAGCCGGGCGTGGTGGCAGATGACTGTAGTCCCAGCTACTTGGGAGGCTGAGGCAGGAGAATGACGTGAACCCAGGAGGCAGGGCTTGGAGTGAGCCGAGATCACGCCACTGCACTCCAGCCTGGGCGACAGAGAGAGACTCCGTCTCAAAAAATAAAATAAAATAGAATAAAATAAAGTAAAAGGAGGCAGCATGGCTTATTGGTAAAGCACTGAAATCTTGGAGTCAGACTGACGTAAACTGTTTTTGCTTTTCCCACCATACTTTCGTAAATGACATAAAATAGATAATTTAATACCATTTTTAAATAAATGAGGCAAACATTATAGACATTTGAGGAAAATATTTGGTATAAAGCAAAGAAAAACAACTAATAGAATAAAAATAATTTGGGGAAGATAGAGACAAGGAAGGAATGAGAAAATATATAACATATACAATAATATTCCTGAGAGAAAGGATAATAATATAATATCCGTAATATAGGAATAACATGATGTAACAAATGACCTTAAAAAGAATAACAGGCCGGACATGGTCGCTCACACCTGTAATCCCAGCACTTTGGGAGGCCGAGGCATGTGGATCACCTGAGGTCAGAAGTTCGAGACCAGCCTAGCTAACATGGTGAAACTACATTCCTACTAAAATACAAAAATTAGCTGGGTGTGGTGGCAGCCGCCTGTAATCACAGCTACTCAGGAGATGGAGGCAAAAGAATTGCTTGACCCCAACAGGCGAGGTTGCAATGAGCTGAGATAGCGATTGCCATTGCACTCCAGCCTGGGAGACAAGAGTGAAACTCCGTCAAAAAAAAAAAAAAAAAAAAAAATAGGAGAAACTTGGGGGGATGAATTTCTAAAAAGTTTACATTAATGAGAGTAAAATTTTCAAAAGATAAAAATGGAGAAATAAACTAATCAAGAAAAAAGAAGACAATTATTACTTCAGGAAAAACAAAATAATGAATATGAAATTAAGTGTTGTAATAGAATTCTACATGGCTCAGCTGTCTGTAACTTCAATATTTATATAAATATAAACTCAAAATTTTGATTTAACTAAAAATTATTTTACAAATACATTAATTGTGTAAGATGGGGGAAATTTGCAGTACTCTTGCAGTCAATAATGAGAAATCAAAAGGCATGCCTAAAATTGAAAAAAAAGAACATATATATAGGTAGCGCTATAAAAGTGTTACTCAGAAAAAATGGTAGTAAATTCTCAATAATAAGTAAACCATTTGAAATGAGATCCTTTTGAGGATGAAAAGATGATTGAATAAAGCCTATTATTTTGTATACAAATTTTGGGGAAATGTTTAACATTTAACCTGTTTATAATTTTATAAAAGTATTTATTTTCTATTGCTGCATTTTATTTTAAAAAACAAAAGAACTTAACATTGCTTAGAATCTTGCACATAGTTATTAGTAAGATTTCTAAAGTATTTGTGTATTATTTGGATATATATAATACAAATATATATAATGTAAATGTAATGTATATATAATGCATATATATATGTGTGTGTATATATATGTGTGTATATATACATATAGACACCAACATATTGTAGGCCATAAAGACTTTGATTACTTTGTGGTTTGGTTAAAATTATGGTTATGCTTTACACTATACTTAACAATTATATTTAAGAAATCCTTTGAATGGTGGATGACATACACAAGAAATTTGGAAAACAGGATTTACTAGGTAAACAAAAACAGTGTGGTTTCAAAGATAAGAGAGGAATTAGAGACTATTTGTTACCAATAAATAAAACTTATATAAAATCTAAATTTTCACTGTCATCTTTCTAAAAGCTACTTCCATGTGTCTATTTTAAAAATGCTAAACATTATCTTACATGTTTCAGACGTGGTATAATTTTTCTTCCGTTACTCTTTTTTAAAAATTATTTAATGCTCATGAGTATAACTAGAAAAGCTGACATTATAGATCGGGGATTGGGGATGGTTATCTGAATGTATTGGAGAACTATCAACGTAAGCAACACATTTGGGAGTGAGATTTATGACAGAAGAGAGGCAGCAAACTGCCTGGCATTCAACACTGATTTTCCACGTATTTACTGATTTGCAAGAAGCAACTGAAAGTTCAAGACTGATCAGAACTTTGAGAAGCCCTAAGATACACTTAGGAAATAAAAATAGCATTTGGGGGTTCATCACAATGGAAAGGACTTTGGTAGTATTTCTGAATTTTAGTGTGGATCCTTTAGTGTGCTAGTTAGTACATTAAAACTACAAATGTAACTGCACTCACATAGCCTAGAAATAAGATTATCTGGTCAATGTCTTATATTTTTGTGCTCTTCCCCTAGTTTAATCGATACTGAAACTAAAGTTTATCTTCTCTGGAGGAAAGCAGTGTTATATCAAATTAATCTTGTCAACCAGGAGATATGAATTAATCACGTGTACTAGGTTGTCTTTGTGCCTATGTGGGTAGTGATTGGGACTTCAAGAGGCTTCTCTTGTTGGTGTAGTTCTATCTTATGTTCTGTTGATCATTCCATTACTTGTGTTTGTTCTCTGAGTATTCATCAGGCTGTGCACTTATGACTTTACACTTTTCATATGTGTGCAATATTTTAATAACTTTTAAAAGAAATGCAATTTAAAATTTCAAGACATTTTTATTTTATGTCTTCCAAGGTATGTATATTTGTATGTTTCTAACAGGAAGCTATATTTATTAGGATATTGCTCAGAAATGTATTTTTGATTTGATTTTTTGTCATATGAAGAATAATTTGATTTGTAACCCTTTACCCTGATATATTTATACCTAGTAGGGTATAAGACTTGTGTTTTTTTAGAGCTAAAAGAGTCTTTGTATTCTTTATGCAATTAAGAAAAATTTACAGGTTAGATTAATTTAAAAAAAAAGACAAAATTTTATTTTCACTATGCATTTTAATTTACACATTTTGTTACAGGATATTTAGGATGTCACTTCAACAACTGGAAACCTCTGTGGCTGGTGGTGCCTCTGCTTGGGATTTGCTTGTACCTGCTGGGCTAATTCCACCCACAAGGCCTGGCAGGCTGTGCTTGGCTGGTGTTACTGGCTGGATCTCATGCTTGCCAAGGGTGAGCCAGGGATCGAGCAGCAAGGGGTGTGTGAGCGAGTGAGTACAGGGTCAGGTCACTGTGCACAGCCAGGCACACTGGCTGTGGCAGAGAAGGCAGCTCCAGGTGCTGGCACAGTCACTGGCTCCGTGTGAGGCTGCAGCTGGACTAGATTTACCACAAGTGGCTTCCACTGTGAGCACCAGCATCTGGTCTGGACAAGGGTCACACAGTGGTGCCCAAAAGCTTGGAAACTCCAGGAACCACAGAGCCCCAAAGAGGTTGCCACAGACCTGGCTCAGGGACCTCCAAGGTCTGGGCTTGCAGAAGAGCTGCAGCTCCTCTCTCCTCCTCATGGCCTGCATCACAGCAAGTGAGCAGGGTGTGAGTGTTTCATCCCTGCTTGTATACAGCTCCTTGAGTCCTGCCATTCTGTGTGTCCTGAGGTCTTATCTTGTGTCCAGGAAGAACAAGGTACACAGAGAAGTTGGGGGTGAACAAGGTGGAGAGGAACTTCACTGAGCAACAGAACAGCTCTCAGGAGACTCGAATTGGCTAGCTCCTTCCTGCAGCTGGTAGTCCCCAAGTCTGTGTGTCTGACTGAGTCTAGGGATTTTATGAGCTGAGAAGGGATTGGTCCATGGGTGGCCATGGGCAGGCCCGGAAAAAGCACTATAAAATCTCACTCCAGCCCCTAACTCCACTCTGAACTGGCAGCCTGGCCCCTAGGCTTCAGGTGATCCCTGGCTTGAAGGTGGGGTTTCACTGGACCACCTGGCAGTGGGGTTTCCCTTCTGCCCAGGAACCTGTCTGCCTCCTGCCAACAACATGCTGTCCACAGTGCCCAGGCTCTTTGTGCAGAAAGGTGCCTGTAAGCCTGCACTGAGCTGCCCTTAGCAGCCCCAGGCCTCCTTCCCATGCTCATTAGTGCCCAAAGTCTGGAGGAGACTGAGGTGGCAGAGGGCTGGTGTGTCAGCACTGCCACAAGAGCATGTGCACCCAGCCAGATCACAACAGTGCCCAGACTTGGCCACAACTTTGCTCCAAAATCAGAATGGAGCTGAGAGTGAGGAGAGGCCAGGGAGCCATAGTAGGCACTTCCAAGCCTGCAGGGGCTGGGCCATGTAGGGGGAGAGTTCCTGGGCCCCCAAGAGCACAGGAAAGCCAGGGTGTGGAGCTGCAGCTGGGGGACTGCAGCTGTGCCCAGGAGCACAGGGCTTCCACCCCTCCAACTCAGTAGAGGCTGGGGCTCCTGCCTGTTCCTGGCCCCTGCCGGCTCTGCGGAGCACACAGCCCTGGCTATGCCTCCCCTGCTGCAGCTGTTGTCTCCACAGCTGCTGTTCCAGATGGGCTGCCATAGCCATCAACTTGAAACTGTTTATATCTTTAAAAAATGTATTGAATAACCTCCATTATGCTTCAAGATTCCCTTTGTCAGAGCAAAAAGCTAAACAGGCAAGGAAGACTTTATTTAAACCTATTTTAATAAAGGGAGAGACTAACAAATAAGTTTGTTCAAGATCCCTTCAGGAGGACTCTTCCAGTATCCTATGTACTATGAAGGTTTCCATCTTGGCTACTTGCAAACATTTATTATTTCTAGTCGTTTTTAGAAATACTTTTTCTACCGCTTTCTGATGGTCTTCTCTCTACTACTGGGTATTTCCTCTTATGCAAGTCAAGTTCAGTATTTTCCTAAACACCTAAGGGAACCATCTTCTCTCTTTCTATGTTCTTCTACCTTCTCTGTTCTTATGCCCCACAAATTCTAGCTTCCTTGGTCTCCAATAACTTTTCAACTTGTCAATGTTCCTGGGCTCTGTTTTTGTTTTCCTTTTCTTTACTGCTCTGTAGAAATTAGCTACAGGTACTAAGCCAAAGCAATCATCAGTTTCCTCTCATTTGTTTCTGTTGCCTCAAGGTTCACAGGAGTGTGCTGCCTATTATCCAATGCCCCCAAATCATTCTTTAATATATTATTTATGATTATGGTATTTCTGTTTTTTTCTACTATGAAGAAAAACATCTGTCATGCTTTTTCCCTCTTAATTATTTTTAGCTACAATTAAAAGCTCATGATAAATTGAATGCAAAGAGGATTATTTATTACAGTGAGAGTGTTTTGGAATTATACAATACTACAATATTACATTTTTCAGTGAGTTTTTATTATTTGTAAACCATATTAAATAATGTAGTATTAATTTTTTGACATGTCTAGTGATTATAATACCTTAACGATAACGATGAGCATATCTAATGTTGTGCTTAGTAGTAATAGAACAAAGAACAAAACATCTAATATTTGTTTCTTTAGATATCAAGTATATATTTGCATGTTTGGATTCAACCTCCCAGAAGAGGCAATGCAAATGGTAGACTCTTGGTTGAGCTTCAAAGTGGTCTCTCTATGTTATAAAATGTAAACTCTATTGAAGTACCTTACAGCTTTTCCTCCAACAGTAGTTGAATGCTTTTAGAGCAATTTTTAAAAAATTTCTGCCTCTTTAAAATACAATATTTAAATTTAAATACTTCAAATAGCTTTTTGTGACATATAGCATCATATATTGCTGCCATTTAAATTGGAAACCAGTGATACGTATGCATGTTCTTGAGGTTTTATGTTTTCCATGTTAAAAATTATATGAAAAATCAAAACCACTATTTTTAAAAAATCTTATGTAACAGGTACCAAAAGTACCTGTTCTGAATCTGTTCTGTTTTATGCAAAAATAAACCTGAAGTTAGAAGTTTAGCAAATTTAAATATAATAAAATAAAATAAACAAAAATTATAATTATTTAAAAATTTGTAAAATTATTGTTGATGCATTAGTAATTGAATTAATGTATAGTGAAGTAATCTATTTACTTGAGAAAGAGAGACTTGAAAAAAATAAACAAGCAGTTATTTTAACTGTCAATCATCATTTTATAATGAAGAGATTATCTACCTTCAAAAAAATACATAGTTACAATTCTGCTGTTAAATAATCTGCAAACTATCTACTCACTCATTGAGTACTTATAAGTAATTGCCTTCTTTCTTTAGCCAACACATATCGGGTTGAAGATTTTTCAGACAAAGTATTTCTTAGGTATATTTATGTGTTGGGGAGCACGGTGGTGTTTAAGATTGCAAAGAGAATTTGTGTTCAGTTTGTATGCATTGTTTCTAAAGGACTTCAAAGCATCAGTCATTTTTGATTATTTATATTGTACCCATTACCTCCTAATTTCTCTTTCCCACTTTTCTTTCTTTGCTACCCCATTAATCTGTCCTCTTACATAATACTCATTTTTCACTTAAAGCATTATCAGGATGTTCCTTTTTCCTCTATTCAAGTAGTACTTCTACAAAGTATTCCTAAGGCCTTCTGCTTATTATAAACTAAGCTGTCTCAGGGTTCTCTATGTTCCCAACTTACTAGCATAATTTTCCAATGCTACAGCTTGCAGCAGTTTGAAAACAAAGAAAACACAATGACATTAACTGTTACTTGAGAAAATCCAAGTATCCAAAGTGGCAATGCGTTACAAAAGTGAGCTTAGCTACAGACTATTACCCTGACCCCGGTAAACCAGAATAGCCTTAAAGTCAGTTTATGAAGCCATTGCTCCTTTGGGCAGATTTTTAAAGTCATCACACTAAAAAAACTTTATAAATTAATAAATAGATTGAAATAAGTTATTTCTTTAAATTCATACATATGCATATAAGTGAATGCAAATGTATGTTACCTGCTCAGGCATCCTTTCTATGAATTCAGCTGTATATAGCAAATAAAACTATGTAAGTAATCACATAGTTCTCCCCATCCATGGTTTCGTTTTCTTTGGTTTCACTTACCAATAGACAATGAGAAGGGTGAGTGCACTAGAATAAGATATTTTGAGAGAGAGCGATATCATGTTCACATAACTTTTACTGCAGGATATTGTTATAATTGTTCTATTTTATTATTAGATATTATTAATTTCTAACCGTACCTAATCTATAAATCATACTTTTTCATAGCTATGTATGTATACTAGTTCCTCCTTATCCACATTTTGCGTTTCGTGATTTTAGCTACTCGTGGTCAACTGCAGCCCCGAAATATTAAATGAAAATTATCAGATATAAAAAATGTCTATGTTTTAAATTGTGTGCCATTCTGAGCAGAGTGATGAAATCTCGCTCTGTAAAAGGGAATCCACACTGCCTACATTATCTGCTTGTTTTTCACTTAGCAGCTGCCTCAGTTATCAGATCAAAAAATATAGTATATATAGTTTCAGTACTAAATGTAGTATATATAAATATCAAGTGATGACTGTAGTTTTTTCACTTTTAAGGTGTGGAGTAGTGGTGCTCATTAACTTAGCCTATGTACTACAGTGAGCACTTTCCTCTTATTATTGTGTTTAAGGCATATTTAAATATCTTGACAGAGCTGATGTTAATAATACATATCACTTACATTTGCCAGACAATAATTGCTGTACGTGTAATTTATTCATATAATATTTGTAAAAATTACTTGAGGTAAATCAGTATTATTACTTTCATTGTACAAATAAGAATATTGAAGTGTGTATTATTTAAAATTTAGTTTTATCTCTTGACATTTTGAGTTATTTTGTTTCTCTAAAAATGTACTTTCCAATATGGTAATCACAAGGTACTTTAGTGCTTGAGGACTTAAATTGTGACTGACAAAATCAAGATTTTCTCCAAATGTAAAAAGCACAGCAGATTTCAAAGATTTAGTATTAAAAGTCTAATTTTTACATCAGCTACATATTTAAATGAAAATTTGAATATATTTTCTATAATATATTAAATATACATTTTAATAAAATGTTCTTAAAATTTATTTAACTTTTTTTAACTTATTGTTAAAATGTGGACTTAGATTTAAAATTGCATATCTGACTTGCCTTTCTGGCTTGTATTATATTTCTATTGGATAAGAAAGCTATAGATATTTCAAAATACATTTTTAATGTATCAGAACATATGACAAAATAATTCATTTCCCTTTTTCATCACACTTCTGTGTTCCATTTACCTTCTACCTATGCTACAAACTCATTTCATTGCATTCATATATTTACCATCAGTAGGGGTTGTGCTATAAACTTTCATTACCTTATTACCCTGTTTGACCCCTGCTTTTAGAAGCTGGAAACCCGGAGGCACTGGCACACATTTCTCTGAGCTCTCTTGTCTTTTGCATTTGGCAGCTGAGACCCCAGCGTCCTTTCGATGGTATCTTCAGGTTCTCTCTCAGCTGACTGTTCTGATGAAAGCCTTTGGAATACTTACCTGGGAAACTCAGTGATGATCTGCGAGAATGTCAACCTCCTCCTTCACTGGCATGAGGAATTCAATGAAATCTAGCTAGTTCCTCCTTTCCATCATCTGTGTAAGGGACTCATTTTCATCCCACCATCTCACCATGTAAAGACAAATGAAATTCAAATATTTTCTGTGGAGGGATTTTTCTTTTCCTGGCATTTAGTTCCTTATGATTTATTTGTTTTTCAGCTTTCTAACAGGTTTTCAAAAACTGCTATTTTGTAGCTTTTCTGGCTTTTGAAAATTTTGTTTTTAATTAGCATAAGATTGATGATCTCATGCTGCTTTCTATATCCTGACTGGCAACAAATTTTCACATGTTTATAATTGTGTAGGATATATGTCAATTTGGCCTAAACATTTTAATTGATTTTTTTCGGATTGTGATAAAGAAAATACTGTATCTTGGACAGTGGTATTTTAAATGTTAGCCTTACAACCCAGAAAAAATGGCAAAACTTGACATCAAATCAAAGTGATAACATGAATTTTAGATACACACATGGCTGAGTCAGACAGAGCTGGATCTAAAGTACCAATCAGCTTATTTCTGTTAATGAAACCCAGAAATTGAGATCTAAGTATTGCAGATCTTACTTTCCTTATCTTAACGTTGTGTATAAGGGTAGCACTTGACTCATAGGGTGATTATGAAACACAAAAATGATAATTAATGTAAAGCTCTTATAAAAGTATTAATTGCATATATAAAATTTTACATGGACACACCCAACACACATGAATAAACACACATAAAAAGTAACAATATTTGATTATGTAAATCCTAAATGAATAGGAATTCTGAATTGCATTTGTTACATAGTACTGCACCTAGAAGAAATGAATTCACATAAGCTGCTGTGTGCAAGGATTTGAAGTTGAAGGCAGAAGGTACTTAGCTGTGATAGACTGAGGTTTAGTTTATTCAGGATTCTGTAGGTCTTTAATTTGTTATGATGGTGATGTGGGTGAGTGCTGATGGATGGTGATGGGTAGGCTTCGTTAAGGGAGGATATAAAAGTGAGAGGTAGTATGTATGGTTTAAAATTTTATATTTAATATCAAAATATAATTTTTCATTTTGAAAATAAAGCATAGATCTATTCATATTTTATAATGAAATATAGAAAATTAAACTCCCCTAATTATTTTGTATAGTGAAGATTATCAGAGAAACATTCTTTTTTTGGAAATCTGAGTAGCAAATCTGTGAAGTTTGGTATGGGTTGCAGCTATCAGAATTTCCTTGACGTGTAAACACTTTAATAGTTATTAGAGTGTGTCATAATATTAAAGAATTGAGAAAATTCAATCATGGGATAGTTATTTTTTTTATTATATTGAAAAAAATCACATGTAAAATTTAGAAGACCAGAAAATAAGAATAAGAATTCTTTTGGGGGGTGGGGGCAGAAATTCCTATTCCTACTCCTACAAAGACTTGGATTCCTCTCTTGTGACAAAAAATTATTTCAGCTGTTCTTGATTAATATACTTGAATCACTTACAGAGTCACATAGTGAAAAGAAATCACACAATTGCTCATGGTATTCTTATTTCAGGCTCTTATAAAGTTGAAGAATATGGTACAACAGGAAAATGAAAATGAAAGCTAACAATGAGAACACAAGAGCAATCCAGTACCAGCTGCCTAATGTTTTCTCAGCTGCATGGAGTACACTTCAGCTTTGAGTTAATTTAGGACAAACTTTACAGAAGGGTTTTTGAGGTCCACACTGGTCATATAGTTGAACTAGACTGCATAATGGGTTAAACCAGGAATAAGCCATTAATTTTAATCCATACATCCCTCAAAAAGTTAACAAGCTATACTCAGTTATGTTCAAACTTCAGGCTTTAAACAAAATATTATCAACCACGATGTCCATGATATCTTTATCCTGGCCAAGTGTCATTACCAGACTTCTAGATGTCTGGAGACAAACACAGGGTTGTACCAGTCCATCTGTAAGACAATTCTATCTTATACAAAATTCAACTATGTTTTCAGGTGATTCACAGACATATTTTAGGTCATCTGTTCTTTAGTAAAACGTGGCTCTCTTCTGAACCTACTCTTTATCTTGCAGTCCTTTAAAGGAGAAATATTTTGAGACACAGAGTTCCTGAAACTTCATGATCAAGATACGGGTGTCACCGTCTCAGTGGCCTTGCATATGCAATCTTAACATTTGGAAAAACCATCCTTCAATCATAAATAGTGATCTTTGAAATATTATCTCCACTTAAGGACCTCCAAATCGTAAGTAGGACTGATGTCACAAGCACATTTCTTATCAAGAATATAGTATACCTATGGGACATTGCCTAATTTATACTGAAGAGAAAAAAGCACGTGAGTTCAAACGTGTTCCTCATTACAAGAGAAAGAAAATGGAAAGAGCTGAAGAAGATGCCAATTCAAATTATTAAAAACAAAATATGTAATTTAGATAAAAGGAAGTAATATATAAGAATTGAAATAAAGAAAACTAAAAAACTAAAAGTATTACTAACAAGTGAGAAAAAAAGAAATGTGGACTAGATAATTAAAAAGCCACGTTTGGTAGATGACTTTGGGTAAAACTCGTATAAACTAAGCTTATTTTCCTCAAATAATTCATAAAACAAGCAAAACTATCAAATATCCTGTGAAAATTATACTAAATTTCCCCATGAAAAGTAATTATGGGAAAATGCTCGAAACAATATTGAAAAAGAGGTGTAATATACAATGGGAGAATCTTGTCATGGCATATATGAAAACATTTTGTGATGTTTTAATATTGCAAGCATTTTGGTTTTGTACAAAAAGCTGGTAGATTTATGAAAGATAACACTTTTGCAAGGACACTATTATATATCTACCAATACTTAAAAAATGCAAATTTACGATAACCCCACAGCTTCATTCCTATAAATACTAGGAAAACTGGTGATCAAATGGAGAGGATCCCGTGAATGTTTTGGAATTTTTTTTTTAGGTGCGTGCATGAGAAGCTCAAGCAAGAATCCTCTCAAGTGAATTTGTTATGTTTTCATTATAGGTGGAGCTGTTCTGACACTTGAGTGAGTTGCTTAGGTCATAAATGTATATTGGTGGAAAAAAGCACCTGAAAGAGTTTAAAAAATCCTACAATAGAACAACATTCACAGAATACTAATCTTTATACAAAATATACATGAAGTTCTAGGACGGGTAGCATCCTACTATACCATTCAAGTAAAAGTGAATTTAACATATACATCAACACAGTTAACCAAGCCAAGTGAATATTGAGTTATTTATCAAATATAATAATTTTCACAGGAAATATATTATTTTGGTGTAATATGCTAGAATAGATGATGATCATCTCATTTACACTATTTTAATTGTAGAGGTCTTTAAAATTGTTTAGTTCAATTAATAATTAAAAAAAAAGATATTGAGCCAAACCATTGCCTAAGCTATAGAGTTGGTAGGGCAAATAGCTGATGTCATGTCATTGGACTTATATCAAATGTGAGATTTTATCCCAATTCCTCCACGAGCATAATCTATGAATACCTTATTTTCTTCCTTTTATGAAAATATTGGTGTCAGCTGAAAATGTGCATTGATCTATAATACCAAAAATATTTTTGGAGAAAACTCAACAACAAAACTTCAGCCAATCTTTTTTTTTTTTTTAAATCAATTGCTTGAGTTGGATAACATTTAGGCAATTTGGAAAGCTGCATTAAGTGTTTTAGGTTTTATGAGTCCCACACTAATGCTGTAACACGTCAAATAGCATTTCTGTAAGCTGGAATAACAGATCAGACTGCCCAAATTGAGATATATTCCTCACAGGCCTGGAAGAAGATGTTTTAAGGTGTTCTAAAATTTCACTCTTTTTAAGTATGTAGAAATTTTCTGCGTCATTTTCTATTTTTGGTAGAGACAAATATGAAGGCAGTTTAGTAGTGGTAGTAGTAGTAAAAGTATTAGTATTTAGTAAAAAGAAGCAGAGTTTTTGTTTCAAGTTATTGCATTATTAATATAATAATGTAGTTTTCATTTTCTTATAGAAGTCACTTGTAAATAGTATATTTTACATATAGTTTACTCTTAGCGTTCTCCCTGGAAATCAATAATACCTTCATTAACGCATAAAATTTTTATTCTCATTTATATTGATTCTACCTAATATATAGTCATCTGTTTTATATATAAGATTTTAAAAAATATACATATTGCATATAAATTTGAAGCCCAAACTTTATGGTTAAGTTATACTTTGCTTATATATTTAATTTTATGCATATATTTATATTTGTATAATTATGCATAAAGTTGCATATTTTATATATATCTATATCTATAAATCCCTGCTAATTAAAGATCCAAATTTGTTACATTATTGTTATTCGAGTAACATACTATGTTTAGTTGTTTTTACATGATAACTCTATTCAATCAGTTAACATCATGTATGCTTAACAATAAATTAAATAAATATTAAGTAGGTAGGTAACACAAAATTGTAATAGTCTATTATATGTTTCAGAAATATCCATTTCTATAATTCCATTACCATCAGTTTCATACCTAGCTTGTATTATAGAAAATTATTATCTTTCTGAAAATGACGCTTGCATGTCCCAAATCTCAAAAACATTAATATCAGGGTTTCAGCATGAACAGGGATGATGTTGTGTATTATTATGATGTCTGTGAAAAAATTAATAAAATTGTGTTAAATGGGAAGTGTATAACTGCTAACCAAAAGAATGTAAAGGATTCTTGAGTATTGAAAGCTAATAGGGTCGGATAAACAGAATTTGCATAATGTAGCCCAAGTAATTCACCGAAAAAAACTGTGGGGGTGCTGCACAGCAGGGTCCTACACAGGCAGCCACTAGGGAACCTGACCAGCAACAGGCTACCCAAGTTATCTAGACTCATCACTCAGCTTTCTCCAAAAAACTAAAGGCCTTATTAGGCTCTGCACATTAGAGGAAACTTATCAAGCTAACTGAATAAATCAATTTAGTCTTTCATTCAAACTGAATGAATGAAAACAAAATATAAATCAACATCAAAGTTTTAACTTTTAAAAAGGCAGTAATTTATGTTTAATTTTTTATTCATGTAGATTTGAAGCATCTGGACTATCATTTAGGTAAATAAATATTAGCTGTGTAAATGAACCAACAAAATACTGAGCAACTAACATTGTAGACATAGTACTAATTCAGAAATTAGAGGAAAATATTTAAATTATATCTAATAGATTTGGCAATACTAAGAAAGTGCACACCTAACAAAGGTTTTTGAAATCTAAAAATATAATAGCTATAATAAAAATGGAAATGTTTAGCAAGAGAATTAAAATGGCTAAAAGGCGAATTAACAATAGGAAGGGAAGTTGAAGCCACTTTCTGATATATATACATATGACTTTTAGAATATTTGAGATTAAACTGGTGAAAGAGATCCAGCACCACTATTTTTAAGGTCATCTAAACTCCACTTAACATCAGTAATGAGTTCTTCATGGCCAAGAGAACCATTCTGAGTTGAATCTCCATATTCTCATATTAGAGTCTGATACCAAAAATATTGGTTTCCTGGGAAATAGACACTTAGAATAAAATGCATGCAAAAAAATTGATTGAGGCATTTCCTCAAAATCCACAAGATTTGGCAGATGAAAAAAACTGACCTGAAACTTGGTGGCAAATGAACACTTGTATGATCCAGCGGGTGCTACAGAGATAAGATGGCAATTCAGAGTTGTATCAAAATGAGGTAGTATTCCCATGCTACATTGCCCAGGGTCTATGCCCAGTGGTGTACTGTTAAATCTTATATTCAGAAGAAACAGAGAGAAAAAAAAAAAGCTGTGATGTGCATGGCTGATTTTAAGCTATCAACAGGTTAGCAACTGGTTAGCAAAATTTCTCAATATTTAAGAAGTTGGTATTCTTGGTCATCAGGAGCTCGCTCCAGCATACCACTGGGCCTAATCTTCAGGGAGGTAGACCCTTGTGGCCTGGGGCAAATCCCAGTGAGAGTTGCAGTTGCCAGCCATCTGCCTGCAGTATTCTTAGCAGCTGGCAGATGGGCGTCTCAGCATTGAGGATGGAATCAGATTTTGTAGGCCTAGTCCCCACTACATTCTGAATTGCTTATCCTTCTGACAATTTGACAATCATGAAGTCTTTTAATATTTACATTAATCTTGTAAACTTTATTATCTCTGTCTGTTGAAAAGGAAACCATATGTAGACTTCACAACAGGCAGAATTCTATATATTAATTACGGAAAATAACATAAACAATAAATCTTAGACAACCAAATCTTTAGAAGCCATAAAAAGATAATATTAAAGTAGGTCAGCTTATTGTAGTATGTTACTGTCATTACTGGAAGTTTTCAAGTAGTGACTAATTTGCAATTTTATGGAATATTTTAATGGATACTTGTGTGTAGAGCAGATAATTTCTAAGGTAACTACTGTGAAGCAAAGAAACACTACAAAAATAGGCAAATGCTAGATTCTTTTTTATATCAATCATTCGACAAGGAAGGAAGGGAGGGAGGGAGGGAAAGAGACAGGGAAATGTGCCCAATAATCCCATAGACAGTTGTTTTTAGATAAACATAGAAATTGATCCACCTGTTGTTAAAACTCGATATTTGTATTTGTTTTATCTGAGCTCCTTCCTCAGGAAAGGACATTCACACCTCTCCCAAAAGTATTAAAGAACTGAAACTCACCAGATCACCACACCAGATGCCTCTTTGCTCCTCCCTAGTTCCTGTTTTCCTACACATTGTTACATTTCTTCCCTGCTATAAAAACCCCTAGTTTTAGTCAGGGAGATGGATTGGAGACTCAGCTCCCATCTCCTCCGCTGCTGCACCCTATTAAAGCCTACTTCGTGGCAATACCTGTCATCTCAATTATTGGCGTTCCGTGTGATGAGCGGCAGAACCTAAACCAAAACCCTGGTTTTTCAGTAGCAGAAAGAAGGAAGGAAGGGAAGGAGGGAGGGACAGAGGAAGGGAGGAGAGAAGAAATGAAGAAAAATATAAATAAATAAAGAGAAAAATTAAAAAAAAATTATTTGTACTTAATTTAGCTGGATAGTAAGTGTGAAACAAATGTTAAAGCCTGATTCTTCTGTAATAAGCCAAACATTGGTTTTATATGAAAATCTGATTGGTTTGTACTTTCCACTTTCTTAGAACACAATTATTATTTAGGATTATAGTGCTTTTATGATGAAATTATATATGTTAATATTTAGTACGCTTATGATTTACTTCAAGGGAATTCAAGTTTATCCAATTTATTTCTAAAAGTCATGAGACCCCTTAAGAACTGGTAAATGGATCTTGAATGTGAAGGAGTCTTTAAATATTATGTGCATGGTAAAAGTTTTATCAGAAATACTTATATATCTTAGACAAATTTCTAAGATGAATGTTTCAAATGTTCTTTTCTCCATAAAACCTTTAAATTTACACATAACATATATGTTATTTGTCAAATTTTTAGTATGAAACATAATTTTGTGATGAGAAAATAAATTTTAATTAAAATGTATAATGCAATAATTATGTATGTAGATATGAAATTGTTTCTTTAAAATAATTTTGAAAATTAGAACAATCATGAGAGGTATACAGCTAATATTTGCTAATAAATGGCTCTGCATTTATTGGCAATAAGCACCATGACAATAAAAGCAAAGCAACTAAGCAAATATACTCACTATTGTTATTAAAGAGTTTAAAGAATTCCAGACGTTAAGACAAATTACAAATACACTTGTTGATAAGTAAACAAATGTTTCAGAGAAGAAATTGTAAACATGGTCAAGAATCTATACATGTGTAACCCTATCACTAATCAGTGAAAAAATAACAAAAATAAAAAAATTAGCAATTAGTTATCTTTATATATTTAGTAATAAATAAAGATGAATTAACCAATTTATGATACTTTAAAATACAAACAAAATAAATTTTAAAAAATCATTATCTTGCAATCATAATTTAGTGTCAGGCATTTTTAAAAAATTATTTCAAAGTCTCCAATAATAAAATATAAATAACATATCCTTCTAAAGCAAATTTTAAAAACACCTTTAATGATATGGCATAAATGTATTTACTTAAATTCAATGAATATTAAGGCTAATCAGGTAAATCTAATGAATAAAGCTATTTGTTATCCTATACATTTTGAGAAATTTCTCCAGTTTCAACTGAAAATCACATATGATGAATGTTCTCTGACTGGATAGGATCTAGCTGATCCTCAAACTATGCAATTACTCACTATCTCTGAGAAATATACTTCTGTGATATGTTTGCTTGCCCTTTATTTATATAATTCTTATAGCTAGGAACAACAATTCTGTGAGAATGAAAACCTTTATTATTTTCTGAGTTACAGAGAAACTTTCTTTTGTTGCTTTCCTGTAGCCATGGAACACCTTTTAATGTAAGCATTTCCTCTCTAAAGAGTTGTAAAAATAAAGCTTCCATAAATTATTCTAATGAGTTTAAATAAATAAGAACACATTTTGCCTGCAATTATCTTTTTCTTCTAAAATTGAATTAAGACCTTGGTTAAAAGCATAAATATGGATTTTTCTGTTTATTAGCATTTTATGATTACTATGTCTCTTCTGTCGAAAAGAAGCACATCATGTTTACTCATTACGTACAAATCTATTCTGCAATATATGTCTCACCTTAGAAATCATTATTATAAACTGATAAATATAGATTTTGAGTTGCTAATCTACATTAAGATAATTTGTAAAATATGGTAAAAAAGGATAACAATAGGACGCAAGTGTACTCTACGGTTTTCTATTTCTTTTGTGTAGAATCACAATAGAGTTAGGTCATTTGAAATTATCAACTTTAACCAATTATCAGGACATTAAACAACAAATAAAAGGTCATAGATTTTGGTAAATGAAGGAAAATGATAAGATTACTCTCTCTTCAGTAAAGATGTTTTACACAGCCAAATTTAAGTAGAAAGTAGAAGAATTATATGCCAAATGTGATCAATACGGATCATAAATCTATGTAATTATCAAACATTGCCAAATATTGGTGTATTCCCTTTTCTACTGAATTGTATAATAATTGCTTAATCACTTCAGTTTAATTTGTCTCCTTAGAAACACTAAGTGTACCCTACAATGCATTTATTCATCACCAATCAATATATTGTACTTAAAATAATCACTCCTCCATTGTTAAAAACTGTAAACATACCCCCTACACACACAGAATATATAAATATTGAGTTTTTTTTTTTTTTTTTTTTTTTTTTGAGATTGAGTTTCACTCTTGTTGCCCAGGCTGGAGTGCAATGGCGCGATCTCCACTCACAGCAACCTGCGCCTCCCGGGTTGAAGCCATTCTCCTGCCTCAGCCTCTGGAATAGCTGGGATTACAGGCATGCACCACCATGCGAGGCTAATTTTGTATTTTTAGTAGAGATGGGGTTTCTCCATGTTGGTCAGGCTGGTCTCGAACTCCCGACCTCAGGTGATCTGCCCACCTCAGCCTCCCAAAGTGCTGGGATTACAGGCGTGAGCCACCGCGCCCGGCCTAAATATTGAGTTTTTAAAGTATATTACAGTAGAGGCATATGCTTACTACCAAGCATCTGTAGAATTTTAATTAAAAATATTTTCATTAATTTAAAACATTATTCATCTAACTAACTGGCAGTATACACGTTATTCCAAATATTAAAGATGATAAACTTATTTCTGAGAGTATGGCAATGAAGATCAGAACTTAGTAAATACTTAATTTTTTAATTTAGTAGTTTTTTGTTTGTTTGTTTCAATTTCCTCTTCCCAGGAACTAGAGGATTGAGATATTATTACCTGAAATAATTTTCGGTATTGCTCATAATGGAGAAAAATGTAATCAACTTATTGCTGTATTGCATATAATGCGTATAATTTAGGGAATAAAATACTAGTTATGGTAAGAACAGAAATTTTAAGGATGGACACAGATTAATGAAAAGAGAAAAACTGAGATAAAAGTAGTCCTAGAAGTGGCATTCCGTGTTTCAATTATTCTGTTTCATGTTGATAATAAACTATGTAGATGTTTATATGTAAATTATTTAGACATAACAAATATGTATTTACTTGCTGTGAAGTGACTGTATTAATCAAAATTAAAATTCACTCCAGTGCTAATGTATTTTCAATTTCACATATATTAGTATAACGTAAAATGTTGATTTTTTTAGGAGAAAGTTGGAGTTTCTTTTGGTATGCTTCTACTTCCTAAAACAGACTAATGTAAGATTCAGTTTGGTAATCAATATTTTATAATACTTGATGGGTGGGAAAAGAACATGTCATACATAGAAAGTATAAAGCTTTATGTTAAATTGCCTAAATGAGAACTAACTGTAAATTTTCCTAGACACTTATGGTACAAAATAAGAAACAGATGTTTTTTTTTTTCCACAGAAAGCTTAAATGAGTTTAAATGTTGATTTGTCAACTAATCTTAAATGTTTTTTTAAGATTTAAGTCAGCTAATTTATGCCAACTCCTTGACTCACTCCAATGTCGCAGGATTTGATGTAGTCCACAGATATGTCGAAAACCCATATATCATTTTCAGAATATCCCCAGGTTTTTAAAGACTAGAAAGAAGCCAGGTTTTTTCACTCCTCAGTCTTCATGAAATATTAATAGATTTTACACTTGCTTCCTTGAGTGAAAAGCGAAAGGTGTGTAGGTTTTCCTTGAAATGAGACCTAGTCCTCTAGGGAAGGAAAGGATAACAAAAATATTTATTTTCTAATTATGGTACCAGTCACTTTTATTTTCCTTGGGGAGGAATGTTTTGAATTGAAGGTAAAAAGAATAAATGTATTTCTGTACAGAACGTATGTATCTCCCTGTTAGGTTATCCTTGTTTCTTTTTAATTTTTTTCAGATTGTTCTAAATTCTCTGAAAAATACATTTTAAAAATTTTATACAGTATTAAAGTAATGCACTAACACACACACACATATACACACAAAGACATAGTCAACCACTGAATCTATAAGAACTGAAATGTATATCTTTATAACACTCCTGACCTGATTGATATAAGCAATCTTAATTATTTTGTGTTTCATTGCTATTTTCTTCTGGGAATTCATGAATCACTTTTTGTTTGCATTTATAATTTATACTTCCACAATATTTAGGATATCTCTTGTTAAAGATAAATAGTACCAGACACTTGTTAAAAATGGCAAGACAGATTTAATTTGAGCAGCTGTAGTAGGAGGGATAGACTTCAACACAGAATTGAGCTCAACTGAATACTGCAAAAGGAGGTAGAAACGCAGAGCCAACGGACAGAGAAAAAATTACTAAGAGGAACATGATTAAACATCAAGGGTTGGAAGAAGAAGAAATTGATTAGATATCAAGTGGGAGGGGAAGGAGATGGATTAGATGTCAAGAATGGAGAGATTCTCACTAAACTAGACTCAGCAGGCCAATGATGAGACCTAGTAGGGAAGGGGGTTCAAAGGAATCTGACTCAAGTATGCTTAAGTATGGAAACTTTGTAACTTACTCCCCTTGTTCAAGGAAAGAAGATACATAGATCTCCTTCTCATTAAATTTGTTCATGAAGGATCGACTGAATCTTTTGTTAGTAAGTGGTGACGGTTGTTGAACTGTGTGACCAAGACATTTAATGAGAAGGATAACTATAAAGATAAACACAAAAACAAAACTTAGTGGCTAATTAATTCATATGCCCAACTTCATAGGCCTAACAGGGCCCAAGAAAAGTCCTAGAACCTCTCTTCTTTCCTTGGTGGTGTCAATATGACAGCAGTGATGAGATGAATTTCTTCATTCATCTCTCAAATATTTTGTGTTTTTTTTTTTTTTTTTCCTGAGATGGATTTTCACTCTTGTTGCCCAGGCTGGAGAGCAATGGCATGATCTTGGCCCACTGAAGCCTCTGCCTCCCAGTTCAAGTGATTCTCTTGCCTCAGCCACCCGAGTAGCTGGGATTACAGGTGCGTGACACCACACCCAGCTAATTTTTGTATTTTTAGTAGAGACGGGGTTTCACCATATTGGCCAGGCTGGTCTCAAACTCCTGACCTCATGATCCACCCTCCTCGGCCTCCCAAAGTGCTGGGATTACAGGCGTGAGCCACTGTGCCCAGCCAAATATTTCTTATTATGACAAAAATGTCACTTAGATTGCTGTGGAAAATAGTGCAGTAGTCGCTTCAGATTATTGTGCAAGTTCCCCTTCTGCAGAAAGGATCATACAGGGAGTGATGTGATAGGGGACAGTCAGCTGGGTTTCTCCTAATTGGTGGGTCATCCTTTGGACAGCAGTAGTGATGTTGTCCAGGGACCAGGTAAATTGCTTTAGCAATTAGTTAATTATTCTGTTGCTGAGTCAAACTTTTCCAGGCAGGTAAAAAGATGCCTTCAGATGAGATTCAAATGTGGTAAACCTCCCCCCAAAAGGTTGTGGATCCAGATCGTGTCTCATTCTATAAGTCCAGCTTTTTCCCATTCAGTGCTCTTTGACTCTGTGGCCATTATTTGGGCCATGCAAATTTCTGTCATAATCTCCTCTGGGAACATGTTAAGGAAACTGCATTTGCAATTTCTTGGCAAAGGGAAGTAATCCTACAGTGAGTCTCAGTGTCCCACAGAAAATCTAGAAGAGAAGTTCCATGATTTAGAGGTTGCCTGGGGACTGCTGCTCTAGTACATCTCATTGGAGTAAAGGTAGACACATAACTACAAATGTATAGGGTACTGACTTCCTGTTCAAAACTTAGTCAATAACATGAAAACACACTCTATTCTTTAATATGAATAAAAATATAATTTGCTAATGTTTCAAAGTTTTATTTCCTTTACTTTTAATGTCTGTTTCAAATATCCCCAGATACTTTCTCTTCACTTTCAAGTATTCAATGGAAATTGAATTTGGGCTATAGACGTGTTAATTCTCATTTTACCGGAGCTTATAATAATATTCCACATTTTTGTCTATTTTTAAAAATTTGGGCTGGACACAGTGGCTCATTCCTGTAATCCTAGCACTTTCGGAGGCCGAGGTAGTCAGATCATTTGAGGTCAGGAGTTTGAGACCAGTCTGGGCAACAAGGAAAAACCTTGCCTCTAATAAAAATACAAAAATTATACAGGCCTGGTCTACTCGGGAGGCTGAAGCAGGAGAATCACTTGAACCTAGGAGGTGGAGGTTGCAGTGAGCCAGGATCATACCACTGCACTCCAGCCTGGGTGACAGAGTGAGACTCCATCTCAAAAACAAACAACAAAAAAGTTTGATTTTCTTCCTGGTACAGGAAAAGAATGTATGAATGATGAATGTTACTCTAGGGATTTTTAAAGAAACAGTTTTTGTTCAGCCATTTTTGGAAAGGAATTGGAATCTGTAAGAATTTCAAAGGAAGAGAAGCTGTGTATATATTTAATTTTTTTTGTGTATTTTCGAGTTTATGAATCTTGGTCTATGAATTTCTATGTGCAGTTCAGATTGGAAGAAACATGACTGAAACCAGTAAAAGGCTATTTAATTATAGTTTATTTTACAATTATTAAAAATTTCTCTTTGATAAGAATATATATCAAGTATGTCAGAATTTTTGTTGCAATTTGAATACAGATAAACTATTGTTTGGTTTTAAAAGTTCAGGTACCCCTTGTTGTCTTAATAAAATATATTTTACCTTATATAAGTATTTCATATGAGATAACTTCCAATTATTTGTAGTACTTATTACAAACCTGCTCATTCCACACAATGTTCAAAGGGAGGAAAGTCAACATGAAAATGGGTATTTATATATCTTAGCACAAGTAAAGTTGGTGAAAACTAATCAACAATTTGTATTCTATGATTGAGCAGTGAAAGGTTTATTTCTTTCTACAGTCTGCCTTTGACAATTACCTCTCATTTAAGTTTGATTTACTTTCTTGTAACTCTGTTTAATTCACTTTATTTTTTTATTTTTTCTCTTCCTATATACTGTCTACAGATTCTTTCTTTACATCTCCATAGTATTTATAAATTATCACTGAACCATAGCATCAGAAAATACCATATTCCATCCTCACAGAGTGGCATTGTGTACCATTGTTTAACAATTGCTGAAATTATCTTTTTCCTCCCACTCTAAACATTTTCATTGTGAACTTTTTTCACTTTCATGGCTGACAATCTATTTCAATAGGAAGAAAAATGACAGTCAAGGAGATGACATGTTCCCCTTCCTCAGGGGGCATTCACTTCAATAGGGATGATTGTTTAAAAATTATGAACATGATTATTTAATTGATACTGTGACGAGTGTCACAAGACACAATTAAAGGGAATTGAGCAATTTTCAAGTTTTACACTTTCTGTATAGATCTCTTTCCTGAATAACGGAGCCAAACATGGACCAACCTACTGGAGGTGTTCACATAAATATCCTATAGTTGCAAAAAGTAATAAAACTAGGCCTAAATTTAATCACACTATTCAACCTAGAGGAAAACTCTTCTTGTTATGCTAAAGAAATGTAAAATTCATTTTTTACTCTGCCTTCATTGATTAACCTGCTCATACAGATTTTATGAGATGTTTAGCCCCTCCTCTCATGAATTCCATTACCTGCATCTTTTCCTTCTCACATATTAGCTCCATTGTAGGCTTCTAAAAAAGACAGTTTTTAACGACACAAAATGATTATATTTTCCCATTCTGGTGAATTCATGTGATACTATTTGTCACATACTTTTCCTACTGTTATCCAAAGTGGCTCATTGTAATTTGCATAAGAATGTGACCATACCTTATCCTTCCCCTGACAATACAAAGCTCTCCAGCCCATTGTCTTGTATCAAAAAATGTGGTCAATTATTACATAAGTGAATACGTAATTAGGATATTAATTTTTAAATTCTGATATAGAAGATTTGAAGAAAAACTCAGAAATAAAAGCCACAACTAAGGCATCTTCAAGAGCATAAACAATGCTGTCAACATATTCAGGCAAAGGAATAATGAGCTTAAAGAGGTAGACAAAATAAAGTCAACAAACATTTGAAAAGATCAAATAGACAAATATATGAAGGAATAAGGGCTTTTATATGCATACTGAGAGAAACTAGGAAATAGATTCAAATGTAATAAAATGGTAAAAAAATTTTTGAAATAAAAAACAAGGCTGTAAAACTTGA
This sequence comes from Hylobates moloch, assembly GCF_009828535.3. Taxonomy (NCBI): domain Eukaryota; kingdom Metazoa; phylum Chordata; class Mammalia; order Primates; family Hylobatidae; genus Hylobates; species Hylobates moloch. The sequence goes on from NW_026652279.1 coordinate 149,810,308, forward strand.
AGTTTCATCTGTGTATGTGCACGTGTGTGAGTTCACACCTATTCACGTGCACCTAGGATGATGATATTATTTAATTTGTGAGGTGTATAGCTCAGTCATTGGAGAGGATTTAGACACACATTTGTTTTAAATGTGTGATTAAAATATACACATCTAGGAACCACTTTAAGATAAATGACATATAATTATTGTTTTCTAAAAGCTACATGAAACAAGTTACTCTCTGCATTATATAAATATAGGTAGAGGGCTTATCTTAGGAATAAAATACGCTATAACTGTTTGCTTAGAACTTTGAAGAGCATTAGAAGTGCATAGCAGTTAAGCTGGACAGATAATTAACGAAAATTAAGTTGTGAAGAACTAAGACAATGCAAAAGGCTTTTAACCTGACTCTATTATTATATCATTCTACAAAAATGTATTTTTAACACCCATTTTTACCGTTTTTCTATTCGTTTCACGCTGTGTCAGATTCTAGCAGTCACTTTTTAGTGAGGTAAATCTGCCTGTTTCTCTCACTTGAAACCTGCTCCATGAGATGTGGAGAGATGAGTCCCTTAAAATTGTGTTCAAATGAACAGTTATTGGTGACAGACTGAGGACATCAAAAAACACCAAAAAATTTTCAACAATGAAATATATTCTGATAACACAAATAATACTTTTCTGTGTTGGTTTTTCAGTTGATTCCAAAGTTGAGATTATCAAGGTCATAACCTCCTCATACGATATGTTATATTTAATTCTATATTTTCAAATAAACTAAAACCCAGAAAAGTAAACGCTGTTTTTTTATTCTATCTACTCTCTTACAAATGTATTCATAAAATGTAAATCTTTTATCACTGATTAGGACAATCATTTCTCTTCTGCTATATACTTAAGTTACATTTAAGAGTAGCATAATTTCAGTTATGATGCACTAGATATGCATTGTCAGTCCATCGTCCACTTTCCTTTGGAAACTTCACTTTGAAATTGAAAATTATAAATAATCTAAAACTAGAGATATTCATGAGGTACAAACTTTGAAGTGCTTGCTTGAAAACTACATAATTTCTATTAAGTTACTTTGCTTTATGTTTCAGAAATTTAGAAAGCAATGAGTAGTAGGATATCATGCACACTAATAGAACTCATACCCAAACATCTCATCTTTTATCACAATTTCTACAACCTACACCTATTTCTGTTTTAATGATGTATCTTAAGAGGATTCCTAAAACACAATTATTTTAAAAAACATCTTAAATGCGATTGAATAAAGGCCCACATAGTAAACAAAAATGCAATACATACAAAGTACATGTTTCAAAGATAGAAATATCATATACAAATTAATATACAGGAATTTCAAGTGTTGAAGAATAGAGAAAACAGAGGATGTGAAATAGAAATAAGAGATTTGTAAATAGGTATAACACCTTTGGAAAGCAATACAGAAATAATCAGTAAAATAGAATTTCGATATACTTCTAAAATATATTTCTATATACTTCTAAAATATATTTCTATATTTTGTGACCTAGAAATTCTATTTGGAACATAAGCTGGAGAAAGGATCTCACATAAGCTATTGAGACATGTACAAGAGTGTTCGCAGTAGCATCATTTATAATAGTAACATTAGTAAAAAATATAACTGAAGATTACCAATGGGTAGCATACAAATTTCCAGACCAGCTTGTGAATATAGAAAAAAAATTGGGAGTTAGGGTCTAAAATATCAGACATTTTCTCGAATCCTTAGTATACAACAGAGTGTGAGCGCTAAGCATATCTGTTTCTGGATCCCCTGGAAAGAGCAGACTTATACCTCAACTGCTGGTTAGTGCTGGTCTGTGGCAGGCCCTGGATGGAAGAGACCTACCAGATAAGATCAGACAACGTAGAAGAGATGAGGACAACTTGTTCTCTCTGTACACAGGCTTAGCTCCAAAAGGAACAACAGCATAAATGAGCAAAGAAGGCTTTGTTAGTTTTCCACATTAACTAATTAAATAAATACTTCAATAACCCAAGGGCTGAATTAGTATTAACTGAATAAAAAGAAAGAGGTGAGGTTGGTTTTGGGAAAAGGCCTCTTCAAGGAAATAGCAGGTGTGAAAAAGGCACCCTCTTCTAATATATCAACTATATATGTAGTTATTAAATAGAATCATATATACCCACATAAGCATGTATGTGTGTGTGTTTATATTATATACCAATCAAAGTGAATAATCTGTAGATTACTTTTATCAAAATCATGAAAACAAATTGGAGACTCAGAAAGTAAGAGTACAATTTTTAAACATTTTGAGAAATCGTAGAACAAAATTATAATTTTTGGAATACATACACATATGCATAGTAAAATTGATAAAACAGAACACCCACAAAGTTCAGGGTGCAATGGCCTTTTTTGAATAAGGAAGAATGGTCATGTAAAGAGGCATAAACTCTATTAATTAGGCATAATTTCTTTTTTAAAAGTTACAAAAAACGTGAGAAATGTGTGCTTTAGAACTCTAGTGCGTAATTTTAAAATATATTTTTATGGTTCAGTATCTTAAAATAAGCTTAGAACTTTTAAAATATCCATATCTTCTATATTACAAGCACAATGTTCAGAAATTACAAGTCTTTTTTAACTTTCTGTGTTCTACTCTATTTTCGGAAACTGTATGCATAAAATAATTGTATTTCCTTTTTTATTATCCCCAATGCAAGGATAATCTAAAGATTACATTAATATTATTAATTGCATTTCGATTAGATGGTTTTAAAATAGCTTTTTTTTTACTTTTGAGATGTATTAAACCATTTACTTATCAATTATTCAATTGTCAGTCAATTTTTGTGGGTTTTTTGCTTATTCTTTAATTTATGAAACTGCTATGAATAGGAATAATAGGGCATTTTTCCATTCATTCTTACTTACTCACTATTGGTCTAGTTTTCTAAAGGAGTAAATTATGTCACCATTGTGTCCATCTTCAGCTTCTCCTCCAACCTTCAATGTAAATTAATTGGTAGATGTGACTCTCCTAGTTTCAAATGCAAACCTTCCATTTAAGCTCAATGTGTCAGGTCTCATTCCTGGATTCCCATAATATCTCATCTGACATTTTTTTAAATCCTCTTAAATGATCACACTATTTCAGAAAATTATTTTTCTATGCAGCAAAATGATGATTTAAAAGTCAGTTCCAAATTAGCTATGTTTTCTAAAAGCAAAACAATTAAATTTCATTTTTAAAAATTTATTCTGCTTTTTAAATTGATAAATCATAGTTTTATATATTTGAGTTATCATGTGATGTCTTGATATGTGCATACAATATTGCATAGTTAAATAAAGCTATTTAACATATCCATCACCTTACTCATCTATCATTTTTATGGTGTGATATTAAATTTACACTTAGTCATTTTAAAATATATAATAATACATTATTATTGATGATAGTTGTGTTTATGTAGAATAAATCTCAAAACCTATTTATCCTGCTTTTACAAGGCTGGAAATTCCCATCTCTAGCTTTCTGTTACACTGATTTTCAAATTTTGCTTTCTTGATCACAAAGAATTCTGTAGAAATATGCCAAGGGCTGTGATTACTATAGTAAAGGAAGAGATACTATAGATCACTGTTCTAATGTTCCAGTTACTATATTGCCATTCCCAATTGCTCTATTTTCATGTTTTGTTGATTGAGATTTTATTTAAGAACATATTTGATGAATATATGTGTTCATGTATCTTTCTAATAGAAAGATTTGTATTCCTTTGAGTATATACCTAGTAATGGGATTGCTAGGTCAAATGGTATTTGTGGTTCTACATCTTTGAGGAATTTCCACACTGTCTTCCACAATGGTTGAACTAATTTACATTCCCACCAACACTGTAAAAGTGTTTCTATTTTTCCACAGCCTCACCAGTATCTATTACTTCTTGACTTTTTAATACTTACCATTCTGACTGGCATGAGATGGCATCTCAGTGGGGTTTTGATTTGCACTTCTCTAATGATCAGTGATGTTGAGCTTTGCATCACTATTCACAATATGTCTAAGACATGGAATCAACCCAAATGCCCATCAATGATAGACTGGATATAGAAAATGTGGCACATATACACCATAAAATACTATGAAACATGCATGGAGCTGGAAGCCATTATCCTCAGCAAACTAACACAAGAACAGAAAAGCAAACACCTTACGGTCTCACTTATAAGTGGGAGCTTAACAATGAGAAGACATGGACACAAGAAGGGTAACAACACACTGGGGCCTGTCATGGGGGGTAGGAGGGACAGCATCAGGATAAATAGCTAATGCATGTGGGGTTTAATACCTAGGTGATGGGTTGATGGCTGTAGCAAACCACTATAGCACATGTTTACCTATGTAGCAAACCTGCATGTCCTGCACATGTATCCCAGAACTTAAAATAAAACAAAATAAAATGAAAAAGGCGATTAGATACGGTTATTGAGATGCCATTTCAGGTGTGCTAAATAAAACAAGTTTTCAGCTGGGCACAGTGGCTCACACCTGTAATCCCAGCACTTTGGGAGGCTGAGGCGGGGGAAACACAAGGTCAGGAGTTCAAGACCAGTCTGGTCAACATAGTGAAACCCAATCTCTACTAAAAATACAAAAAACAGCCAGCTGCAGTGGCATGCGCCTGTAGTCTCAGCTACTCAGGAGGCTGAGGCAGGAGAATCACTTAAACCCAGGAGGCGGAGGTTGCAGGGAGCCCAGATTGTGCCACTGCACTCCAGCCTGGGCGACAGAGCTAGACTGCATCTCAAACAAAACAAAACGAAACAAAACAAATGAACAAAAAACAAAACAAAATAAGTTCTCACCCCACCTCTTCTCCCCAAAAAAGAACATATTGCAGTGTTCTGAAGTGAAAATATGTTTTCAATGTTTTTTGTAGCGAGTGAATTTGTTACCTTATCACAAACACAAAATTATAAATGGGGCGTCTGTAATGAAACATCAAATCTCTGTGTGGCATTATAAAATTTGTTTCTTTATCTACAGCATTTCTTGTAAATAAAATTTGCTCTACAAACTTGACTGGATTCAGTTTTGTCAGAGAACTTTTTAGGGGTTGAAATCTACACCACATAACCTAACAATAGCGTGATACCTGCCCCACTTTTGGTGATATTAAATTGAACCATAGGTTCAGATGTTGAGATCCTGATTTCTCCACTGTTAATTTTCTATTAAATTTTTATTTCGTTGATTCATGAAATTTTTATTTCATTGGGAGTTGTAGAATTGTGATTTTTCTTTCAGTCTTCTTTCCACAATTATTACGTAAACTTTTCCTTTAAACTATTTTTCTATTTACTGAGGCTATTTGATATCCAGGAAATACTTACTCTACTGGAAAGATAAACCTGAAGCTTTTCTTTTTCATTTCTTTAGCTGCCAGTATGAGTCTAGGAAAATTGCATCAATTTATTTCCAGTGGCTCCCATGGCACTTTTTGTTTTGACTTAAAAAAATTTTCATGCCTGTAATCCCAGCACTTTAGGAGGCTGAGGCTGGCAGATCGCGAGGTCAGGAGTTCGAGACCAGCCTGGCCAATATGGTGAAACCCTGTCTTTACTGAAAATACAAAAATTAGCCTGGCATAGTGGCGGGTGCCTGTAGTCCCATCTACTCAGGAGGCTGAGGCAGAATAATGGCTTGAACCCGGAAGGCGGAGGTTGCAGTGAGCCGAGATTGCACAACTGCACTCCAGCCTGGGTGACAGATTGAGATTCTGTCTCAAAAAAATATATAAATAAAGTCAAATTTTTCTATATTGTTGTTTGCCATGTGTGTATCAGCATAAACCTGTGAAGTTCGTGCAGTTAATGTGTTTTAGTAATTTGCCTTCAACTTCACTCTTGGATGTTAAAATTTTCATGTCTGTAGCCTGGGAAATCTTGATATTTTAGTTCCTGTATCTATTTGAAATTACCAGTTCACCTTTAATTGTTTTGTGACTCTTCAGATGTAACAATTTCATATTTGCATTTCTTGTTGAATACACAGAATCTAAATCTTCTGAGAAATTCTATTAGATTTGTTTGAAAAATTGTATCTAGAGACTCATGCCTTGTCATTGAATGATTATTGCTATTGAGCTACTATTGTTTATTTAATGTGGATTGCTCTAGATTAATACATTAACTTAAGAATGGGCCTCATCATGATTTTGTTCTCCTATTCCAGAATGTAGTATTTTTTCATCTCTTCAAGTCAACATATCTACTATATCAGATTTAGTTGTCACGATCCTGTTTAGGTATTTTCTTTTATATATCTTAGACCTTGTTATTCTTATGCCTAGGTGTTTTAATCATTTTTGTGGTTATTGTAAATTGTATCATCTTTTTATTGTATCTTTTAACTTGTGTGTGTATAAAATTTCACTTACTATTTGTGTGTGTGCATGCACATGCATAAACACACACACAACAAATGAAGGCTATTGTGTCAGTACACAAACTATAAGATTTTTCATTAATTTTTATTTTTATTGCAAATAAAGCTGTTAGTATTTATTCCTACTTCTAGAATTCACTAGTTTATTTGGACTAGTGTGTGGCTAATTTTTATAAACTTTTATGTAAAATTGAATCAAACAGATACTATGTATGATAAAAATATCAAGTTTAATTTATAAAGGACAACATTATTGATTATGCTATTTACTAAACTTTCTTTTCCTTTATCTCTCTAGAGAAGTGCATTAAAATCATTTGTTATTTGTTATTTTATTTCTGCTTTCTTTTGCTCCTGTTTATGCTTTATAAAAATTACTGCATTAGCTGGGCGTGGTGGCACCTGCCTATGGTCCCAGCTACTTGGGAGGTCGAGGTGAGAGGATCATGTGAGCCCAGGAGGCAGAGGTTGCAGTGAGCAGAGATCATGCCACAGCACACCAGCCTGGATAACAGAGTGAGAGCCTGTCTCAATAAATAAATAAATAAATAAATAAATAAATATTACTGCTTTTTTTAGTTCAATGATATTAATATTTATATATTTTAATTTTTATTGTTGGCTTCACTGTCACATGCCCTGTTTGTCCAATATCATATTTTTATAAATTCTACTTTGTTATATATGACATTTCTTTTTATTTGCATTTGTCTGCTACACATTGCTTATCCTTTTATGTTTACACTTTTTGAATCACATTGTTTTAAGTGTCCTCTGTATGCAGCTTGCAGGTCTGGATTCTGCTTCATTCGCTACTGAAATCTTTTAAAAAGCCAATATCTTAAACTGATTTGTATTTACTGATATGGAATTTTGATCTCATTTATCATATTGTGGTATACTGTATTTTTATATAGATATACATTCTTTAATATTTCTTTAATATAGACATTTACAAGAAGCAGACGCCAGTGTCATGCTTCTTGGACTTTCTAGCCAACAGAATAGTGAGCCAAACAAATCTCTTTTCTTTCTAAATTACCCAGCCTCGGGTCTTCTCTTATAGCAACACTAAATGGGGTAAGACATATAATAAGCAAAACAAGTTTTTAGATGTAGCCACAGTTACCAATTCTTATGCTCTTTATTCTTTTAAAGATGGATGTTTCTCCAGGTTATCATTTTTCTTCTACTTCAAAGACTTTTCTTTTAATGTAGTTCTGCTTGTGATAAATTTTTCCACTTGTATATTCCAGAAAAGTCTTTGATTTTTGAAAGATATGTTCTCTGAATATAGAATTCTAAGTTTTTTCTCGTATTATTCATTTTCAGTGCTTTAAGATGTTGGTTGTCTTTTTGTTTGCATTCCTCTGGACAAAAAATCAAGTGTAATTCTAATCCTCCTTCTTCTATATGAAATATGTCTTTTTCTGGCTTCCTTTAAAATTTCTCTTTGTCACTAGGTTCAAAGTATTTCACTACCACATGCCTTAAGGTAGACATTTTGCATGTTTGTTTTTGGGGTGAGGGGTTGAAGTTTCTTGATCTTGGATCTGTGAGTTATACTTGTCATTAAATTGCCAAATTTTTTAGCCTTTATTTTTCTAAACTCTTAAACTTTCTCCACCTCTTATTTTATGCAACATATTTTAGACTGTTTGGTATCTTGTTAAAGTTCACTGGTATTTTTGTTTGTTTGTCTTTTTCTTTATGTGTTCCATTGTAAAGTTTAAGAAAAAATAACTTTTTATTGCTATGTTTTTAACTTTACTAGTCTTTCAGCTATAATATCTAATACGCCATTAAGATCATCCAAAAATGTTTACATACTTAGACATTGTAGTTTTTATATCTGCCATCATATATATAACATATTTACACATTACATATCTCATATCTCCACATAGCTACTAAAAATTCAATTTTTCCTCTGGATTTATGAGCATAACATATACAATATTAATAACTGTTTTAATGTTAAACCATACAATAGGTCAAAAGGTAAACTGTAAAATGTTAATGTGTTTATCTAAGCAAAAACAATTCACAAATTTGACAACTCTAAAGCAGAAATGGTTCAGGAGCTCCACAGAGGTAACACGAAGGGAAGGCTTTTATAGAATGAACACAGTAGTAAAGGAAAGAGAATATTTGATTCATTCCAGTTATACAGTTGCAGATACAAAGATATTTGTTTTATCTTGTTGGGAAATCTCTAGTTATATAGTTACAAGTTTGTTAGCTCCTACTGATTGGTTGAGCTTAAATCGTTTTCTTTAATTTGGACTTTTACAAGAAATAGCTCCAGTTAAGTTTCACTTAAGTTTGCAAATCAAGCAAAGTTAATGTCGCTTACGAGGCCTGCCTGGCTTTGTCTTTTGAGGAATTCCTCAGGCCTGGCCTTCGTTTAATTTACTTTAACAATGTCCTTGTTTATTAATTACCTCATCTCATTCACATTATTTCTATATTAATTTTGACTAATTTCATTTTTTCTTTATTATGATTTTTTTTCTGCTTTAGTTGCCTGGTAATTTTTAATACAGAGTATTTGCACATTTATTTATTACTGCCCATATCCATTAAAGTTTTTAAATTTAATGTCAGTTATTGTAACTTCTGCCTTATTTGTTTTTTGTCATTTTTGTATACACAAAAATGCTCATCAGTTTTGTTCTGTATACAATCAAATAACCTGTAATTAGTGTGATCTTTTCAATATTTGCTTTTGTGCTTTGATATCTGGAATCAGAACACTCTTTCTTTTAGGTCTAACTTCTTCCTAACTATTAGGCATTATCTTTTTGAGTGCTTAACCCAGTGCTTCTCAATGATGGGGTTTCTGCTCTGGCTAATGGAGTAATCACTTATTTTATAAAGCTTGTTTTGGGCCAGGCGTGGAGGCTCACGCCTGTAATCCTAACAGTTTGGGAGGCCCAGGTGGGCGGATCACCTGAGGTCAGAAGTTCAAGACTAGCCTGGCCAACATGGTGAAACCTTGTCTCTACTGAAAATACAAAAACTAACTGGGCATGGTGGTGGGCGCCTGTAATTCCAGCTACTTGGGAGGTTGAAGCAGGAAAATTGCTTGAACTCGTGAGGCAGAGGTTGCAGTGAGCTGAGATTGTGCCATTGCACTACAGCCTGGGTGGAAAGAGTGAAACTCCACCTCAAAAAAAAAAAAAAAAAAGATAAAAAGATAAAAATCTTTTGTTTTTGTTGTTGTTTGTTTGTTTGTTTTTGACAATACTTGTTGGAAAGTCTATTGAAAAATAGATAAACTATCCTTATGCCAAAATCTCACTGTTTGGTTCATGTCATTTACATTGTTTCACTGTGGGAGAAAAGTAGAATTTTCTAGCATGCCATGAGGTAAAAACAAACCAAAAATAGTCTTTTGCTAAAAACTCATCAAATATTTATAAGCTCTTTAAAAAAGAAAAGAGCTTAAATGTTTAAGAGAAAAAAAGAAATAATTGAAGCAAAGGGCAAAATAAATAGGATATATTCTATTAGTGAATATTATACATTATGGTTATATAGATTTCAAAGTGTTTTATTTTTCTATTGCCATGTTCCTTCATAAGGAATAGGATGTCGAAAACTTATTTTCTTGAATTTTGGCAGCATATTCTTCTTTACCAAAATATTCACCTTTACCTAAATTTATGTTCCCTATAATTATGTTACCAGCCATTCAGAAAACAATTATGGATTAACCCATGGCAAGGGACGTAAAACCAACTGTATCTTTATGGAGATGAACCATAATACAAACTTAGAGGCCTTCCAGAATGCAAATGGATATAGAGAAAGGAAGAGGCACATGGGAGGTTTTCCATTATCATACTCCTGAAAGTAATCTCACACATAATCTCCTAAACTCTTCTCCTTTCTCATTTTGGCCCAGTTTCCCTAGCCTCCCTCCTATTCCTAGGCACACAGCCCTGTAGCCTTTGATGTCTCTGCCAGGAATGTTTCTGGCTATATGCCATGCACTCTCATTTATTCAAGTTAGTGCTGAAATACTATTCTCCGGAGAGACGTTTTCTGTTCTTTCTGTCTAAAATAAAATTACCCCTGTAATTCTCTAATCACTTGCACTGTGTTATTTTTCCTCACAGCTTTCTTTATTATCCAATTTCATGTCAAGTGTCAATGCACAGATCGTATACCTTGTCAGAGTGTAAAGACTAGGAGTATAGATACTCTATCCAGTTTGTTCACTATGAGTATCTTCTGCAAATAGAAGTATGTGTTATCATTGCTCTATGGAATTTTGTTGAATATGTAAATGAGTGAATTTTTAAAATATTGAGAACAAAGCACCGCAAGTAAAATGTATTGCCATTTTCATTATTGTGGCAAGCAATGCTGAGATTCAATGACCATGCCATTGGACAATACCTTCCCCTGGATTGTGGGTGGGACCTGTCACTTCCTTCTAGACAGAATGAGGCAATGGACTATGGGAAAGAGGCTGGGATGCTACTCTCAAGATTATGCTTCATTATTTGACAAAGGTGAAGATAGTTTGCAGACTTAATTTAGATGTCTCATCAGATAGTAGGGAAATTATTCTGGATAGCCATCGCATAATTGGATGGTCCCTTTTGAAAGAGAATCTACAGGCTGGAGACTCTTTCTAGTAGTGATGGAACCCACCACCACGATTTCTGCAGCTAAAGAAAAAATGAGTTCTACCAACAACCACATGAGCTTTTAGAGGATCCCTGAACTTCGGATGAAACCACGGCCCGAGCCAAGACAATGATTGCAGCCTTGGGAGACTCTTAATAAAGGACACAGTTTAGCTGTGTTAAGATTCCTGACCCAAAGACTATAAGATCATAAACATGTGTTGTTTTAAACTTCTAAGTGTGTCGTGATTTATTATGTAGAAATGTAAAAATAATCATTGATATCTAGATGTAAATCAAAATATCTAATTTGGCATTTTTTACCTTAATAACTAGCTCAGTGCTCCCAGCAAAGAAAACAAACAGACAAACCAACAACAACAACAAAAAGCACTCCTTTGGCATAGTTTAGTACAAAGCTAATTTCAAGTATTATCAATTGTGGACTTCTCGTGAATAATGAAGTTCATTTTTGCCTGCGCCCTTTACATGCACTCCTTTTCCCTCTTCATTCAGCTTTATCCAGATAACTCCCATTCATCTTTCAGAAATTGTTGTATGATTATTTCTGCAATATAGCCTTCATTTGCCACAACGCCCTTATGTAGTTAATAATCACACCCTCGACCCACACATGCATAGACGTTTCTCTGGTGACATTCAACAAATTAACTATTTTAAATTCATCTTTGCTTACTTGAACCCAGGCCTTAAATAGAGACATTTGGGGCTGGGCATAGTGGCTGTAATCCTAGCACTTTGCGAGGCTGAGGCCAGTAGATCAGTTGAGATCAGGAGTTTGCGACCAGCCTGGTTGACAGGGTGAACACCCATCTCTGCTAAAACTACAAAAAATTAGCTGGGCATGGTGATGCATGCCTGTAATCCCAGCTACTAGGGAGGCTGACGCAGGAGAATCACTTGAGCTAAGAAGGTGAAGGTTGCAGTGAGTCGAGATCACACCACTGCACTCCAGCCTGGTGACAGAGTGAGACTCTGCCTCAACAACAACAACAAAGAGACATTTTGTGTGCTGTATTGACGATTATATTTATAATCCATGGTGCAATTCTCTACACAATCCAAATGCTTTCTACATTTTTTCCAATTGTTGCATGAACAATAAATTAAGCGAATCTAGATAGAAAACAAAGATCCTTTTTTCAGACTGTATAAGCTTTGAAGTACTTACACTTATAGTTATGGACCAAAATTATCCTTGTTATGGATTGTGGATTTTCGGTTTTCTCTGAAGGAACTTTCAGTGGCTCAGTAAGTTTTTAAGCAGTCTTGGTACACGCTTGCCCAGGGAAAAGGGTGTAAAAACCACCTGTGTACTCTTCAAGTGTTTCTGAGCTACGGTGTGAGAGGATGTGATGTGTGTATTTGAGAGAGAGAAGACAGAGAAAAAGAGAGATTCCATGTGTGTCTGTTGGCTTAGAAAAACCTGCCCACTTAGATGTAAGACACAGGCTGGTGAAGTAATATGTCCAAGTATATTAGGGGTTTTCTTATAGGGAATAGACTAAAATTCTTACCTGTTTTTCATGATGTTATTTGACATTAAGGAAATCTGTTCCAGGCGGCTCTGATCTTGATCTGACAGCAGGAAATGATGCCAGTGCTCCAAATGGGATCTCATCATCAAGGATATCTGGACTTTTAATTTGTGGTTAATAAAACACCTTCCACATTAACAGGAGATACCCAATTCCTACAAAATGTATGACTGAAACTGGTAAGCCCATCTGGACTCTAACAGTTGGCAAATCATGGTTTTTGTGTGTGTGTGTATGTGTATGTTAGTGTGTGTGATAAATAAACTAGTGAATATAAATCACAAAACCAAAGAACAAAAACATAATCTTGGAGATTAGCCTGACAAACTCCCCATGTGACAGCAAACTTACTGATAGTGCTACCAGGTTGATCTGATTTTCCAGATTATTTTATCTAATGCACAGAAAAAGAACTGGCTGGCTATTTGACAGAAGAATTTCCAGGTTGTATGGATATTTGGGGGTCCCAGAGAAAAATCATTGACTTCTTAATGATAATAGCAGGTGACTGTTTAGCTACTGGAGAAATGTAAAAGACTAAGTCATAAACAATTGTATTAGTCTATTGTCACACTGCTAATAAGCACATACCCAAAACTAGGTAACTTATAAAGGAAAGAGGTTTCTTTGACTCACAGTTCCACCTGGCTGGGGAGGCCTCACAATTACGGCAGAAGGCAAAGGAGGAGCAAAGTCACGTCTTGCATGGCAGCAGGCAAAAGAGAGCATGTGCAAGGGAACTCTCCATTATAAAACCGTCACACCTCGTGAGACTTACTATCATGAGAACAGCATGAGAAAGACTCGACCCCGTGATTCAATTACCTCCCACCAGGTCTCTCCTATGACACATGGGAATTATGGGAGCAAGAATTTAAGATGAGATTTGGGTGGGAAAAAAGCCAAACCATATCAACAATATATACAAAATATACTTGAAGGTAATTTATAGAATATCAATTTTTCTGACAATCAATTTGATAAACTCAAGGGATTGCATTAAAGGTGCATTAATTTTTCTATTGTTGTATAACAAATTACAACAATCTTAGCTTAAAATAGCATTCACTTATTAGCTCATCATCTGTGGATCAGAAGTCAGTGTTTGGGTTCTCTGCTTAGGTTGACATCAACGTAGGAACTTGCTGCTTGCTCATGTGCAGTTTAGGATTCTCTTCCAAGCTCATTCCGGTATTGGTAGAATTTGGTTCCTCAAAGTTGAGGACTTAATTCCTGTTTTCTTTCTACCATCAGCTGGGGACTGCTGTCTGTATCTAGAGGCCACTTTTAGTACATATCCTGATGCTTCCTCTATCTCAGCAAGAGGGAATTTCAATGTATTGAATCCCTCTCGTTATTTGAATCTCTCAGACATCTCCTACTGCAACCAGTTTAAGAGAACTCTGCTTGAGGGGGAACTGATAATTAAATCAAGTCTACCCAGGTAATATCTCTATTTTACCATCAACTGAATCATTAGCTGAGTTACACCTACAGAATCTCTGTTGCCATATCATGTTACATAATAGTAGGAGGCAAAGATTATTAACATTCTGCCTACCATAGAAAACAAACTACCTAAGATAACAAGCTTAATATAAAATCTATTAGTCCGTTTCAGACTGTTTGCGCTGTTACAGCAAAATACCAGAGATTGAGAAATTTATAAAGAACAGAAATTTATTGTCTTGCAATTCTGGAGACTCAGAAGTCAGAGATCAAGGCACCAGCATCTGCTGACAACCTTCTTGTTGCATCTTCATAGGGGAGAAAGTAAAAGGGCAACCAAACCAACCCTGTGTGAAGCTTTTTTTTTTTTTAAGTCCTTTAATCCCATTCACCAGGGAGGAGCCTTCATGGACTAATTATGTTTTAAAGGTCCCGTTTCTTAATACTGTTATATTGACAATGCCCGAATTTTGAAGAGGACACATTCAAAGCACAGCAGTCTATCATCAATTATTTCTGGATGTTGATCAGTAATTTTGTAGTTGAGGATAGTACTTTGTGCTTAACTCTGCAACAATTAATTGCTATTTGAATAAATTGCAATTTGCGAAGACCTAAACATAATCTTACTAAAGGATTAAATAATGTAAGAATACTTATAAGACATTGTGTAGACTATCTTATAGTCTTAGTGTATCTTATCTGTAATTCAAGTAATAAAAATTGGTATGTTTGTAACATATTTGTCAACTTGCATTCAGGTACAAATGGAGAATGACAAATCATAAAACATTCTATAGACCTGTGATAAAATTTCCCATTTAGCTAAAGTATTTATATTTGTGGAAAGCAGCATTTATAATTTTAGAAAAGGGAAATTGGGAAATAAGTCCATTTGTGTATTTCAAACTAAAATGTATTATTAATTTTATCACATAAGCAGATTAATTTGCTTGGAGGACAAATATTCTCTCTTCAGAATTACATTACTTTTTATTTGCCCTTAGGAGAAAAGCATTTAAAAACAATTATACTTACAAATCTATTTTAAGACCAAATCAGAGAAGGTTAAGTTAGAAGTTAAATAAACTTCGTATTTATTTAGTAAGGGAAAACTATTGCATTAAAAATTTTTTTCCAACAAAATAAATCATGAATATGTTGATGATGAAATTGTTTGGATTAGATTTTATTTCTATTTTTAAATGCTTTTAATGAGAAATAATTTCTTCACTGAAACTCACTTATATTAGTATTCCATTTGCTTGTTAAAACCTAATTTGGAGTTAGTCATATATTTTATGAATATGTTTATTTTTTACATTTCATTTTATGTTCTCTTTAAAGAATGATTAATGTTTAATTCCCCATATATCACAGACTATAGTAGTAGGGATGTTTCAATTAAAATATTATAAATTCAATAAACAGTAAGTATAATATAAAAATTCCAATACATTATATTTTTAGTCATATCCAGGTATTCACAATTAGTTATATTTTAATTTTTTTTGCTTGATCAGTGAAAATGTAAATTATTATGAGTGTGTAAGTCATTCAATCTCTTTTATATCCACCTTTAGAAATAAATAATATTCATTTAAATTATTAAATATTTTGTTAAATAAAAAGTTATCCAAAGTGCAGAATTATTTCTCAACCAAATTCAAAGTTTTCACATTGGAAAAAATTCTCAAAATATCTGTGAATTTGTTTAGGATTTTATGGCAGGACCATCTCATGCCTCATTGACTTAGTAAGTGTAATATTAATACTATATTTTAGTTGGATTGAAAGTAGTAATTTTGCTATACATATATATGTGCACACATATGCATATATATGCAATTTGAAGATATCTACATCTATCATCTATTTGTCATCTATCTATCTATCTATCATCTATTATCTATCTATCTATCTATCTATCTATCTATCTATCTATCTATCTATCATCTATCTATCTAACTACCTATCTAGATACCTGACAAAATTTTCAAGAGAAATCGGGGCTTCTATTTTTCTTAGAAGACTTACACTCTCTTCTACATAAAATCAGCTCAGTTGCTGTTTATTAAACCCTACAACCATTTATTTTTATCACTCCTTTGATGTTAAATATCTGCTTTGTAAAACTATCTTAATATTTTATATTTATTTGTGTGGTATTTTCTTCCCTGGTCAAAAGGCTATTCTTATAGATAAAATTAAGAATTACTAGAGTGATATTCGCAAAATGGTAGAATAAGGAGCTCCAAACTCATTCCGTTACAGACAAAATGAAAAAAAAATCAGAAATTATCATAACTAAATTGTTAAAAATTTGGAAAACAGTAAACATTGGCAGCATTTAAGAAAACATCAAATAGAGAAAGAGACAACTTTAACACCATAGGAAAGATTTTTGACATTTTTATGTTCCCTTGAAGTAGTTCCTTTCTACTGCAATGGCAGACTTGAAGCAGCAGCAGTCTGTATTTCCAGTATGAGACCTTAGTTCCTGGTTCTAAAGAGACCAGAACACCCTAATTCACAGCTTATTAGGTATATCTGTTTTCTTTCTTATTTTAAAAAGATATATCATGTATATTATATGTTTTTTGATATACATATAGTGTTTTGATATACCTATAGTGAACCTATCTATATTCAAGTAAATTGACATAGCATCATCCCACATAGTTAGCCGCTTTTTGTGTGCATCAGGAATACCTGAAAACTATTCTTTTGCAAAAATCCCAAATATAACACACAATATTATTAATTATAGTCCTCCTGTTGTACATTATAACTCCAGACTTACTCATCCTACCTATCTACAACTTTGTACACTTTGACCTACATTTTTTCATTTTCTCCCATCCCCTACTCCTGGTAAACACATTTTTTTTTTTGAGATTTCACAAATAAGTGAGATCAGGCAATATTTGTCTTTCTGATTTTTGGCTTATTTCACTTAGGCTAAGGACCTATAGCTTCATCCATATTGTCACAAATGAAAGGATTTCTGCATTTATAAAGGCTGAATAATTTTCCATTGTGTCTGTGTGTGTATTCATGTATATGTATATGACATTTTCCTTATCTATTCTTTTATTGATGGAAACAGGTTGTTTTAATATCCTGACTATTGTGAAGAATTCTCTAATGAACTTGGGGATGGAGATATTCCTTGGAGATATTGATTTCATGTCTTTTGAATATATTCCCAGAAGGGGATTGCTGAATCAAATGGAATTCTATTTTTAAGTTTTTAGGAACCCCCATATTGTTTTCCTAAATGGCTGTACTAAATTATTAGGTTGTTGGAAAAGTAATTGCAGTTTTTGACAGTAACAGGCAAAAGCTATCTTTAGTTGATTTTTGTGTATGATGTGAGATAAGGTTCAAATTTTATTCTTCTGCATGTTGATATCCAGTTTTCCCAACATCATATATTAAAGACACCACTGTTTTCCCACTATGTGTTGTTGGCCCTTTTGTCGAGGATAAACTTACCATAAATGAACGGATTTATTTCTGGGCTCTCTATTCTGTTTTTTGTTCTATGTGTCTGTTTTTATGCCAGTACTATACTATTTTGGTTACTACAGCTTTTGAGTATATTTTAAGATTAGGTAGTGTGATACTTTCAGCTTTGTTCCTCTTGGCTATTCGTGTTTTGCTGTGGTTCTGTATTAATTTTTTGATTATATTTTGTTTACTTTTGTGAAAAACACTATTGTAATGTTATATGGTTTTTACTGTTTTAGTAAACAGTAAAATTTAATGTTATAGGATTTCTAGATTACTTTGGGTAGTATGGACATTTTAACAATATCTGCATTCATACTTCCAATCCGTGAACACAGGATATCTTTCAATTTATTTGTGTCTTCTTTAATTTTTTAATCAATGCTTTACAGTTTTCAATGTACAGATCTTTCACCTCCTTTGTTAAATTTACTCTTGTTTGTGTGTGTGTGTCTGTGTGTGTTGATGCTATTGTGATGCAATTATTTTCTTGAGTTATGGTTTGGATGTGTTATTATTGATTTAGAGAAACAGGAATGATATTTGTATAATGATTTTCTAGCCTGCATCTTTACTGAATTCATTGATTAGAACAAATAGTTTTTGGTGGAGTCCTTAGTGTTTTTATATATAAGATTATGTCATCTGCAGACAGAGACAATTTTATTTCTTCCTTTACTAATTGTGTTCCTTTTATTTCTTTTTTTTTTAAACCTAATTTTTCTGGCAGGGACTCCCAACAGTGTATTGAATAGAAGTGATGAGAATGGGCATCTTTGTCTTGTGCTTAATCTTAGAGGAAAAAGTCTTAGCATTTTACTGTTCAATATGAAGTTGTATGTTGGCTTGTAATATGTGACTTTTATTATGTTGAGGTATATTTCTTCTATACTTAATTTATTCAGTATTTTTAATGAAATTATGTTGAATTTTTGAATGCTCTATCTGCATCTATTGATATGATTACATTATTTTATGTTCTATTCTGTTAATGTGGTAGGTCACATTTATGTATTTTCACGTATTGAACCATCCTTACATCTCTGGGATAAATAACTTTTGATCATGTTGTACAATCCTGCTAATGTGTTGCTTTTAGTTAGTATTTTGCTGAACATTTTTGTATCTATTTTCTTTAGGGATGTTGGTCTGTAGTGTTCCTTTTGTAGTGTCTTTGTCTGACTTTCAGAGTAATGTTGGACTCATAAAATTTGTTTGGAAGTATTCTCTTGTCTTCAATTTTTTGGTTTCATGTGAGAAAGACTGTAGTTAATCCTCTAAAGGTTTGGCAGAATTCAGCAGGGTCTGGGCTCTTGTTTGATAAAATACTTTTGATTATAGAATTAATCTCCTTAGTCTTTATTAGTCTGTTCATGTATTCTATTTGTTCATTATTCAATTTGTCTGGATTGTCTCGGTCCTGGAATGCATTTGTTTCTTCTAGGTTATCCAATTTGTTGGTGTATAATTATTTATAGTAGCCTCTTATGATCCTTTGTATTTCTGTAGTAACAGTTACAATGTTTCCTTTTTCCTTTGATTTTAGTTGAGTCTTCTCTCTTTTTTTCACTTTGTTTAAAGGTTTGTTCATTTTGTTTATCTTTTCAAAAAAGCTAACTCTTATTTTATTGATCTTTTTCATTGTTTTTCTAGTCTCTATTTCATTTTATTCTGCTCTGATCTTTGTTATTTCCTTCCTTCTGTTAACTTTAGGCTTACACATTTTTTTTACTTCATTGAGGTTTAAAGGTCAGTTGAATGTTTGAGATATTTCTTTTCTTGTTTTAGGTTTTGATTGATGTCAAATTTAATATTAGAATGGCTTTTTATGCATCCAGTAAGCTTTGATATGTTGTCTTTCTGTTTTTGATTGTCTGAAAAAATTAAAATTTTTTGATTTTTTTTTTTTTTTTTTTTTGAGATGGAGTCTCGCTCTGTCACCCAGGTTGGAGTGCAGTGGCACAATCTCGGCTCACTGCAAGCTCTGCCTCCCAGGTTCACGCCACTCTCCTGCCTCAGCCACCCGAGTAGCTGGGACTACAGGTGCCTGCCACCACGCCCGGCTAATTTTTTATATTTTTAGTAGAGATGTGGTTTCATCATGTTAGCCAGGATGGTCTTGATCTCCTGACCTCATGATCCACCCGCCTCGGCCTCCCAAAGTGCTGGGACTACAGGCGTGAGCCACCGCGCCCGGCCATCTTTAGACATTTCAGTGGTAAAATAGTGTAATATCTAGAGACCAGGGAGCAAAATTAGTAAAGAATACTAATTGTAATGCACACAGGTATTAGATTTAGACTAAACAGAGTTGAAGCCTTTGTACTTTTATTACCAACTGTGTAATCTGGGCAATTTGCCTAAACTCACAAAGTTTAGTTTAAATGTCAAAAATATTATAAGAAAGATATTGTCTTCATATGGTCATTTGTGATAACCAATTTGAAGTCTCAGTACTGCACCTGCTACCTAGTAAATGCTAAATATAAAAATAATAAAATTGACCTTTACTTTATTTTAATTGGATATATGCTAACATGACATATAGAAAGGCAAATTAAAAACAATAGGTGTTTTACTCATGACAGAAAAGTCAGGCCAATATAGAAGTGACTCCAGTGAAGCAAAGACATTTAAAATTTCAAAATATATGCATATATGTCTACATCCATATATTTTCATATAAGTATAAAATGTTTTAAATAAGTAAATATTTAACTTTATACACTAGAATAGATTCATGTGAGTCATTGTTCAAAGAAAAATCATAACTTTACAAAATGCAGCAACTTGGTGGTTTAGGAATACCATTGATTGCTCTTTTTATTTCCCTGCTGCTAATATGAAATCTACAACTTGAAACCAACTTTGAGCCAACTTCTTCCAAACCTTATAATCGTATTCCTGTGTTTTTAAATAATTCTTTGATCACTAGTTAATTTGTTTACTTGATAACTGAGATGCATCCTTACATATTTATGACTATAATTGTCAGTGTTGAGCACATATTATGTATCAGCCATTGAGAGAAAATGGGGATAAAATGGTTACTCATAGACTGCCTTCATGAACATAATTTCTAGTGCAAGAGGCAGAATGAAAACAAACAAAAAAGATAAAATAATGCAGGTTATAAATTATATTGTATACATGTATATAAACACATAATATTTATATATAATATTTAATATATTAATAATAAACATAAGATATATAAAGAAATATATCTTTATATATTATATAATATTAAATATATAATAATAAGTATTATATATTTATATCCTAATATGTATAATGTGTCCCAGTACAAAGTAAAAAGTGTGATGGGCAGGAGATCTGTAAACTACAGAAAAGAGGAGAGGAAGGTGGAAACGCTGAATGTTTTGACCTTCAAATTTGTTGTCTTTTAGATGAAGTTGGTGAGGAATGGTCTGAAAATGAGGAGGAAGGTTAACACCTATTCCATCTTCAGGTTCTTCAAGGGGTGTTTCAAACACTCACCATAAGGGCATTTGTATGGTCTATACAGAAAGAGGTTTTCAAAGCCTCTGGATCATATGAGTGAGGATGCAAGACAGTAAAGGAAAGAGAATCCAAACAGTGATGGATTACGTGGGGGACTCGGACTTTTGACAGTACCTACAGTAAATCAAGATTTAAAGCAAAGCAGTATCGGCCCTAAATTCTCTTTGAGGAAGGCAATCATTCTTCACATGCTGTCTAACCAGCTCATTTGAAGGTAACAAATCACTGGAATGCAGTGTGTCACACACACATACACACACACACACAAACACAATAGCCTGTGCCAAAATATTCAGTCTTAAAATAATTAACAACTTTTGTTTACATATTATTTGATTATCAGGTGAGAGTTTTTTTTATCTTTAGGCTAGCTAGTTCCACCAATTCGAGAAATTTATCACAGTTCCCTCTTAGTTGTATTTTAAGCAAAAATACTATCTAGGTTTAGCTCAAGGAATACATAAAATATTGTAAATAAATGTATATACTTTTTAAAAGATATTGGTACCAGTAAGTATTGGGATAGTATCACAAGGGTCAACTATTTTTTTTAACCAAAAAAGACTTAATAAATATAAACAAACTAATGTATCATTAAATTATTTTACTTTTTAACCATTTGTTGATGCTTTAAAATGGTTCATACATTTCATTAAATGTTAGGAATTAACGTAATTGATTAGATTTTCATGGTCTTTATTTTTTATTAAAATCAACTAGAGGAGTTATGAAGAAAGCTAAACCAAATAGTACTAATACGAATGTGTAGAAACATCGGTAGGGGAGACACTTAACTGAACCACAGGAAATTAGGTATCAAGGGATTTTTTTAAATGATAGGAGCTAATGCCTGACATGAATATTGAACAATGAGGAGGATTTAATTACAAGAATATAAGTAGATTATACCAGGCAGAGTGACCACCATGAACAATGATCTGAAGATGCAAAAGTATAATTCATTTGGAGAAATTAAATTAGGTAATTAAGAGGTTAATGATGTTTAATGAAGAGAGGTGAGATATAGCTTTGGAGGTAGATTGAGTACACAGATGGGAAGACATGGGTTTAATTTCCAGGAAGATGGACTTCACCATTAAGAAAAAAGGGACACACTAGAAAACTAGTATAATGTGAATTTAACTTACGTTTTATTTTAAAATATTTAATTGACAAATAGACATTATACATATTCCAGGTAAATTTAAACAACAAAATAAAATAACTTGTTGATAGTGGTTTCATGACGTACAAAACCCATATGACCATTTAAATTGATGCTGAAAAGTCATTTGATAAAATTCAACATCCTTTAATGACAAAAACCTTCAAAAATCTGGGCAAAAAAGGAACATACCTCAACACAATAAAAGCCATGTATGATAGACCCACAGCTAGTATTGTACTGAACAAGGAAAAACTGAAAGCCTTTCTTCTAAGATCTGAAACTAGACAAGGATGCCCACTTTCACCACTGTTATTCAACACAGTACTGGAAGTACCAGCTAGAGCAATCAGACAAGAGAAAAAAATAAAGGACATTCAAATTTGAAAGGAAGAAGTCAAAGTATCCTTGTTTGCAGATAATATAATCTTAGGTTTTGAAAAACCTAAAGACTCCATCAAAAAAACTATTAGAACTGATAAATACAGTGAAGTTGCAGGATATGAAATCAACATACAAAAATCAGTAGTATTTCTATATGCCAACAGGGAACAATTGGAAAAAGGAATCAAGAAAGCAATCCTATTTACAATAGCTACAAATAAAATAAAGTACTTAGAAGTAAACTTAAAAAACATGAAAGATCTCTAATTAAAACTATAAAACATTGATGCAACAAATTAAAGATGACGCACAAAAAATGGAAAGATATTCTATGCTCGTAGATTGGAAGAATCAATACTGTTAAAATGATCATACTACCTAAAGCAACCTGTGTATTCAATGAAATACCAAACAAACAAAATATCAATGGCATTATTCACAGAAACAGAAAAAATAATCTTAAAATTTTTATGGAACCAGAAAAGACCCAGAATAGCTAAAGCTATCGTGAGCAATAAGAACAAAACTGGAGGAATCACATTACCTGACTTCAAATTATACTACTGCGGTATAGTAACCAAAAGAGCAGGGTATTAGCATAAAAACAGACACAGAGATCAAAAGAACAGATTAGAGAATGCAGAAACAAATCCACACACCTACAGTGGACTCATTTTGACAAAGATGATAAAAACATGCATTCGGAAAAGGACAGTCACTTCACTAAAGGGTGCTGGGAAAACTGGGTATCTTTACACAGAAAAATAAAACTAGATTCCTATCTTTCACCATATACAAAAATTAAATGAAAAGGATTAGAGACTTAAATTTAAGTTCTGAAAAAATGAAGCTACTACAAGAAAACTTTGGGGAAACTCTCCAGGACATCGGTCTGGGCAAAGATTTCTTGAGTAATCTCCCTCAAGTACAGGCAACCGAAGCAAAAACGGACAAACAGAATCACATCAACTTAACAATCCTATGCACAGTAAATGAAACAATCCACAAACTAAAGAGACATCCCACAGAATGGGAGAAAATATCTACAAACTCTCCATCAGACAAGGGATTAATAATCGAATATATAAAGAGATTAAACAATTCAATAGGAAAAAATATCTAATAATTCTATTAAAATATTGACATAAGATCTGAATAGAGATTCCTCAAAAGAAGATATGTAAGGGGCAAAGAAGCATATGAAACGGTGCTCAACATCATTGATAATAAGAGAAATGCAAATCAAAACTACAAAGAGATATCCCCTCACCCCAGTTAAAATGGCTTTTATCCGAAAGACAGGTGATAACAAATACTGGCAAGAATGTGGAGAAAAGTGAACCCTCATACACTGTTGGTGGGAATGTACATTAGTACAACTACTATAGAGAAAAGTATGGAGGTTCCTCACAAAACTAAAAATAGAAATATCATATGATCTAGCAATCCCACTGCTAGATATATATCCCAAAAAAGGAAATCAGTATCTCAAAGAGCTCTGTACTCCCATATTATTGCAGAACTATTCACAATAGCCAAGATTTGGAAGCAACCTAAGCATCAATAGGAAGGTGAATGCATAAAGAACGTGTAGTACATATACACAATGGAGTATCGAATAGTAATTTAGACATAAAAAACAATGAGATCCTGTCATTTACAACAATGTGGATGGAACTGGAGAACATTATGTTAAATGAAATAAGCCAGGCATAGAAAGACAAACTTTCCATGTTCTTATTCATCTGTGGGGACTGAAAATTAAAACAATTGAATTATGCATATGAATGAGAAGGTTGTATATACATTGTAATAATGTGGTGTGTGTGTGTGTGTGTGTGTGTGTGTGTATCCTTCTCATACATATATAATCTTCCCTATAGAGTTGTTGAGAATTTTGGAACTATGTCTTATGTATCTTATGCCATTAATGGCAACAATAATGATAATAAAGTACTAAACTTTAAACATTTTCTCAAGGCATCTTAACAAATTAATATATTTCAGTGTGGTTTAACAGCTGTATTGCAGTACATTATGTGAGTGTATAAAATATTTAATAATCTCTAACTGAGAGACACCTTGGTTATGTCCCAATTTTTATTATTGTATGCAAAACTGTCTTAAATATTACACTACATAAGTCTGAATAAATTTGTCTGCATTTTAGTTACTTTTCTAAGTTGAAGTTTCTGCATCAAGAAAATAAAATTTGAAAATTTAGACTGGATTAAGAAAACGTGGCACATATACACCATGGAATACTATGCAGCCATAAAAAATGATGAGTTCATGTCCTTTATAGGGACATGGATGAAACTGGAAATCATCATTCTCAGTAAACTATCACCAGGACAAAAAACCAAACACCGCATGTTCTCACTCATAGGTGGGAACTGAACAGTGAGAACTCATGGACACAGGAAGGGGAACATCACACTCCGGGGACTGTTGTGGGGTGGGGGGAGGGGGGAGGGACAGCATTAGGAGATATACCTAATGCTAAATGACGAGTTAATGGGTGCAGCAAAACAACATGGCACATGGATACATATGTAACAAACCTGCACATTGTGCACATGTACCCTAAAACCTAAAGTATAATAATAAAAAAAAAAAAATTTGAAAATTTGAAAAATATTGCCATATTTTATTTGGAACATTTGGTCCAAAGAATCCAAACCATATTTGTGTATGCTGTGTTTTATTTTATTATTACTATTATTTTTATCTTATTAGAGACAGAGTCTTGCTCTGTCCGTCAGGCTGAAGTGCAGTGGTGCAATCTCGGCTTGACTGCCACCTCTGCCTCCCACGTTCAAGCAATTCTCCTGCCTCAGCCTCCCGAGTAGCTGGGATTACAGGCGCCCACCACCACTATTGACTAATTTGTTTTTGTATTTTTAGTAGAGACAGGGTTTCACCATACTGACCAGGCTGTTTTCGAACTCCTGACCTCAAGTAATCCACCCGCCTCAGCCTCCCAAAATGCTAGGATTACAGGTGTGAGCCACCACACCCAGTCATGCTGTGTTTTAAATGAGAGTCACAGTCACCTATGGACCAGAAAACATAAAGGAATTTCCAGATGGTATTAAGTTCCCACTGAAATTATTCTCTTTTCTGCTCCTTGTACTTTGGCTCTTGTAGTCTAGTTATCTCTGATACCGGCTTCTGGCATTTTATTAATTTGCTTGCTTCTGCATCTTAATCTTTGGGTTCTGTTTTATAATATGATTGAATGGTATTTAGATTTTTAGTCATATTTTTAAAAAAACCTTAGCAAATTATGCAAATAATTTTTACCAGTGACAAATTTATTATTTGGCAACTCTTAATGGCTTCTATATTTTCATTATACTTATATCTTACTGTATACATAAGATTAGACTTTGAAAATGAAAATAATACTGTTTATTTTACAATTTTGTCCTTACATATTTTAAAATCCCACTTTTGTCTTCAAGTATTTCCTTTTAATCGCATTAATATCAGTTAGTATGTCAGTTCAAGCAAATTGAAAACATATGTCCATACAAAGATTTTTATGTGAATGTTCATAGCAGCAATTTTCATAATAGCAAAATACTGAAAACAATCCAAATATCTCTCAACTGTTTGGTGTGCATACACTATGTAGGATATTTGTACAATGAAATACTACTCAACATTAAAAAGAACTTCAAAATCATTATCAGACAAATAGAACATACACAAGAGATGGCATATTTGATTCCATTAATATAAAATTTCTAGGTAAGGCAAACTTAGATAAAAAGAAAGCAAGCCAATGTTTGCTTGGGGTCTGCAGAAGGAGTGAAGATTGTCTGCAAATATTGATTAGAGAAACTTCCGGGTTAGTAGAGGTGTTCTATTACTGAACTGTGGAGTGGTGACACCACCTTACATATATTTAAAAACACTCATCAGTTATTAACATAGTTCAATTCTGTGTTATGTAAGCTATATTTCAATAATGCTGCCAAATAATGTCAATGAGTTCTCTCACGCTTGTGCCACAGAGTAAGAATACATACACTTAGTATTGATGGTATTATTTTGTGATTGGTGAAGTGCTTTTCAATTTATTTTTATTTATTTTATTTTATTTTTGAGACTGAGTCTCGCTCTGCCACCCAGACTGGAGTGCAGTGGCACGATCTCGGATCACTGGAACATCTGCCTCCCAGCGATTCTCATGCCTCAGCCTCCCGAGTAGCTGGGATTACAGACGTGGGCCACCACGCCTGGTTAACTTTTTGTGTGTATTTTTTGTAGAGACGGGGTTTCGCCATATTGGTCAGGCTGGTCTTGAACCCCTGACAAGTGATCCACCCACCTTGGCATCCCAAAGTGCTGGGATTACAGGCGTAAGCCACTGCACCTGGCCGCAATGTATTTTTGTTATTTATCTATGTACATTTTTATCTTCCTTTTGTTCCACATTTCTATATGTAAAAATGGAGCTTTAATTTCATTTACATTTTTGACATAAATTTTATGAAGTTTTAATGGGTGAGAGGAAATTAAATTTTGGGGCCCCACACTCATTTAGCCAAAGGGAAAAGTCAAGCTGGGAAGTGTGTCACAGAAACCTACCTCCCCCTTTTTGGTTTGTAAATAAGATGGCTACAAATGAACAGCAACACACCTCTCTCACATTTTGCTCCCAAGGAAAATCCTAGTGAGTTGTTGCAATTTCACCATGGCAATGCAGATTGATAGATTATCTTTACAGGTCCAGGCCCTCCCTCCCCTCAACACCGGACAAAAATGCATATCTGATTGTTCTCCTGTCCCATTCTGTCTGTGTTATCTTATATAACATGTAGATTCTTCTGATTTTTTTCTCTGCCACTTTTCTTTATGTCGTCTTATGTAAACAATGCAGATTCACTGAGCCAGACAAAAGCATGAGTGACTATTTTTCCCTACCGCCTTCTTACATGAAAATTGTGTACTTCTCAATATCGCACCCTTTCCTCTTTAAATTTGGAGCCCGCAAAATCATCTTGGGAGAAAGGCATAGATCTGTCTCCCAGGCGTGTCCTCAACTTTGGCAAATAAATCTTCTAAAAGGATTGAGACTTGCCATTTTTCTCAATTGACAAATGTCAAGATTATTAAAGTGTTAATATCAATTATTCAGTAGGGATTATTTATATCCATAGGCACACTTTAAAAAGTAATTAATAAAGTGAATGTTCATAAACATTATTTACCAATTTGCAAGTAGAACATTACTATTGTCTTTAAGTACATATATATATGTCCCTCTCAGTTGTATCAAAATCACTCATTTCATCCCTAGAGGTAACCTATATGGTATTTTTATATATTTATTTCTGAACTATGCTTTATCAATTTACCATATATATAAGCTCTTGTGCATTAACTAGTTTAATAATTTGCTTGATTTTGAAATTTATATAAATGTAAACATCTTATTTACATTAGTTCATGACTTGCTTATTTTTGTCAACATGTTTTATAGATGTATTCAACTTGGGTTGTAAAAGTGTTATTAATTTCATTGTAATATTGTATATCACCACTTGATTATAACATATTATGAATCCAAATAACATTTCATCAACAATTTATTGCTTTTCTTTTCTGGTATTATGAGATATGAGATATGAATACTCATATACACATTTCATATTGCACATACCTCAGAGATCATTTAGGATATATACCAATCAGTAGAATTTTATTATCATATGCACATGTATTTTTGACCTCATTGAATAATGCAGACTTTTAACAAAATAGTACATTAACTACATTATCTCCTACTTCTTGCTATATCATAGTTTTAACTTTTTCCCAAACTATGGGTATAAAAATGGTAACTTATTGTGGGATTGTGTAATAAACATTTTTTCAGATGCATTGCATAGTTATCAAAAAGTACAAAAGTGAAAAGCATACAGCTAAATTAATTCTAACAAATCAAACACATCTGGGAAACCAATAACAATATTAATAAAATGATAACAAACCTTAAAAAGTTTCCTCCTATCTGCCTTTGCTTAGCATAGCTGGCTTGGAATCTCGACTAACATAATTTCTGACACAGTATATTAATATTGCTTATATATTTTAACTTTATATCAATGAAGTAGTACATATTTATATTCTTTTCTATCTACCTTATTTCATTCAATGTTTTGCTAGTGATAGAGCTACATAATTTAACAACCCTGCTTTTTTTTTTTCTCCTTCTGTTTTTTCTTCTCCTTTATTTTTCTCTTTCTGTCCAGAAGTTCTGTGTGGTCTTTGTGACATTAAAATTTTTTTTTCCTCTATAAAATAGTGTATATCCTTAATAATGACTAGTCAGTAATTACCCCAGAAGGCACATGTTTCTTTTTAACTTTTTGCTACCTTATCTGATAAGGTAGTAAAAAGTGACAACCCTTGGAAGACCTCCTCCAGAGTGAGCTTCTGGTCCACAGGTTCTGATTCTTCAGAAATGCACTCTGTAGTCTTCTCCAAAATGTGGAACACCTCCACCAAGATCTTACAGAAACTCTGGATTCTAAATATCTTGGAGTCTTCCACACATCTCCTTATGTTTTCACAGTCAGCTACAGCTCTCTTGTATCTCATCGTTAAATCCTGGACTTCCTTCTCCAGTTTAACAGCTTTTACCCTTAAGGCCCATTCAGCAAGAGAGCACCCAAGCTCATCAGGAGAGACCTCAGAACTGCAGTCCTCACCAGTAGTTCTCTGGATGGCAGTGCTCAATAGAAGTAGCCATCCCTTGCATTCCCACTCAGCACTCGAGGCCAGTAGGGGTTGCATCTGCCACAGCGACTGCATGGCCAAGTTCAAAATTTTTACAACCTTATTTGATAGGTACATTCTCTTACTACCTTATACGCTAGATATATCCAAATGCTTAAGCTAGAAATACCTGACCACCACAGAGAGCTTTCACCTGCCTCATTAATCCATTATTCTAAATGGTTTATTCCTGTGTCTTTTCACAGATTTTCAACTGCTGTGCCATCTCTTCTAAATTTGGAGTGGATTTTTTGTTGTTTGTTTTTATGTTTTTGTTCAATTGGCTATTTCTGAGATAAATGTCAAATTTCCTTGATTCCATTGTATATCAATTTATACTATAATATCTATAATAAAATGTTGACAATGATAAAGAGTCTTGCACCACTGGGTAGGTATCTTAACAACCTTTACTTGAAGAAGCTGCTGACTGATTTAATGGCCTTTTAAATTATAATTGTACACTGTCATTGAAATGAGTGCCAACTTATTTCTCATATACTGCTTCACTCTTATTGCTCCTCTTAGAATTCTACTCTGGAAGAGATGCTTTGTGATCACATTTGCTCATTGGTCCCTTTAATCTTTATGTAGCATCTGACTGAGATAATTCAGTGCTTGCCACATCGTAAGTCTCAAGTCTTCTATACGCTCATTACAATCTCACATAAATACTCCAATAATTCTACAATGCCTACAATAATAAATGTCCATGGTAGTCCAGAAATTATGAAGTAGATGGATCTAAGAGTCCAATGTTAACAAAAACTCCCAGGACGAAAATCAATTAAGTTCAAAATTGCAGTGCACACTAGGAAATAAAATAGGAGAATGCTAGACACACCCTAGGGCATGTGATGCACTTACTCTTATTTAGTAAAGAAAGATGTGGATTCCTTAAATTCCTGGTCCCAGTTCCTCTCCTTTTGCCATGAACATTACCATGTGACTTTGCAAGCTGTCTCACTAAAGAGAGGCAGTGTTTGTTTATCCACTGCTTAAATATGAAGAATTTGAATTCAGGGATTCGGCTTGTTTTCGCAATGTTATAAAAGCCAATTTCATATAAGTAGGGGATTTTGCTTTGACTTTTGAAGCTGTGTTACTGCCAGATAACATGCCTGTACCCACATCTAAAGAGTGAGAAACACAAGTGAGAGTGAGAAACGCAATAATCATCCTGTCACACAATCTGACAGAAAACTGGCTGCTGGACAGATGTGAGAGTGAGCCAAGCTTAGAAGAACTGCACACCCACACAGACAGGAACAATGTCTGACCTGCACCTTCTAGAGGGTAATAAATGCTTACTGTTTTAAACTATTGAGGTTTGAGATCGTTTGTTATACAGCATCATTGCAACAATGTCTATCTGATACAGGAATCAGTAGTTTAAAATGGAGTTCTATCATAATAAAAATCCCATAAAATATATTGTGTTGGTTAACAGAGGCCTGCAAAATGATCGTATTACCACTGTGGATCCTGAAAAATTGATGATCTGTGCTATGCAGCAATGGAGTATTTTGTAAAATTGTGGCCTTCTGTAACTTAGGAGATGAAAATTTTATGTAATGAATTTTTATATTTGGTTAAGGGTTCTCCATGCTAAATATCGGAAGAATTAACTGATTTTTTAAAATTGAATAGAAGATACTATAAGAAAGGGATATTCTGAAAAAAATAAAGTGGAATATAATTTGTAAAAAGGACCTGCACTTGGTAGGATAGGATATGACACTGTTTTTTACCTGGAACATTACAATACCCTGAAATAAGATATGGCTTCAGAGTATACATCACACAACTAGTGGTAAAACTCTTTGTCAAGATCTTTTAAAAAATTAAGGCAGTGCCTCCAAGACACTTTCATTTCTCTCAATAGAGAATTGTACAGAGGTTTAGGTCATAGCATTTAGAAGCCTGGTCTGAAAATAGCAGAAAATAAATCTAGAGAGGGAGACATTACAGGAAAATAATTACGAGTACTGATTTTGTTATATAGGTTGGATTATAATCAGTGAATACTAAAGCTCACGAAAACTTTCAGGAAATAGTGAAAAATGTTTCTACAGTCTGAATATATTGAATCTGCTCAAAAAACAAATATTGGAGCCTCAAGAATTTTGCTAAGAATAAGGCTGAGAAAATTCTGCAATATTTTCTAATACCTTTTACAGAAGTGCTCAAGGAGTTTAGTAAAAACAGACGGTGGGCCAGGTGTGGTGGCTCATGCTTGTAATCCCAGCACTTTGGGAGGCTGAGGCAGGTGGATCACAAGATCAGGAGTTCAAGACCAGCCTGGTCAACACAGTGAAAACCCATCTCTACTAAAAATGCAAAAATTAGCTGGGCATGGTGGCGGGCACCTGTAATCCCAACTACTCAGGAAGCTGAGGCAGGAGAATCGCTTGAACCCAGGAGGCGGAGGTTGCGGTGAGCCAAAATCACGCCATGGCACTCCAGCCTGGGTGGCAGAGTTAGACTCCATTTCAAACAAACAAACAAACAAACAAACAGATGATGTTCAAGGAGGTAAAGTTGAGGCAACTGGAGGAAAACAGGCCGAGAACCCACTCCCATGAAATAGAACTGTTTGTTCAGGGGATGCTTTTCATTCCCAGAATAGGCAGCCCACACAACACTATGCCAGCAGGATCTGAATATTGCTGTGTACCAGCTACTATTCTGTACCTTCATTTATTCATCCATATTTGAAATGAGATGTTCATTGTGGTTGTTCTGGCTCTCTCTCACTACTGCATACTTTAGATTTTACGGAGGGTGTATTTTTATTTCCTAGTTCCCACAATTAAGATGAGCCTCATCTGGGCTTAATGTTGATCATGAGGTCCTACAACTTTGAGCTTGAATGGATTAAATGAAACTTTGTTGGATTTAGTAGGTAATGAGTACATTTGTATATGAAAGGGATGTGAATAGTTTGGCCTGAGGGCAGACTATGGTAACTTAATTTTATCGATGGTTACAATTCTTCACTTCTCCCTGTTTTACATTTTTGGATATGTTGTGTTGCAGATTATCTCACTAAAGTGGTAGAGTCTAATTCTTTCACTGTTTCATTCTGAGTCTAGCAGTTTGACTTGCTTTGGTTAATGGTATGTCAGCATATATGACACAGTCAAAAGTTTTCATTTATGCTTTTTAATCTCAGCTTCCACTGAAAATCAGTGATATGTAGACATATGAGCTAAATAAATCATGTCTGCTTAGACTTGTATGCCTGGAAGACCAGAGACAAATGGTCAGGTCGTCCCTGTGGGCCTTGCTAAAATTTAGCGTGTCAACAGATACGTGACAGAGCCTAAATATGAAATGAAGAGCCACCAGCTGATCTCAGTATAAGTCAGTAATATACAGATGCATGAGCTAAATAAATCCTATTTAAGACACTGAGTTCTGGATGATTTGTTACACAGCATTATTCTTGCAATAGATAACTGTTATAGAAGGCCTACGTGAGGATATGGCATTTTTGACAGATACCTGAACAAGACCTGAAAGTGAGCAATCTGGTAAAGGAAAATAGTGTCAAAAGGAAATTCTGAGGAGGAGAAAGAAAGTCAATATATCTGGATCAGAGTGATTAAAGATAGCCAGTAAAAAAATAGATTGGCAAGGTAGGAGTTTTGCAAATGGGACTAAAGTGCTTCTGTTTTCCTCTAAGTTTAATGACACATTTTTGGGGCATTTTAAACAGAGTTTAACATGATTCAAGTTTAAAAATAAGTTTTCCCTGCATTTCAAAAACATAATGAATTTTACAAGGACAAGAATAGAATTAGCTAAACTAATTATGAAGACAAAATTCAAATGATTATAAATTAGGTCATGATATTTTAAAAGAGTATATGTTGGTTATTTATAAATAATCCTTCAGTAAATATTAATTACTTTTAAGTATCAAGACTCTAAAGGGTATTAAAGTAAATAATATTTAGCCTTAAAAAATACTCCATGTCTAGTTGATATATATATATATAAAATACGTAATATTTTCATAAAACTTATAAAGAATACTATGAAACCATGTGAAAGAGTTCAGAATACACTTTCCTGAACAGACAATACCCTAAACAGGGTTTGAAGGCAGTAGTTACAAGTGAAGCATAAAGAAATTTTAAAGCTATTCTAGCATAGGAGGCAGAATATGTGAAGGTCAAGAAAGATGAGTTGAGCACATGGTCACTTAAAGGAGCAACGTGTGGTTTAAATATCCAGAATGTAGGAAGAGGTTAGTATGCAGACAATGATTATGAATTTTGTTTAGTATACTCAATGTCTGGATATTTTACAGATCATCAGTGAGTAACTATGAAATAATTTTATTATGGGGTGACAAAATCAAATTTTGCCTTAGAGTGAACTGCTATGTAAAAATAAATTTAAAAGAAACATGTATGTAAAATTTTAAAAAATAAACTTTTGAAATAAGATGAAATATGATCATATCATGTATGTTGTTTAAAATTAAAATTATACTAAAAGTGAAAAATGCGTTAAGAATTGTAAGTGATTGTAGAAAGGTTGTATAAATAAGCTATAAATAAGCTAAAAATCCATATGTTGTAGGTGGAAAATAAGTGAAACACATTACAGTGGATATATAAATAGACATTTGTATTTAAATGTATATAAGTTGCCAGTAGAAGAAATGAAAAAAAAAAAAAAGTGCAGGTAAATTATAAGAAAGTTCTGTAAGATAACATATTTCTTTAATTTTAACAAGAAATCATTATATATTATTTTAACTTGTATAAATCATAAGCATATGTTGAGATTTTTGGAAGTATTCTCCATCAAAATAAAAACTGAATTTGTCAAAAGTGAGTCTTTGAGAAATAATGTTTTATATGGGGGTGGCTCACATTTTACATCTTTTTTTGCTGTGTGAATGCTCCTGACCAGGCCTATGCATTATTTAGAATGTACATTTTATGTAGTTAATAAGTTTTTTAGTAAAATAATTATGTGTTTTTTCTGGTCAATATATTTTACACAACATACTATGCACTTCTAATTCATCAAATCATAATATGACCATTGCTTGCAATGTAAATTTTTCAAAAGAAATGTGTTGTCTACAGGGCTAAACTCTTCCATGTTAAGTAACTCTTAACTGAAAATCTTCAACAGCACACAATACTGAATACCTCTTCTGTAATTAGCAATCTTCACAATAACAAAAGAGTATCTCTTCATGAAATAAATTATGAGGAATTTGGAAGGAATTTGGAGTAAGGAACAACTCTATACCATCCGTGTTTTTGTGAATTTTTATTGATTAAAAGAGTACTGTCTATCAAAATAAACTTAGAAAATATTCTAACTTTTTAAAAGTTTTAACTTTTTAAAAATGGGCTGGTTACTTTACCCTTGGAAAACTTCATCATTAGGGACTTATAAAATGCTAAATATTTGAAAGAGTAGAAGAGAAGGAAAACGAGTGGTAGAAGCTTTGTATCTCTTCCAGTTGGACAGTCTGTGGGGATGCCTTCAGGAGAGTGAAAAGGGAAAAGCATTTATCCAAAAGTAAAACATAATAATATCTCTGGAAAATACTAGCTATTATATTTTAAATATATCCTCTATCTAAAAATAAATGGAAGAATAAATATAATATTTTGATTTTCTGAATCTTAACAATATCCAAATTCTCAAGTATTGCAAGCATAACTTTCTCAATGTTAGCACTTAGCACTGATTTTTTAATTCTGCTTATAAATGTTTCATAGCATTTCTAGCTTACATTTCTCATGTCTATCTATTCTGTTTCTTTATGCCTGGACACACTTGGATAGAATGCACAATGCAGTTATTTTTGTAACTGAACATTTCATATTTTAAACTTTTTCAGTAAGTACATATAAACTTGGACCTTTTATGCCATTAAATAGGTATTCAGTACCTTTTAGATTGTTGTTTGTGTATGACTTTATTAAATTAGTTAATATTTTTGTTTCTATTGACATATAATAGTTGTACATATTTTGGGGGTGTGATATTTTGATGCCTGTAAACATTGTGCAATGATCAAATCATGGTAATTGAGATATCCACCTATTAACTCAAACATGTAAATTTTCTTTGTATTGGGAACATAACAAATCTCCTCCAGCTATTTTCAAATATACAATAAAGAATTGTTACCTATAATTTTCCTACTGTATTATCAAATACTATAATTTACTCCTTCTATATAATTGTATTTTTGTACTCCTTTAGCAATTTATCTTTATTCCTCCTCTCCCTGCTACCATTCACAGCTTCTGGTATCCACAATTCCATTCTCTACCTCTATGAGATCCACTTTTTTAGCTCCCACATATGAGCAAGAACATGTGATATTTGCTTGGCTTATTTCACTTAATGACTGCCAGTCCCATCCATGTTGTTGCAAATGACAGAATTTCATT
Organism: Hylobates moloch; assembly: GCF_009828535.3. Taxonomy (NCBI): domain Eukaryota; kingdom Metazoa; phylum Chordata; class Mammalia; order Primates; family Hylobatidae; genus Hylobates; species Hylobates moloch. The sequence goes on from NW_026652279.1 coordinate 149,846,218, forward strand.
CTTTTCTTATAGCTGAAAAATATCCATTGTGAGTATGTACCACATTTGCCTCATTCATTAATCCATTGATAGACACGTAGGTTGATTCCATATCTTTGCTATTCCGAATAGTGCTGCAAAATGTGCACATGGGACTGCAGATATCTTTTTGATATATTGATTTTTTTTTTTTTGAGAAGGAGTCTCACTCTGTTGCCCAGGCTGGAGTGCACTGGCACCGTCTGGGCTCACTGCAACCTCCGCCTCCCAGGTTCACGCCATTCTCCTGCCTCAGCCTCCCCAGTATCTGGGACTACAGGTGCCCACCACCATGCCCAGCTAATTTTTTTTTTCTTTAAGCTTTAGTAGAGACGGGGTTTCACCGTGTTAGCCAGGATGGTCTCGATCTCCTGACCTCATGATCTGCTGGCCTCGGCCTCCCAAAGTTCTGGGATTACAGGCGTGAGCCACCACCAGGCCGATATACTGATGTTTTTGAGATATACCTAGCACTAGGATTGCAGAATCATATTATCAGTCTATTTTGTGTGTGTGTGTGTGTGTGTGTGTGTGTGTGTAAGCTCCATAGTATTTTAAATAATGTTTGTATACCTTAGATTTCCACCAAGAGTAAACATGCATTCCCCTTTCTCTGCATCATTGCCAGCACTAGTTATTTAATGTTAATATTAAATTAGAATAAAATCATCATGATCCTACTCAAATAACAAGGATATTTTCTCATGATTTCTCTTAAAGTAATTATTGTTTCCGGCAGCAATATTTGACTGGAGGCTATTTGTAGGAATTTATAAAGTTACTGAAACATACGGATTTTGCCTGTAATAGTTCATTTATCTTATATGTAAATATTGCCAATATTTGAAATACTGTCACTAGACAATATCTTGAAAGTTAGTTAAATTTTGTCTTCAATGAGATTATCTTCTCACAATATCAATTATCTATTTCTCACTTTTAAGGACTTGTCATGGCATTTAGCAAAATTAATCCAGAAGGCACTTACTGACCACAAGACCCTGCTTCCTCTTTTCTTACACCTGCCTCTCTAAGTTAACATTTTCCCCTAAACCCTCTAACTCACTCTGAGCCAGGATGTTGGTCATTGATTTCCCATGAAGTTGAAATTATTTGCTTAGTGATGACACTTGTGCATACTAGTCCCTCTTCTCAGAACATCCTTGCTCTGACACTGTAGGAAGATGGGATTCCTTCTGGTTCTTCTACATCAACGCCTTTGAGATCATCCTATGTGTCGGTCAGGTTCTCAGAAAAGCAGAGGCCAACACAGTATTATATGGTCAAGGGATTTATTGGGAAAAAAGCACCTGTGAGAAAATAGAAGGAAGGGTGTCTAGGGAGTTGGGAGATCGACCGGATCACAATGTAAACTCAAGTTCTGTGAAGGAAAGGGGAAGGATGAAAGAAACAAACAACAGTAATACATGTCCATCACCTGCTTTAACCCACCTTCCTACCTGCACATTTTATATTTGGCTTTTTAATCCCCAGAGCTCCTCTAGTTAAATTGGCTATCTCTTGTAATGGGGTCCTTTCAGCGATGCAATGCCACTTTAATTTTTCTTATGTTACAGATCTTCTATAAATATATATTTGGATGTTTTGTCTGTTAAGTGATTCACTGTGGTTCTGTCATATAAAAAGTTCTATTTTTATTTCTTAGTTATTTGACTAGAATTAATTGCTTACCAATTTTTATGTAATCTGGAAACCTCTTAATGTTGATAGGGAAAAAGAAAACGCTCACTTTTCATGTGTATGTTCTTGGATATTTGCAATATTTCTGTCACACATTTTAACTTAAATTTATGGATTTTATATTTTACGTTTTATATTGATTTTCTGCTGAACAAGCTTGTTGATTTCTTCTGTTTTCATGTGTTTTATATGTCTACTTTTTTCTATTCGTGGTTTAAAACTTATACTTCATATTTTAATTATTCTAGCAGTTACTCATATTTTCAACAGAATATTAAACCATTACTTTGTCTCATTTTCTAGAATAAATATTCTAGAAGGCCATCATATTTGTCCTGCTTTCACATACTCCCCCTGTCTTCCATGGTGAAATCATCCAGGTTGTGGAGAAGGGAGCCACATAGCAAGAGCATGGGAGGGGTCTGTAAGAACTGAGTGCCCTGCTTGGACCTCAGTCACCAGAGGGCCAGGAGATGAAGTCTGTCTATTCTCAGTGCACCTGGAAGAGGACCTAAGCCTCCTATGAGATCCTAGTCCTGGGTGACGCTTTGATTTCCGCTTGATGAAAATGTAAGTAGAGATCTTGCATTTCTGCAATAATAATTAAACTTAGTTATACCTTGAATCCATCTTATCTGTTTACTATTTTACTGTTTTTCTGCTAGCTGAAAGGAAGTTTTCTATATAAATACATATCTACTCCCACATAGGACTTTTTTATTTTGAAGATAAGCAATTAGAACCATGATTATTATTAAGTATATACATTAACTTACTATACTATGTGTGAGATTTAGAGGGATGTTATTCAATAGCACATGAAACTTTGCTTAGTTCACAAACTGTAATTAAGACTCTATGATTAAAACATAGTGCTACAGAATATCAAACATCTTATAAATTACTTCATTCACATTCACTTAAAGCTGTCAAAGGCAATCACTCTCTTTTTATTAAAAAAAGACTCATAAAATTGAAGGACTTTTATTTGAAGCTACTTAAGGCATTGTAAGATCTTAAAAATCTTTAGACTATTTTTTAAATGCCTTCTTGTTTGACAACAGTAATTCTGAAGTTAGAATGTCTTAAAAATGCTTAATCCCCTATTTAAGTTATTGAGTAGATATCGATTGTTATGTAGGACCTATAATCACTACAACTAAAATTCCATTCATGTATTCCTTTTATTTTTTTAGTTATGTTTAAATAATCATATTTGCTCATAAACCTATGAAGAAAAATTTGTGATACAATATTTAGTAATCAATTTATTTGTAACAATTAAGTATTACAAAGCCTGCCTTATATCTGACATTTAAAGACAAAGTTCCACTCTTCACCAACTTTAGTGTAGCCACTCAGAAATATACACTGACATATGGCTCATTGGGTGAACTAAGACATGAAAGGTACATAGTAAGTTAGGACAAAATATAAATATACTACTAACACCTAATACCAATACACCACATGATCCAAATATTTACGTTTTAAACAATTATTAAAACTATGACAAACTTATTCTAAGACATAATCATTAGTTACTCTCAGATAAATGAAAGAGATTACAAACCCTTGTCATCAATGTGTACATTGCTGAAAAAACTATGTACTGCAGACAAAGAAAATTTACATTCCTTTTATATTCTATTGTTGGAAAATAGATGCAATACAGAATAGTCCATTTAAAATATTTTAAATATATTATTCAGTGACATTAATTATATTTATACTTCAACATTTTTATCTGAACTACAGAAAGTTAGGTTCTCTTTGAATACATTTTTAGCCAACATGGACACACACACACACATACACACACACACACACACACAAGATGTGATGAGATGATGACATTTCTATAAATAAATGGTAATATTTTCCATTAAAATGTGTTACAAGATCAGTGAGAGATAGCAAAGAAGTCAAGAATTTCCTGAAACTCTGTGTAAGGTAAATATGTTCTTGGTATTGCTTTACAACATAGAGAATTAAAATGAGAATCATAATAATTTCTTAATCTCAGAATTAATTGTAACTTGTTGTATACTACCACCTCTTCCTGTATCATATCCATGATGTATAACGGATATTTACTCCAAATTACTTATTTAACTATGCCCTATAAATAATAACAACAAAACATTCAATAATTGATAGTCTCTTAGTTTTATCTTAAATTGAGAGCTACACAAGAGTTTGATAATAAATTCTTTCCTGGTATACTATATAAAATATTCCAAGAACATAAGATCTTCCTCATCTCTAGAAAGTTTGTGGCCACAAATGATGACTTTGTTTGCCTATATTTATGTATGTAAAATATTTTAAATGTTTTGTTAATGTTAAACAAAAAAATTACATTTTCCTTTAAGTTCACTTTGGGTTCACTTACAGTTCACATAAAATAAAACATAGATAGATAGATACATAGATACATACATACATATCACCTTTACATTTGATTTACTAATTTTAAAAGAGCTTATAAATATGTATACACATGTGTATATATATGTAATATAAAATTTACATATCTGTGTGAATGCTTATGTGTATATGCATATAAATGTGTATCTGCATATGTGCACATATTTATATAATATATTCACATATATAAACATACATAATGTGCATATATATAGTACACACACACATGTATAATCACATTATTGTAAATAATGTATAATCACATTATTGTAAAGCAGGTGTGTATAATAGTAGCTGTCCTTCTAATCCAATACCACAGTGTACATGGTAGCTTTCCCGATTTTCTATGGTTAGACCTCATTTTTTAACCATTGAGGACTTTAAATTCTATTACAATACGTTCACTTATTTGTTCAATAACCTGTATCTTGTCAAAGTCTCTGGGCTACTGCCTCAGACTACTTCAATACAGTTATTATGTAGTTATTATGTAGCCACCCTTACCCTTTTAAGGTCTGCCAATGTCTCATAGACTAAATTTGGAAGGAAAATGGGAAAATGAAAAGAAGAATGGAATAATGGAAGTCAGGGAGGAAAGAAAAGATGGAGGAAAAAAGGATAAAAACAGAAGTCTGATTTTTTTATTTTTATATTGTAAAATTAGAAAAAGTAACTGCTATATACCTGGGGATAAATTTGTAAGTTTTTTTGTAACATCGGTATGTTACAACATATCACTTGAAGTGCCTTGCCATTCTGTTGCCTCCCAGAACATTAAAGCAGAACCAATTGAAGCTTATTTTATCATTAGGTCTTAATCAAGTTAAATCTCTTCGTTTATTTGTACAATGTTATAAAGACTGAAGCAGATCACAATATTTTCAAATTATATGAGGGGTTCTGTATTCCTCTGGCTACATTTTACATCCTAAAGGGTCTGCATATTTTTGGCCACTTCTAATTGTAGGTGAACTATGCAACCTCTAAGTTAAAAGATTCCCAGAAACCTCCTAAGGAATTTCCTATCTTTAGGTAATTTCTCAGACATGGGTTCCTGGAAAATTCTCACATGTAATAAATTTTATTTTAGGAATTTATAATGGAAAAAGTGAAAATAGGAAACTCTTTGAGTAGGCTACATAAGAGAAATTGGTGTTTTGTGCTAGGCCTGTGGGGGCAGAGATGAACGGGAGGTAACAAACGCATGATATGATGTATGTTGGGGTTCATAGATGTGGATAATTTTCGAATCCTAAAAATACGGAAGCAAACTAATATTACATGGATTATAAATGTAAAAATCAACATCAAAGTAGATATTAATATGGCACAATTAGACTTGTGTGCAGCCAATTTTAACTTTCAGGTTTTGGTCACATTATGTTTCATAAAATAAATGAAAGCTATGTTCTTGATCCCTTGTAGGAAAGAAAGCAATTTGCAGCTGTAAGAAATGTTTGCACCTTAATAAACAGTGCAAGCCATGGTGTTGCTTGGTAAATAGAAAGGGTTGGTTCGGGTGTTAGTTTCAACCCATTCTAGCCATGTGAATTTGTCTAATCATAGGCCTTTAAATGAGGTGAACTGTTTTTTTGTTTGTTTGTTTGTTTTTGTATAACCTGTCACATCAGTATTAACATCTACTTTCACAAAACTCTAGTTTATTGTGAAGTTCATGTGTAATAAATGGTGTAAAATGCTTTGTGTCTCATGCTACTTGTTTTATTATTGTTACTGGCTATAATGGTATTTGTGGTAGCAGAAGTAAGGCAAGCTATAGGTCACAGAGTCAGAAAGACAAAAGAATCATTGACTTTTTTTGATACTTTTTTTGTGCAGATGTAATTTGCTTAAGTATGATTCTTGTATATTGCAATTAAACTAAAATTACTAAATATGACTGCATTAAATAGAACTAAAATGTAACTTTAGAGGTACAAGCTCATTTTATGCTTTTCTAATTTTTTTCTTAGGCCTAAATATTGATTTTAAGTCACCATTCCACATCCTTGATAGATAAATCTAGTTACTTTAATTTTGTTTTTAGGTACTATTTGAAAACATCTAATCACCTGAAACAGATGTTTTGACGTACTGCTCAAAACAAGGGGTAAAAAAATCAGAACTTAAAGTACCATAGCACATACACAAGTTAATCAGTTTAAATCCATGTATTCACTTAACTCTTTTTTTTTTTTTTGAGAGTCTCCTATGTATTAGACACTGTTTTAAGTAATCAGGACTTATTAGCAAATAAACCTGACAAAATTACCTGGCCTTATGGTGTTTTCATTCTACTGGAAAGAAACAGGTAATACACAATAATCATAATAAATAGGTTATATGTTATATAATACAAAATGACATGAACTATGGAAGAAATCAAATGTCTTGCAGTGTAATGGGGAGTGAAGTGCTGCACGGGGGAGACGAGGTATGATTTATTTTAAAATAAGGGCCTCTCTAGTGAGAGTGACATTAGAGAAAAGACTTGAGCTTGGCTGGGAAATAATGCCTCTGATAAAAGAAAGGTTTGGCTGGAGAAACAACCAGTACAAATTCTCTATGGTGAGAGGGTAACTATAGGGCTCCGGAAAAAGTAAGACTGCAGTGGGTCTGGAACAGGTGAATGAGAAACAGTAGAGCAGGAGTGGATGAGTGAGAGGTGTAATTGGCCTTTTCACTGGATGAAATAAAAAACCATTATACAGTTTTTTTTTTTTTTTTTTTTTTTTTTTTTTTAAGGGGTCTCGCTCTTTTTCCCCGGGTGGGGTGGAGTGGGGCGATCTCGGCTCGTTGCAAGCATTATACAGTTTGGATGGGGAAGACAGACATGGGTATAGTGTGTGTGTGTGTGTGTGTGTGTGTGTGTGTGTGTGTGTGTGTGTGTGTGTGTGGGCACGCACTGTTATGTGCCACATGACAACATTTTGGTCAATGACAAATGACATGTACAATGGTGGTCCCATGAGAATATAATACTGCTGGAAAATGCCTATTGCCCAGTGATGTTGAGACTATAATCATGTAGTAGCAAAACTCATTATTCATGTTTGTGGTGATGCTGGAGTAAACAAACCTCCTGTACTGAGCTGCCAGTAGTAATACAATTATTTACAGTAAGTAATACTTGAGAAAGATAATAAAGAACTATGTTACTGGGTTGTATATGAGGGTTTTCAAAAAGTTCATGAGAAATGTACAGCATGAAAAAACTATGCATGAATTCAAAAACTTTTTTGTGCCAAAATAAACTGAAGCTAACTTGCTCTAACATGTTTGAATGGCTTCTAGTTTGAGGTGCTAAGAATAAGACATCAATTTAAAAAGAGCCCCTATCATGAATTATGCTAAAGAACTACATGAATTCTGGTAAAAAAAATAAAGCAAGAAAGAAACATCAAATTATGATGAAGCTTCAGTGGGAGATGGTGAAATCGTGTGCAGTGATTATAAAGTCAGCAATATTATACAGTAACGTTCTAGGGCTTCACATTCACTCACCACTCACTCACTGGCACACCCAGAGCAATGTCTAGTCCTGCAAGTTCCATTGATAGTAAGTTCCCTGTAAACATGTATTATTTTTAATCTTTTATACTATATTTTTACTGTACATCTTGTATATTTAGATATGTTTAGATGCCCAAATACTTACCTTTGTGTTACAAATGCCTCCAGTATTTTAGTACAGTAACATGCTATACAGGTTTACATTTTAGGAGCAATAGGCTATACCATGTAGCCCACATGTGTAGCAGACCACACCTTCTAGATTTGTGTGGGTACATTCTGTGATGGTCACACAATGACAAAATTGCTTAATGATGCATTACTCAGAATGTATCCTCATATCAAAGGGATGCATGTCTGTACATATATGTATATGTATAAATATATACATATTTTTGTATATGTATTTATAGATGCATATATATGTACATGCATACACACATATATATATATACACAGACACATATACACACACATATATGCACAGAAATACAAATACATACATAATCTAGTTCAATGTTAAGAATAAAAAATAAGACAAGATTATAACCAGGGAGACTAGATTAAAGGCTCTTTCATTAATCCAGTTATATAGGCTTATTTGTTCATCTATATTTTCTTTTTTTTTTTTTTTTTTTGAGATGGCGTCTCTCTCTGTCACCCAGGCTGGAGTGCAGTGGAGCGATCTCAGCTCACTGCAAGCTCCGCCTCCCGGGTTCATGCCATTCTCCTGCCTCAGCCTCCCTAGTAGCTGGGACTACAGGCACCCGCCACCGCGCCTGGCTAAGTTTTTGTATTTTTTAGTAGAGACGGGGTTTCACCGTGTTAGCCAGGATGGTCTCGATCTCCTGACATCATGATCCGCCCGCCTCGGCCTCCCAAAGTGCTGGGATTATAGGCGTGAGCCTCTGTGCCCGGCCGTTGTTCATCTATATTTTCTTAGGTAAAATGCCTGCTTACAGATTTTGCTCTTTAGTTATTGAGTTATTTATTTTCCTATATTTGGGTTGTAACCATTTTCTTATATAGTCTGGATATGAGAGTGTCATTGATTATAAAATTTGCAAGTATTTTTTGCCAATCTTTAGCTTGTCTTTCTTGTTTCCTTAACAATTATTTTTGAAAAGCAAATGTTTTAATTTTAAAAGTATAATTTATCAATTTTAAAATCCCCTCTTCTTCCTTCTCTTTCTCCTTTCTCTTCTTATTCTTCTCTCTGTATTTCTCTCTCGTGTGTATCTTGTTTAAGATTTAAATCCTTGCATAATTTAAGGTAAACAAGATTAATTCCTTATGTTTCCATCTGGAAGTTTCATATTTTTAGCTCTTATATTTAATAGGTCTATGATCTATTTCTAGTTAAAATTTGTTTTTGGAGTGAGATGAAGATTGTGATTCATTTCTTTCACACTGTGCCAGTATAATTTATTAAAAATATTATGTTCGAACTATCAAATTATCATGGCTTAATTATATACAAGAAATTATATATGCATTACACAGATAATACATTTGTATTATACATATATATGTATATAATCAGGTAATTTGATTGAAGTAAATTTATACATTTCAAGTAAGATTTCCAATTTTGAGTACCTCTTTTTCATCACAGATTGGTAGTATTTTGTGGCTTTAATAATTTCTTAAATTCCTCTGAAAATCTTGTCATTTCAATAATATTATTTTATTTCCCAAATCATCACTATTTATTCAGGATCTGATTTCTTTTTTCCGTGTGGCTTACTTCTCTTTTGCTCTTACCTTTCCAGAACTTTTTTACATTTTTTGCTCTTTTCTATTTAAGAGTGGCTGATTAGGTTTTTTCAAACATAGAAAGCTGGCATGAGTTTCAAACCTGGAAAGCCAACATGCCATTGTAGAAGTAGACTGTGACTCAAATAGGACTCTCATCTCAGATGAGTGCTGAAAAAATATTCAGTATGCTATTTATTCAACCTAGACACTATGCTTTCAAATATGTGGCTATGTTGTAGTAAGAAAATATAGGTACTTTCAGATGCCAAAATGGAAGGGGATTCTTGTTGGATTGTCTTCATTCAGGGAAACAAAAATCCTAGCTCATCTCAATAAAATCCTTGTTGGTGTGAAAACTCTCAGATTCTGTTTCCTCCAATTAAAAGCTTGATGTGTTCCTCGGTTCTGCTCTAATGTCTATATGTTCTTATAATGGAAGCCCTTTTTTTTTTTTTTTTTGAGACGGAGTCTTGCTTTGTCACCCAGGTGGAGTGCAGTGGTGTGCGATCTCTGCTCACTGCAACCTCTGCCTCCCTGGTTCAAGTGAGTCTCCTGCCTCAGCTTCCAGAGTACCTGGGATTAGAGGTGTGCACCCCACACCCAGCTAATTTTTGTATTTTTGGTAGAGATGGGATTTCACCATGTTGACGAAGCTGGTCTTGAACTCCTGAACCCAGGTGATCCGCCAGCCTCAGCCTCCCAAAGTGCTGGGATTACAGGCATGAGCCACCATGCCCAGCTTAGTGGAAGCTCTTATCTCAGCACCTTCTTCCTTACGGGTGCCTTTTGTGAATATCCTGATCAATATGGCCTCATCTGTCCCCAGTCACTATGAAACTCCTTAATGACATTGAGCTGCTAATGGCCACCTGCCCTCATTGAAGACTCACATACACCAACTCATGTTATCCTGTTATATGTGGGTATACTTCCTGTTAATAGGAATTTTTAGTAATCATGGCTAATATGTGGGTATACTTCTTGTTAATAGGAATTTTTAGTCGTTCATTTCCTAACCACATTCAAATAAGGGATATGCTTTAAAAATAGAGTTGTTATAAAATTAGATGAACATTCTATTACATTATAATAATGATGATGTGGAGGAGGTAAAAAATGGTGATGATAATGATTTAAATGATGATGTTTTGGAAATTAGTTTCTAAGGAGTAATGAACTTATGAAAAAAGGCTTCTAAACACAGATCAAGTCCATATAAACTCTTGGTAACACGTTATCTAAGATTTCTTATTCTACATTTTGATATATACTCTTATGATGAATGCTTAAGATTCATGTTAGTTACTAAAGACTGTTTCATCCTTAACTGATAGTTTTATTATTTTGAGTTTCTGGATTTTTATTTGTTTATTACCAAAAGAACTAACAAATGTCTCCCAAACACTCTTGCATAAATTATTTTACTAAATCCTTACAGCAGATATTATGAGTGTATTTGGAGCTTTATGATTCTTAGCACAGGCAAGAAAAACTGAGTTATAAAGGAGGTACAGGCAAGAGCACAGGTGATGTTGTAGGTACTGTCAAGGCAAACATTTCACTAGAAAAAGTTAAACAGAGGAGAAGACTTTATTTAAAGTTATTGCAATACAGGAGAGAAACTAAAGCTCTGTCCAAATTCAACCCCTTTTAAAACCAAAGCTGTGAGAAATGTTAAAAGCTGGAATGGGGCTGGAGGGTCATAGATTGTCTGTATTTGCTAATTTGCCTTACCCTAAGAACACCTAAACTTTGCCTTATCTTCATGACAAGAGGTAGTTACACAATTTGGAGGACAAGCTGCTATGAATTGAAGCTCCACAGAGCCTGGGAGATAGAGGTGGTATCTTCCTTGAAGATGTATTTTAAAAGGATGACTATAGGTTTTTTTGAGAAAGAGAAACTTTTGTTGTAAAACCATCACAAGTCTTTTTAAAATATTACATATAAAAATGGCAGAAAAAGAATTTACAAGTTTTCTAAAGTAAATACACTAAGTAAGGGAAGGGAATGAAATCTGTAGTTAGGCTACTGGCTCTGTAAGCGACAGGGTGGGGCAGAGCAGAGGTCAGGGCCCCAGGTGCAGGAAGACTGTCTAAAATTTAGTCATGCTGCAGGAAATGTTGAGGCCATCTTGGTCGGTATACATTATCTACACATTTTCTATACATCACCATAACAAACTTATGAGATAGATATTATTTTCTTTCCAATTCTTAGATAAATTTCGGTAAATACAAGATTCAAATGTATTTTTTAAATTTGCATTGTATTTCCCTAAGCAGAAATTTTTTATTAATATAAAACATAGCTCTCTGGATTTTTATGTTTCCATTTTCTATTGCGTACGCTATCTAGAGCTAAATTAAGAATCCAGGGAAAAAATGAGACATTAATAGACTCTAAAAAGCTGTACAAGTTGTAAGAGAAATTCGAAAGGTTAAAGATCAAAGACCTTGTGTTTTCAAATTGCACATTATCTATACCGAATCATTATACTAATGAGTTTCTACTGCAGAGTTCACATTTATTTTTAAAAAGGACTTTTCACATTACAAATCTAGAGTTAAATTTTACTAATGCATTTTTCCCCTTTGGAAATAGCTTTAACTCATTAAAGCTGTGAAGACATTATTTCCTAAAGTCGTCTCTCTTTAAACTGATGATTAAAAAAAAAAGTGACAGAAAATTTACTGTAATGTGAAAAGTTCATATCTAGACATACTTTACCACTGTTATATTACCTTACATGGAAGGATATGTTCCACCTGTAGCTCAGCTTATACCTTTTCCATATATATAATACTGAGATTACAGTGGACTCACCAGGACTTAAACTCACCTCTCATTCTAAACCATAGAGGCTGTCCTCTGGTGTACACAGCGAAGTTTAATGCTTTCAATTACTATTAATGACATAAGCTTTCTTCTTATGTTTGGCTATTTGTTAATATGTAAATCTAAAACTTAGTCTGTTTGAAAGAGAATTTGGACTCAGAAACCTTCATATCTGTGACTACTACCTTTAAGTATCCCACTGAGGGATTTTTGCAGAAATATGGAACTTCATGGAAATGATTTAGAGAATCAGTTGTCTGGTACGATCTCCTATATTAAGCCAACTGGGAAAATAAAGATAATATATCTACTTGTCTTACATTTTACAAATAGTACAACAAAAAATCTTAAACCACATTTGCTTTTATGACTCCATGTTGTATATGATTTCCAGGTTTATTACTTCACAAATAATTTGAAATCCATATGCAGGTAAGAGAAAATTATTCCAGTTTCAAACGTTCAGGTGCAACCAATATGAGTCTTCCTGGAATCAACAGTTCAATAAAAAGGCCACTGCACTTATTTGATTTCATTATGTCAATACTCACTACAACTTTCATTAAAAATGAAAACTTATGGCATGTAATTAGAGAAACCAATTTTTCCCTTGTATCTGGTATACCAAATTTCCAACTCTTGTTTTTCTCTAACAAGTTAGCAGTTATGATCCTGTTGTGGGAGTTGATGATGTCAACAAGAGAGGCATCTATTTAGAAATCTAAGATATTAGGCTATCTGGAAACCTCATCTTAAAATCAATTGTTCCATTTGTTATTTCCTCTACCAATTAGATTCCAAAATTATTCAGAAAGACACTCACTCATAATCTTGTCTCTGATGGCTTATTTTGGCCCGACAAGCTAACTCAGTTAATTTTCAAGAATATTATACTAATAATTATTTCACTATTACCTCTCTGCCAAGCAATATACTAGGAATTAAGGTTAATAAAAGAAATATAAATTACGGATATGGCATTCCAAAATAAGTTACCTATCTCAGGTCTTCTCTGCTTAGATTTCCTTTTGGTCTGGCCCTGAGCTTCCCTCATGTTCTATAGTCCCTATCTGTATTTGCATACTTCCTGCTCAGCCTTTAATGGGAAAATAATATTATTTATCTTGTGATGATAGAAACTCCTTTAACTTTAGCATCTACTCTTTGGGAGAAAATCTTTGCTCCTTCTGAGAAATTTAACTCTAGTTCTTCTTTTGGATGTGAATATGTTGGAATTTTCTCAGTAGTCATATCCAGAGACATTCTACCAATAATTATGCTGTAATTATTGTTATGATTGTTTAAAAATATCTCTTCAGGCTGGGCACTGTGGAGGCAGGAGAATAGCTTGAACTTGGGAGGCAGAAGTTGCAGTGAGCCGAGATGGCGCCACTGCACTCTAGCCTGGGTGACCAAGTGAGATTCTGTCAAAAAAAAAAAAAAAAAAAGAATCCCTCCAGGTTATTTTAAGGGTTAGGTTCATTCTTTGTACTTTTCAATGCCACAGTGTACTTTCATGTTGTAAAACAGAAAAGGAAAATGTCTATATTAGGTGAAATAAGTAACATCACATACCAAACTTTTATAGTTCTACAAGTCTTGTTCAATATTTTTTAAGAGAAGCAGAAACAATGGAATAAGTTCAGCAGAATAATAACAATATGTTCTCGTGGTTAAAATCCTACACTTATAACACCAAATCTTGGAAAGGATGTAGAACAATAAGAAATCATTCATTAGTGGTAGGAAATCAAAATAGTACACCCACCTAGGAAGAAAGTTTGGCTATGATCTAGCAATCACACTTCTAGTACTGACCAAAATGAATTGAAAACTTATGTCAACAACAAAAGTCTGAACACAAATATTTATAGTAGCTTTACTCACAATTGTAAAAAAATAGGAAGCAACCAAGAAATCATTGAAAAGGTGAATGGATAGACTGAGCATATTCGTGAAATGGGATATTCTTTATTGATAAAAGAAATGAGCTTTAAAGCCGTGAAAAGACATGGAGGAACTGAAGATACATATAGCTTAGTGATAAAATATCTTATAATAAGCAAATCTGAAAAGGCTACACTCTGTATGATTCTAACTATATGACATTTTGGAAAAGGCAAAACTGTAAAGACAGTAACAATTTCAGTGGTTGCCAGAGATAGAGAAGGTGGTGATAAGCTTGGAGATGAATAAACAGGTATAATACAGAGTATTTTTAGGGTAGTCAGACTAATCTATTTCATACAGTAATGAAAGATACATGACTTTCTGGGTTTGTCAAAACCCACAGAATTGCAACACACAGAATGTTCCTTAATATAAATCATAGATTTTAGTTAATAAAAAAGTATCCATATATGTTTATCAGTTGTAACAAATGTACCTCACTAACTCAAGATATTAATAAGGGGAATTGTGAACATGGGTGAGAGCGATTATATGAGAAATGCCTGTACAATCTGCCCAACTTAATGAAAATCTTTAAGTGCTCTAAGAATCTCTAATGGCTTGTTTTAAAAAAATAAATATTTATAAACCTAGTAAAATATGTACAGGACTTACATGGTGAAAACTAGAAAACACTAACCTAAATAAATGGACTTTGATTATGAATTGGAAGTCTCGATATAGTAGAGATGTCATTTCCTTCCAAATTGATATGCACATATAACACAATTTCTATTAAAATCTCAGCAAGACATTTTATATATACAAACGTAATTATTTTAAAATGTATGTGGAAAAAGAGAACCAGAATAGTTAAAACAATTTTGAAAAAGGAACACAAAGTTGGATAAATCTATGTACCCAATTTCAAGACTCTATATGTAGTAACAGTAATTAAGGCAATGCTCACGTTGTTTTGAGGAAGGGGAGACACAAGCATAAATGTAACACAATAGAGTATTAAAAAATAAAGCCATGCAACTCTGTCCACTGATTTTTGACAAATGTGCAAAAAAATTTAAATGGAGAAACTAAAGCATTTTCAATTGGACATCTATAGGCCAGAAAAAACTAACTCAACTCTCAACTTAAGTCTTTCTCCTTATTAAAGAAAATATCTCAAAGTGGATTATGGATTTATATGTAAACTGTATAATGAAGAAAAAAGAATAAGAAAGAAAAGAAAGGACAAAATCACAATGATGCAGGACTAGGAATTTAAAGTGTTCTTAAACTGGAAACAAAAAGCACGATCAATAACATGGGAAAAAATGATAAATTTGGCTACATTAAAATTGAAATATTTTGCTCTGCAAAGGACCCTGTCAGCAGATTCAATGATGAATACTAGCTGGAAGAAAAGTGTTGCAAACTCTGTGTCAACAAAAGACTTACATGCAGAATATATAAAGAACGCTCCAAACTTAACAGGTAAAGAAATAGAAAGTAGGCAAAATAAATTATCAAACATAGCACCATGGTATATGGTATATGGTACCATATACAGATGGTAATTAAACATAAGAAAAATATACTGAATATCATCATTTATCAGCCATATTAAAGCCACAATAAGATATCGGTGTGCACAAATTCAGCATTACTGAAATAAAAATAGGGACATTAGCAAATGCTGGTGATGATGCCAAATAACCACATAAGTTATGCTTTCCTGGGTGGAATCTAAAATACTATAGGTGCTCTGAAAAACAATGTGGCAATTTCTTAAAAAATAAACATGTAACTATTAAGACAGAGTTAGTGAACTTCTAGGCACTTATTGAAGGAAAATAAAAACTAATTTTCACACAAAACGCTGTAATTGAATGTTTATAGTGGCTTTCTTTGCAATAAATAGCCAAAAATAGGAAAAACTCCAAGATGTTAAGCAAATCGCAGTATATCAAGACCCAGGAATACTACGAAGGTACAAACAGCAATTAACTAATTATACACACAAAAACCTGTATGAATCTCCAGAGAATTACGCTGAGTGAATAAAAAAGCTATTCCTCAAAATTGTATGGTTGCATTTGGCATGATTACACCTATTTTGAAAAGACAAAAATACAGAAATAGAGAAAAAATTAGTGGTTGCCAGGCAAAAAGGAAAAGCTAGATGTAGGAGGGAAGTGGGTTTAATTATAAAAGTATAACATGTGGGCTCCTGTCTTGATGGAGATGTTCTGTAGCTTGACTTTCTCAATGGAAATATCCGGGTTGGGATATTGTACTATAATTTTGCAAGATTTTGTCATTAAGAGAAATTTATAAATAGAAACACCTGCCCGTTCTATATTATTTCTTACAACTGCATTTGAATTTATAATTTAATTATAATAAACAGTTAAAATAGAAAAAAATGGAAATACCCAGACCTCAAACACTAAACTACTGATAAAATTAAGAACACTTATTAAAAAGTATATGTATTGAAAACTGAGAATTGTCATACAACATCATGAGCGATATAAAAAAGTGATTTATGTATTATTTTAATATCTTTAAGTTGTGATTTTTTAAGAATATAAAAAAGTGAAAATTTTTTCAACCTTAAAGTATTTTACTGTTAGATAGAGAAGCATTCACATATATTTGGAACAAAAGTGAGACTCCAAAGTCCGGGAATTTGAATGAACTCTATGTGCAATAGTTTAAGAATTTAAACTGTCTAGTAAAAAGGACAGAGACATCAATGCCTCAAGATTATTAATATGATTTGATATATTTTATTAATATCATCAACAATCTATCAGTATAAGGGCTAATATTTAATACGAAACATAGAGTTAACTGATATTATAAGCAAAATAATTCCTAAAAAAATTTATATGTGTGTACATGAATATGTCTATTTGTGATGCTAACACTATAAATTAAAAATTTATATTGAGAAATATACATTTTGATATTCCAAATATAGACAACATTTAGGATAATGTTACTTATTAGAAAGTATGTGAGACTTGTCATTTTAATTAAAAAAAACACTCGATTAAGTAATATTTGTGATAAGCTGAAATCTGAACAATTTCTACGAAATTTGGAAATATAAAATAACTAACATTTTATAATGTAGTTAAAGTTAATTTATTCAAACTATAAATGTTATTTGACTACTCAGGAATGTTACACTCTTAAGTTAATTGATGATGAATGAGAAAATAAAAAACGAATTAATACAGTAAAACTGTAAATCCTGCTGGGTGCGGTGGCTCATGTCTGTAATCCCAGCATTTTGGGAGGCTGAGGTGAGTGGATCACCTAAGGTCAGGAGTTCAAGACCAGCCTGGCCAACATGGTGAAACCCCAACTCCACTAAAAAAAAAATTACAAAAGTTAGCCTGGCATAGTGGCTTGCACCTGTAATCTCAGCTACTCAAGAGGCTGAGGCAGGAGAATCACTCCAGGAGGCAGAGATTGCGGTGAGCTGAGATCACACCACTGCACTCCAGCCTGGGCAACAGAGCAAGATTCTGTCTCAAAAAAAAAAAAAAAAAAAAAAGCTGTAATTGATTTTAAAATATTTTTAAAAGTTTAATTACCTGTTTGTAAATGAACTTTATGTTGCTTAAAGTACCCTTAAATGTAACTATTAATACTTGTTTGATATATAAATGCAATGGCATAATTTGTATGCTAGATTTAGAAGTTTACTGAATAAATCATTTTACTTATAATTTTAATATTAGATATTAAACTTTAAAATATCAAGAGATTTCTGAATATTCCTCTCTGAATACACATACACATTCACACACACAAAACACATATATAACAGAGAAAAAAAACCCTCTATCATATCATAGCAAATGGAATACCAGAGAAAGCTCCGTGAAGGAAAATACAGTTTAAAAACAAAATAACTCATGCTAACATACCAGGGGAAAAATAAAAGTAGGGTATAAAGCATACAAAGGATTAGTGATAATAAACTTTAGAAGAAAGAATAATAGCTAGGGAAACAGACTAAAAATCCCTGGGTGCTTTGTGTTAAAAGATAAGATTTTGAGATGAGATAATTTAAAAAATAAGCCTGATGAGACAAAATGAACTTGGATAAATTAAAGACACAAGGCAAAGTTCAAGAAAACGGGATTAAACAACTAATACGTAATACATAAATTACAAACAGAATAGACTTCTTGATAATTAAATTATTGAGACCGAAAACATATTAAGATAATTATAGTGACTACAGAATAAAAAGAGATAAAATAATTAAATTGATATTTCAATGCATAGGTAGAACAAAAATATAAAATATTTTCATATTTGAGAAATCTAGAGAACTCCCCTAATGAAAATGTAAAAATTTCCACGAATGAAATAGTTTTCTATTATTTCAAAGTGGATTTTTTTTCCTACCATTTTTTCTTTCTTCTCCAGCAAAATACCTAATAGTTCATTATCTGTGGTTTTTGAAACTGGTTTTCAGGAGCTAATCATCTATTAAATATCATTTTTAGTTAAATGTACTGAATATATTTGGTTTCAGTATTTTGAAGAGTGTTATATAATGCAGTTGTATTTATCTATATTTTTATCAAACAAAAATTTAAAATCTTACTTAAAATATTTCTCTCTACTGCAAAATGATATATCTGTCATTCCATTCCTAAAGTTTTAAAAGTTTAACTTTCATATTTGCTTTTCAAAATCTTTGTGAACAGATTTTTCTGTGTAATGTGAAAAAAAGATGCAATCTAAAATTAGTTGTCTCAGCACTACATTATTTTATTATCCTATGAAGATAATTATACCATCAGTGCAATATTACATTTTTGAGTCTTTCTTTCTAGCCCTTATATTTTTACTACACTTTACTGTCTTGCATTGTCTAGAATAAACATTCAATAAAGAATAGAATGAGAGAGAGTTGGTTATCTTCTAGTGCACTTGATTTTTAAAAGAATGCTTCTGACTTTCTAATATTAAACATGGTAATTACACTAGGTTTGAAGTAGGTATTCATTATTCAGTTTATAAAAGTTCTCTGCTACTCCTGGTTTATTAAGAGTTTTTTTGATTAATCATCATTGTACTTTATTGAATTTACATTTGTGATTTTAATGAAAGGATTAAATAGTATTTCATTTTAATCTTTTAGTACAGTGTAATTTCATAATAGATTTGCCAGTAGTAAACCAAACTTGTATGCACAGGATAAAATCAATTTATCAAAATGCACTAAATTTTTAATAATTTTATTCAATTTAGCAATACTGTCTTAAGATATTTTTAACCTATTTTCACATGTCAATTTAAACTAAAATTTTCCTTTTTTTGTGTAATCCTTGTCTGCTATTCTATATTAACAAAAAGCAAACCCCAACTATACAATGTAAAGCTGAGAATTAGACTCAAATATTGAGAAAAACCCTCTGGCAAACTTATCAAAAGCACATGGCACCATTAGATGAATTGGAAACCTGAAGTCTGAAGGCAACCATAGCAACAATAACAGCAACTAAAATCCAAATTAAGCTCAAGTCCTGAATGATAGACTCAATTCCCCATACAATTGCCTGAGATGATATGTGTCCATTTTCAGGTAAAAACACTATTTACCTGTTTATCTTGTTCTACATGAAATATATGTTATAGAATAACATTTATGAGATGTATGAAAATCAAAGAAGATTCAATCAATTATCAAGGGACAAAGTAAACAACTTAATAAGTGGAGAAGTTAAACAAAGTGATAGAACTATAAGAAAGGGATGTCAAAATAGCCATACCATACAAAGTAATTTACAGATTCAAAGCTATTCCTATTAATCTATCAATGACATTCTTCACAGAATTAGAAAAAACAATTTTAAAATTGATATGGAACCAAAAAAAGCCTGAATAGCCAAGGCAATTCTAAGCAAAAAGAATAAAGCAGGAGACAACACATTACCAAACTTCAAACTATACTACAAAGGCTACAGTAACCAAAACAGCATGATATTGTTACATAAACAGACATAGAGACCAATGGAATGAAATAGAGAACCCAGAAATAATGCCACACACCTACAACCATCTGATCTTCAACAAAACTGACAAAAACAAGCAATGGAGAAAGGACTCCTCATTAAGTAAATAGTACTTGAATAATTTCATAGCCATACATAGAATATGAAAACTAGATCCTTTCCTTATACCATATACAAAAATCAACTCAAGATGGATTATAGACTTAGATAAACTCAGAAGTAGAAAAATCATGGAAGATAACCAAGGGACACCATCTGGACATAGGACCTGGCAATGACTTTATGACAAGGATGCCAAAAGCAATTGCAACAAAAACAAAAGTTGACACATGAGATCTTTTTAACTAAAAAACTTCTGCACAGCCAAAGAAACTATCAACATAGTAAAAAGACTACTTATTAAAGTGGGAGGAAATATTTGCAAACTATGCATGTGACAAAGGTTTAATATCCAGAACCTATAGGGAACTTAAATTTATAAGCAAAAACCAAACAACCTCATTAAAAAGTGGACGAAGGACATAAACACACACTTTTCAAAAGAACACATACACGTGGCCAGTAAGCATATGATAAAATGCTCAACACTACTAATCATTAGAGAAATGCAAATCAAAACCTCAGTGAGATACCATCTCACATCAGTCAATATGGCTATTATTAAAAAGCCAAAAAATAACAGTTGGTGGTGAGGCTGTGGAGAAAAGGGAATGGTTACATAGAGCTGGTGAAAATGTAAATTACTTCAGCCACAGTAGAAAGCAGTTGGACAATTTCCCAAAGAACTTAAAGCAGAATTACCTTTTGACTCATCAATCTTATTTTTGGGTATATACCTAAAGGAATATAAATTGTTCTACCATAAAGACACACATACGTGTGTGTTTGTCACAGCACTATTCACAATAGCAAAGACATGAAATTAACCCAAGTGCCCAATCAATGGTAGACTGGATAAAGTAAATATGGTACATATATACCATGGAACACTATATAGCCATAAAAAGAATATCATGTCCTTTGCAGCGACATGGGTGGAGCTGGGTATCATTATCCTAAGTAAACTGATATAGGTACAGAAAACCAATACTACATATTCTCACTTATAAGTAGGAGTTAAACATTGAATATGTTTGGGCACAAAGAAAGGGACAACAGACATCAAGGCCTACTTGAAGTTTGAAGGTGGGAGGATGGTTAGAATCAAAAAACTATTGAGTACTGTGTTTATTACCTAGGTGATGAAATAATCTGTACACCAAGCCCCTGCAACATGCATTTTACCTATATAACAAACCTGCACATATATCCCTGAACCTAAAATAAAAGTTAAAAAAAGAAAGAGATGAATGAAAAAGCTCGAAAAATTACATCAAAAATGTATCCCTTAGATAGACTAATTATGTAACATAGCTGAAAAAAGGATTGAGGAATATGAATTTAGATCAATGAAAGTCACCCAAAATGAGACAAATAAAAGAAAACATGAAAAAAATACATAAATAAATAACAAAATTTCCAAGAGCTAGAGGATAATATCAAATTCTCTAGCAAATCTATTATCAGAATCCTAGAAGAAAAAAGAAGATGATACAGTTGAAGAGATAACAGATATTTTTTCATAAAATAATTAATTCTATTGAAAGGGACATCTAGGAAGCACTGAGAGAAAATTCCAAGCAAGATAAGTAGTACACACGCATACTCACATACATACACAAACATATAACGCACCCAAAGGTTGATTATATCATATAAACACTTATGGAAATAAAAATAAATACAAACTCGTGAAGGTACCCATGAAAAATGAAACATCACATAAAGAAGATGAAAACAGAAATGATTGACTTTCTGTCAGAAATAATGTTAGACAGAAGAAAATGAAGGGATATAGTTAATGTATTTGAAAAGAAAAAAAAAACTGTTCTTCCCAAATTCTATCTCCAACAAGATAATTTTTATAATTAGGAGAAAAACAGAGAACTTTTCCAACAAATCAAAACAAAAATTCAGTGCCATCACATCTGTGCTAAAATGATATTAAAAGAAGTTCTTCTAGCACAAAAAAAATTGGTATCTACATGAAGAAATGAAAAGTCTTGGAAATGACGTATAAAAAAAGAGAAATTAAAAAACAATTCAACTTTTAGTTTCATGGAGTACATGTGCAGGTTACATGAGTAAACTGTATGTCAGTAGTGTTTATTGTATGAATGATCTCATTACCCAGGTAGTGAGCATAGTACCTGATAAGTAGTTTTTCAATCCTGGCATCTCTCCTACCCACCCTCATCCAGTAGTCCCCACTGTCTATTGTTCACATCTTTACCTCCATGGGGACTCAGTGTTTAGCTCTCAGTTACATGTGAGAACATATGGTATTTGATTTTCTGTTTCTGTGCTAATTCACTTAGGATTATAGCCTCTAGTTGCAACTATGTTGCTACAAAGGATATGATTTCATTTCTTTTTATGGCTGCATATTATTCTATGTTGTATATGTGCCATATTTGCTTTATCCATTCCACTGTTGATGGGCATCTAGGTAGATTCCATGTCTTTGCTATTGTGAAGAGTACTGTGCTGAACATACAAGTTCATGTGACTTTTGATAGAATGAGTTATTTTCCTGTGGGTATGTATCAAGTAATGGGACTGCTGGGTTGAATGATAGTTCTGTTTTAAGTTCTCTGAGAGATGTCCAAGCTGCTCTCCACAGTGGCCGAACTGATTTACATTCCCAGCACCAGTGTATAAGCATTCTCTTTGCTCTGTATATTTGCCTACATGTGATATTTTGTGACTTTTTAGAAATGGTCATTCTGACTGGTATAACCTGGTATCTCATTGTGGTTTTGATTTGCATTTCTCTGATGTTTATTAATATTGAGCATTTTTCACGTATTTGTTGGCTGCATGTATGTTTTCTTTTGAAAAAGGTCTGTTCATGTATTTTCCAAATGTTAAAGGTGTTATTTGTTTTTTGCTTATTCAATTGTTTAAGTTCCTTATAGATTCTGGATAGTAAGCCTTTGTTGGACACATAGTTTGTGAATACTTTCTCCCATTCTATACAGTATTTTTTCTGTTGATAATTTCTTTTGATGTGTAGAAGCCCTTTAATTTAAACAATTCCCCTTTGTCAAGTTTTTTTTGTTGTTGTTGCCATTGCTTTTGGGCACTTAGTAATAAATTCTTTGCCAAGTCCAATGTCCAGAATAGTTATTTCCCACATTTTACTCTAAAACTTTCAGAGTTTTATATATTCAATGTAAATCTTTAATTCATTTTGAGGTAATTTTTGTGTATGATGAAAGTTAGGGGTCAAGTTTTATTTTCTGCCTATGGTGAGCCAGTTATCCCAGCATCATTTACTGCATAGGGAGTCCTTTCCTCATTGCTTACTATTGTCAACTTTGTCAAAGATCAAACGGTTGTAGGTGTGCATCTTTATTTCTGGGTTTTCTATCCTGTCCCATTAGTCTATGTGTCTGTTTTTATACCAGTACCATATAGTTTTGATTATTGTAGCCATGTAGTATAGTTTAAAATCAGGTAGTGTAATGACTCTAGTTTTGCTCATTTTGCTTAACATTGTGTAAGATTGTTATTTTGAAAAAATAATGAAAGTTCTTTTATCTAATGTTCGACATTTCATCATTAATCAGTAGATAATCTAGAACAATGGGTGTAAATGGCATTTTAAATAGGGAGAAAAATTGGGGAAGCTTATAAGACAAATCTACATCTATCTGAAAACTACATCAATTGGTGATAAAAATATAAAGAAAAATAAGTAAATAAAATATATATTTTAAAAGTAGAACAAATGCACTTACAGATGTTGAGGTAATTAACAGAAAAACTAAAAAAAAATGTTTAAGCAGCTTTATCTGGGTCAAAGGCCTCTGAGGCCTCGCAAATTTGCTTCTTCTTTTAAGTAGTTTGTTCTATTTAAATTTTTCAAACTATATTCAAGTAGTACTTAGGTTTAAGATAAGTAACTTATCTAAGTTACTTTATTTTAAAAAATGTGTATATTAGGTATTCTAGCTCAAATAATTAACAATTATAAACAGAAAAGTAATTATCAAACCAATAGTGATGATTAAAAGAATAATAAAAATACTCACTAAACTAAAAAGAAAGCAGAAAAAAAGAAAATATGCAATAACTAAATATTACAAATTTTAAAATTTATGTTGGTATATTTAAATCTAATCATAAAATAACTTTTATTTTTACTTATGCATTAGTGTAAGTTTTTAAATCAAAAGATAGATATTATCAAACTAGGTAAAAAAGGAAGAGACACACATGTGCTCTTTATAACAAATCCACCTTAAATCTAAATGTATAGATAGGTTAAATGTAAAATAAAAATGTTAGTTGTGTATTGACATCTCATTAAATTTCTGTATGTCTCTAAATGTCCTCATTTTCACTTCATTTCTGTATGACTTTTTTGATGTTTGCAGATTCTAGGTTGACAGTTTTTGCTTATTTTTTTTGTTTGCTTTGTTTATTTTTTCTCTCACTCTGCTGTTTCCTCACTTTTCTTGTTTTTGGTGAGAAATATGCAGTTATTCTTATTTATACTCTTTTGACGTAACATGAAATTTTATTCTAATGCTCCTTTTAAATTTTTAAATTTATCACTGGTTTTGAGGAATTTATGATGTGGCTTGTGATAGGTCATATTCCTTGAATTTTGATTTTGTAGAGCTTGTTAGATATGTGGCTTAACAGTTTTAATCAAGTTAAAAATCTTTAGCATTCATTTTTTAAATGTTGTTAATATTTTTACTTCTTCTTTTCTTCAGAATCCCCACTATGGATATATTAGGTACTCATTTGACACCTGCTAGAGTTCACTAATGTCATCTTCATTTTGAATTGTTATATATAATTTTGGATGATTTATATTATTATATTTTTACGTTTTTTTTTTCTTGCATAACAGCTACTCTTTGGTAAATCAACTTGAGAACAGTTCAATCAATGCAATTTTAATCTCAAGACATTTAATATGTGTCATTTTAATAACTTTTAAATATTTAACTTTTTGAACATTGGGATGCAGTTATAATATGTATTTTTGTCTCCTAATTTTTATATCTGTGTCAGTTCTGGGTCAGTTTTGGCTGATTGATCACTCATTTCATTGAAGATTATATTTTCCTGGTGCTTACACACGGTAATTTTTGCCTGTATGCTAGAACTCATAGATTTTGCCTTCTTGGGCACTAGATATTTATAAATATTTTTGAACTTTGTTCTGGATGCAGTTCTCTACTGTGTCTCTCTGATCCTTTAAGTTCATGCACTACAAATTTGTTAGGTGGAAGCAGTGCAGCATTTAATCTAGATCTAAATTGACCTCACTGCTAAAGCAAGATCCTTTAGAGTAATCTATGCAATTCTCAATGACTTAGAAAATTTCCTGCTTGGCTGGTGGGAACTAGTTATAATTTCCAGCGCTGTATAAGTCCTAAATACTGTTCCTTCTTTTGCCAGCCTCAGATGTTTTCTTCACTACCTGTACTAGCCAGGTATTTGTTGAATAGTCTAGGGGATCTCTCTGCATATCTCTGCAATTTTCTTAATTTCAGCTTTATCCTTTCTAGTACTCAGTCCTGCCTTCACTTCCTTGAAGTTTTGACTTTGTTTTCGCACATCAGGGAAATGTTTGGACTCCATGTTGCTTACCCTGTCTTCAGGCAGTAAGTGGGTGGTGGCGGCAATTGAAGGCTGACCTCATGTGTTTCCAATGTCTTAGAGATCACTGTTCTTTATTTCCTAATACACTGTGTTGGAAATCTATTGTTTTACATTCTTGTCCTGTTTGTTGTTGTTGCATGTAGGAGAATATGACTGATCCCTGTTGCTTGAAAAAGGCAAAAGAACCAACTAGACATACGGATATATTAAGAAAACGTTTTCAACAGTAGAACTCACTTTTTGAGAAATACTGAGGAGGACACTATAGCTGAGGTAGAGAGAAAACAAAGCTTGTAAAGTCACAGGAGAGAGGCTGAGAGATTTAAGTGGTGGGTAGATCATATTAAATATTGCAAACCATTGTAAAGATGCTGGTTTTAAACTGAATTATTTGGGGAATCACTGTAGAGTTGTGAAATGATTAATGAGATGATCTGAAATAAGATTTGAATGAATAACAGACCACAGTATGACAAGGGTAAAAATATGAAAGCTTAGGGGGTTTTGAAAGTAATACAGGAGAGAGATAATGGTAGCTTTTTCCAGGGTAATAGGCTAATGGCAGTACAACTGAGGAGAAATGGGTGGATTCTGAATATATGTTAAAATATTTGTAATATGGATCATGAAGGACTAGATGTGAGATGTTAAGAAATAGATTGAAACAAGGATGAGATGTTAAGAAATAGATTGAAATAAGGATGAATTCAAGGATTTTGAGCTAAAACACTGGCAGGATGAAACTTCTCTCAACTGAGATTGAAAATGTTCAGAAAGGAGCAGGGTCTTGGGCAGAAGACCTGGAGTTTAATGTTATTAATGATGAGATGTACAGTAGATGTCAATATGAAAATGCTCATTAGGAAGATGAATATATGCATGTGAATTTATGGAAAGAAGTCTCAGCTCAAAAAAGAAATTTGAGAATCATCAGTATATGAAGGGTATTCAAAGCCATTATCTTGAAAATGATCTTCAAAAAAGTAAGTTTACAAGAAAAAATTGAGCCATAGGTAGCTAAAAATTAGCAGGTTAATAAGAAGATCAGAAATTAGCAAAGGAGACTGAGAAGGATCAATTATCAATTGGCATGTCTTGTGGGAGAAAAACCAGGAAACAATGGTTTAATGGCAGGTCAGTGAAGAAAGGGTTTACAAGAAAAAAGAGTGATCAATTGTGCCTTATAGTGCTGGTAGATGAAGTCAAACAATCAGTGAAGACTGAACATTTAATTTTTTATTATGGGGACCATTGATGATCTTGGCATGAGTTCTTTCAGTAAAGTGGTAGGCACAAAATTGGGAATGTTTAATACAAAATTAGAATAATTGCCACTTTCAGCAGTGACAGCATGATTGGATTTGGACTAATCGATTCACTAAAAATATATATGATTAAAAAAATTTCTTAACAATAGCTTAGAATAAACATGGCAGCCTGACTTGAGCGATTAAATTCCTGGAGCAAAGAATACACATTGCAGAAACCTATGATCTGAGCAAAATTTCCCCTCAAAGCATTGACTGACTCCTAAAGTACACACGTACAAAGAAAATCTCCTAGAAACCAGGAAAAAAGCAGATTTGAGGTGTCTAAAAGGCTAAGTGGTCATTTCACGTATCTCACGGAGAAGAGGAAAAGGTGACTTTAGAAATATCCACATTTATACCAGTGAACAAAAGATGAAGACTATATTTTAAATAGTTTAAAATATAGGTAATGTGACAAAAATATTTAACATACCTGTAATTAGAGTCATAAAATGACAGAAGAGAGAATAAGATACAATTTTAAAGAGATAATTAAATTTTTTTCCCAAAGCTGATTAAAAGTATCCAAAGATTCAGAATGCTCAGCAAGCCCAAGTGATAGACATAAATAAAACCATACATAGATACAATCAAACTGCTGACAAAACAGATTCAAAGCGGGGGAAAGTTTTAAAGGCACCAGAAGCACACATATCACAGCAGACACAATATTTTCAAAAGAAAACAAATTAGATGGACCTGACTCAAATCTGGAGACGAGAAAACAGTTGGTTGATGTATTTAATATGATGAAAGGATATGGTTCTATAATTGTTAATATATATATATATCTAAATCTGTGTCATCTATGTAAATAAATGAAAGTCACATTAAGAAATAGATTTACAAAAAAAAAAAACACAAAAATATTTGTTATTTAAAGGCCCGCAGTTAAGGAAATACTGCAGGGAGTTTCTTAGGCCAAAGTAAAATTATAGTAAATAGAGCATGTGGATGCAGGAAATATGGAGTAATGGAAAGTCTAACAAGTAGCAAGTCAAAATTAATGCTAATTTCATCAAATAATTATAACAAGATTTTATGAGTGTATATATTTGAATTGGAGATGGAAACACAATAAAACAAAATACTCCAGAATTTCAACACCTATACTCTGTCAAAAGATCCTCACATTTTTTATGTACTACTAAAATCATTTACTATAGATGCTAAGTGAGAAACACTAATTATGATCTCTAGAATAATCTCTAGAAAATATAGAAAATAACAATTGTACAACTTGAAAAGCTCAAGGGGAAATGCATACTCACACAACTCCTTGATTAATTCATAAGTATGCAAGAAAAGAAAGGAAAAGGGGTCCAAAATACACATGAAATAAATAGAAAAATACTAAAATTAAAACGTTATTAAGCTATTAGTTATTATATTTAGAATTTGTTTTTAAATGTAATTAAATTATTTTACAATAGTATGCAATCATTTCCAGAGTAAGCATAAAGTATAGTAAGACAAAATATAATAAGGGTAACTATTCATTTAAATTTAGAAGCTAAATATGTTTACAAAAATTGGGCAAGGTATTAAATGTTGTATGAGAGAAAAGAAAAAGAAAAAACAAAAATAAACCTTGTATAAGCACAAATATTTCACGATGCAAAATTATCAAAAATATCACCTGTTAGTAGACTAAAGCAATCTCTAGTACTTTTGTTAAATGTGACATAACACACTTTAGTTACTACATCTAATTTAATGTACAGCCACTTTTTGTTCTATTCTCCCTTCTATTAACAAAAATGAATGTATAATAAGGCCACTTGCAGGGCCACATCTCTCATATAGTATCTTTTATACATGCCTTCCAATAATGCAAAATTATAATGAAGGTATATAAAGTCTACGATTGTCTGGCAAGGTTAAGACAAAAAACAGGAGTGATGTAAGTAAGAGGCAATTATAAGGTGTTTTATGAAAAAAATACATTTTAACTGTATTCCTAATTAGATACTATCCCAGAGGAAGAATAAGATAACATACATTTAGATCATTTTTCTTGGAGAAATATAAATCAATAAATAATGTTTGTATATCTATAACTTAAATATTTAAAGTTTTTTGAGTAGTTGCAAATAGAGCTGGTCTTGCGCACCATATGTCCCCAAAAGTATTTTCTGACAATTTGCACTTCCAAAGGAACTTTTAAAATATATAATTGCATATTCAGGAAAGAACTATTGTTTTATTCTACTTACAAAATAATCCATTCTGAAAACTGAGAGGTTAATCTAACCCAATTCTCACTGATTTGGAATATAAAAGTTACTATTTTGTCACAGTTAATAAATATTTAATACATATGACCTGTTCCTTTTCCTAGCTTGAGGTATTTAGATTTTATAATTAAGGAGGATGCAATGAAGGTAAAACTCAGACTCTATATACTTTTTTGGAAATCTTTATTTTCTGTTTTCATACCCTTCTTCCTCTCAACCCTCAGAATTATAGATAAATACATAACAGGTGAAGTAAGAAATGTCTATGTTGATATCTGATGGGTTTGTCAATAAATTTAAAAATTACAGATATAATTTGTTAAGTGACAGACATGTAGATATTAATCATTTCTGCAGAAAATGTAAAGAGCTGTTTTTATGCTACAATATTTTGATAAATGGCTAAGTCACTTCCAGTCTAAATGTTCATTTGTACTTGGCACTTAGACATATTAATTTTGTGTCAGGGAGGTGTATGGTCACATAAAATAAATTATATGTAAGACCATCATATTCTTTCTTGTGGAAATTTATAATCATTAGGAAGAGATAATTAAGGAATGACTATTTCCTGGACTGTATTCTATATTTGGGAATTTCTATTTTTATTTTTAAAATGTGATAAACAGTTTAGCTAAATTTAATTGGTCATCTAATTGAAAGTAAAACTAATAATAAATATAAATATACATATTTATACTTTATAAAATTTCATTTTATTACTGTCAATGAAACATTCATATTAATTTGTGAAATGTCTTTCATAAATTGTTATCTATAAATATAGATACATTATGTTACTAACAACAGATCAAAATCCTTCAAGTAACTCTTCTGGTGAATGCATATCGAGAAAAACCAAGTTTTGAAAACCAATAAAATGATTTATATGCCCATGCAGCCATTTATTATTATGTACTGAAAAATTAATGAACTGAAATACATAGTCATATAGCATGCTATATTTTAAAGAATACTAAGTGTAAAAAAGAATGGTAATAGATTAAATGAAAGACAAATTTTTTTATTCAAAAGGAGATTACCTGACAAAGAAATGATATTACCATAGACTGGTGATTTGCTATAAAATTATTTTCTTCAAGGTAACAGAATTAATTCATGGCTATAAATTCTTATAAGAGACACATATAAAGGCAAATATTAGGTTTTTGATTTTTAATGTTAACTAGCATTGTCTGATAGACCAGCTATTTTGCATAGTCATAGATAGTTATCTAACAATAAACAACAATTACGGGTAAAAATTATGTATTCATCTATATAAATGTCTATGCATCTATCAATCAGTCAATCGTCTACATATCTCATCTGTTTTCTATACATCTGTTTGTCAACCTATATTATTTGGTAAAAAATGAAACAAAGCTAAGGCAAAATATGATTAGAATAGCTTTCCCAACATATTCTTATTCATTGTATCATATGTTTATTTTATTAATTAAACATAACAATACTTTATTTTAAAATTGATTTTTATTTATTTATTTATTATTTCCATAGGTTTTTGGGGAACAGGTGGTGTTTGGTTCCATAAGTTCTTTAGTGATTTTTGAGATTTTTGTGCACCCATCACTCGAGCAGTAAATAGGGTACCCAATTTGTAGTCTTTTATCTCTCACCCCCCCCCAACCTTTCCCCAAGTTTCTAAAGTCCATTATATCGTTCTTAGGCCTTTTCATCCTAATAGCTTAGGTCCCACTTGTGAGTGAGAACAGACGATGTTTGGTTTTCCATTGCTGAGTTACTTCATTTAGAATAACGTTCTCCAATTCCATCCAGGTTGCTGCGAATGCCATTATTTTGTTTCTTTTTACGGCTGAATAATATTTCATGGTGTGTGTATGTGTCTATGTGTGTCTGTGTGTGTGTATATAAAACATATAGCATTCCACGGAATACATATATCACATATATTATATTATATACGTGTGTGTGTGTGTGTGTGTGTGTGTGTATATATATATATATGTAGACTCTGGATATTAGTCCTTTGTTGGATGTATAGATTGTGAAGATTTTCTCCCATTCTGTGGGCTGTTTACTCTGCTGATTGTTTCTTATGCTGTGCAGAAAACTTTTAGTTTAATTAATTTCCGCCTATTTATCATTGTTTTTGTTGCATTTGCTTTTGCGTTCTTGGTCATGATGTCTTTGCCTAAGCCAATATCTAGAAGGTTTTTTGCTGATGTTATCTTCTAGAATTTTAATGGTTCCAGGTCTTAGATTGAAGTCCTTAATCCATCTTAAGTTGATTTTTGTATAAGGTGAGAGATGAGCATCCAGTTTTATTCTTCTGCATGTGGCTTGGCCATTATCCCAGCACTATTTATTGAATAGGGTGTCCTTGCCCTACTTTATGTTTTTGTTTGCTTTGTCAAAGATCAGTTGGCTTTAAGTATTTGACTTTACTATTCTGTTCCATTGGTCTATGTACTTGTTTTTATATCTGTCCATGTTGTTTTGTTGACTATGGCCTTGTAGTATAGTTTGAAGCCAGGTAATGTGATGCCTCCAGATTTGCTATTTTTGCTTAGTCTTGCTTTGGCTATGTAGGCTCTATTTTTGGCACTCATTAGACGTCGAATTTTGTTCTCATATACTACTAAACATTTATTTCTTTACAGAAAATATTTACTTTCTATAAAAAGAGATAAATCATGGAGACACAGAAA
The DNA here is from genome assembly GCF_009828535.3 of Hylobates moloch. NCBI lineage: Eukaryota > Metazoa > Chordata > Mammalia > Primates > Hylobatidae > Hylobates > Hylobates moloch. Next base: position 149,878,374 of record NW_026652279.1, read on the forward strand.
CACAATATAGTCACAAATAAAATGTTATAGGCAATATTTACAGATAACACATGCTAGAGACATTATGAAAAGGAAAGGATTATTTTATTCAAGAATCTGTTCACAGACTTGTGATTCAATAGAGATTTAAGAAAAGGATCAATGTGATAGTGAGAAAAATGTCAATAGGAAGCAATTGCTGGTGTTGGATAACTGGAGAAAAGTGTAGATATATTTAACATCAAATCATGATTAAAGAAATATAAACAGGGTTGCTTGACTAAAGTGGAGGACTCATGTAATTTGAATTCAAAAATTAACCTGTAAAATGTAAATACAAGGTAATACAAAGTGTAAATGTAAATGAAGCCCCAATTAGTTAGAGCTATGAGGAATGTGGTAAAAACTGGGCCTTATGCCAAGGCAAAGAATGTTTTCATCAGCCGCAGTATATTTATAAACATATTACAGTGCAAATATATTGGATTTGTAGAAGAGGAGAGATGGATGAAAAAAATTGAGAGGAAGAGCGGTTATGTGGGTGAGAAAATAAGCTAGATGTCAGTCTGATGTTCTGAGGCAGTCACAACAGAAATGCAAAAGACAGCGTAGATCAGACAAGCCAATGATCTGAACAGAAAAACCTGTGTATTTAAAGACTGTGAAATCCTAAAATATTCTTACAGGAGATTAGCATCATTAAGAGAAATCAGATACCCCAAAATGGGAAATATTCTGGAGGTTAAAATTTTGTTTGTAGACATGGAAAATGTCAATTAACGTAAATAGGGAAGTGTAGGGATAAAACTTCGAAGAAAATTAAGAGTGTTAATAGAGATATAGAAACTTTTGGAAATAATATTTATTTGTAGTTAACAGATGTAAGACATTTTTCAGAAATCGATTACACTTTTCAAAATTGTATACTGATCTCTAATTCTACATAGGAATGGTGTTTCTAAACATATTTATCTCTGGTGAATCAAGTAACTTTTAATATCCTTAAATAATAATGTGAGTAATAAGTAGATGTGCCACTACAGTTTTTTATACAAAAATTCTACATAAAATTTAAAAATATATGATGTAACTATCCCATGAAAGATAGTTTTGGTATTAGAAAAATTATCCAGAAGAATCTCCTGCTTATTCTCCTGTGTAATTCTTTTTGGATATAGCCTCATTCTACCTTAGAAAAAAAGCACAAACATTGACAGCAAAACAAAAGTGATCAGCAAAAGAGAATGGTGCCAGTAGTAAGTAAATTATTTAAAGCAACAATGGTAAGCTATTTTTTTAAACATCATGGTTGAGTACGCCCTTTCTTTCCTAATGTCTCTTCACAGCTGAACATGTTTACATGTTTAATCATGTAATATATCTTAATTATCTTCTTTTTTATATGCCCACTTAAATTAGAAAGTTATTCTTGAACCATAATTAACCTGAGTAATTAATGAGGTCAAAACAAAAATAACATCCATATTTATTTAGAGTGCTCACAAGCAGGCAGCCAGAATGTTTTAAATCTGAAAGAGGAGAATAGGAAATGGTCCTTTTATAAGAACTGTGTAATGCTCCACAAAATAGTTCCATGAGAAATTATTCTGAATTGCTGTAGAATAAGTTTAACACTGATTCAGGACCTTTGAATACCACTTAGGCACATATGCCAGTTTTGTTTCCCACCAACTCTTGTGTAGACCAAGAGCTCTTTGATAAATGTATTATGATTTTTATGAGCCTTTGCTTCCAAGATACATTATAATTTATGTTTTAACATGGGAAGCTGAAAGTTGAATAAAGTAATATTAAAATTTGTGTTTTACTTATTCTTTTTTTAAAGTTGTTAAGTTTTTTAAGTTCTATTGACTTCTTTAAAATAAGGTACTAGCACTAAATGGCACATCAGTATAAAACAAATATGTAGGGCATAATAATTGATCAATTGATGTTAGTCCTTTTCATCTCTGTGTACTCTTTGGAAAATACTTTTATTACTTATATTTTTCAAATCAAATAACGGACTCTGGTTGGTGTACAATCATTTCCTAAGTTTTAATTTTCTTTAATCCTATAAATAAATTACCAAGAAAGATTATCTCACAAACAAACATTAGGGAAATATTATGGAGTTTACAGAAAAGGAAAAATGAGTATATTCCTCAAACTATTCTCATGTTACTCAAATTAATTCTGACCCAGAATCATTCTACTTACGACTTTTTTTGTGAGCTGTGTAAGCAATTAAAGTTTAGCAACTTCATTACCAAAGGACCTGTTTTTTTGAACTATTACTTCTAGGAAAGGAAAACATATGCTTAACTCAAGCCCTGTACCAATTTTATTGTGGTAAACTTCCAAAATAATTACTTTCAATGGTGATTATAACATGTAAGCTTGATGGCATGAGAAACTGAAAATGGACTTCACATCTACAATAATGTCTTGGGAAAGTAAAAGCTAGAGTGTTCCATCAAAAGTGCTGTCATGTCACTGTTATCATTTTTAGAAGCTATCCTAACTGGAAATCTTTATTTGTATATTGAAAGTTCAACACATATCAATTGATTTAAAATAGTGTTAAAAGCCTGTGCCTTTACATAAGCAGTTATTAAGATAGAAGTGACAGTATACAGACAGTATATTCAGGAGCTGAACTATATCCAGTATATACCCAAAGATCTGTTTGATAAATAAATCATTCTGTGTATATCCCATAAAATGTGTGATAAGAGTGAATAACATGACCAGTCTTTGACCAAGCTTCCAAGCTTCATTTATACAAATTTGATTATTAACATTGAATCCCCATAGGGGGTTTCACAATTAAAACAATCATTGCAAGTAATTCCAAACTGAGGAAGAATTAAATGACCTATTTTTTGCTAATAACTTTTTAAAAAATGTGTACTAGCACAGCTACTCTTAAAGAGATCTCTATCAATTCTAAAGGAATAGAAAGTAAAGAAGCTAATTATAAAACTAAGAAAATGACCTTTGCCCCAACACCTCCACCTCATGCTCTACCATTATCAGTAATTACTTCTTCTGAAAAATAATAAAATTAAGTTTTTTTAACATATTTACTTATGGTACATAAGACTACTAACCATTAAACATGTTACAATGCTATAAAAATATCTGACATTTTTGTTATTCTTGGAAACAGTGGTCACTGTTACAGGAAAAACTCTGATTTTCATACTAAAATTTAGTCAAAGACCTACTGAAATTGTGACCATAACAAAAACACACATACATTAACGAAGTGTACAGTTAAAGGTGACTATATTAAGACAAATCCCTATAATATTGCATAAGGTATCCATCCTAGAATAAATTCAAATTAAAAACATTTCAAAAATAAACATAAGCTAGATTCAGACGTCAAAATAAACTAAATTAATCCATGTTTTTAAAGAACATTTATTTTGTAGATTATCTAAAAATACTTTAAACATTAAATCAATGATAAATTTGTATTGAATATGTATTTTACGTTATGTTAGATACTAGGCAATTCATGAGAGAAAAACAATTAGTTAAAAAAACACCTGATATTTATAAAGTCTTGAGAGTACCAAGGAGACAGGCCAAAAAAAAAAAAAAAATGCCTTTAAAAAACGTGGTAAATGCTTTGGTATGGGAAGAGGAAAGTGTTATGGGAATGTATATGAAAGACATAATCAGGCTGGGCATGGTGGCTCACGCCAATAATCCCAGCACTTTGGGAGGCTGAGATGGGCAGATCACAAGGTCAAGAGATTGAGACCATCTTAGCCAACATGATGAAACCCCGTATCTACTAAAAATACGAAAATTAGCCAGGCATGGTGGCAGGTAACTGTAATCCCAGCTACTCAGGAGGCTGAGGCAGGAGTATCGCTTGAACTGGGAGGCAGAGGTTGCAGTGAGCAGGGATGGTGCCACTGCACTCCAGCTGGGACGACAGAGAGAGACCCCATCTCAAAAAAAAAAAAAAAAAAAAAAAAAAAAAAGACACAATAAAGTGAGGAAATACAAGTTAGTGGTAGTAATATTTTTAGCTGATAATTGAACAATAAATAAAACGAGGAAGGAAATCCAATATTTACAAATGCATAGAATGACAGATTACATGGAATATCTGGATATCTAAGAGTTTTGTATGATAGTTGGAGAAGATGAAGATTAAAGAATAAGAAATGAGTTACAGAAAGCCTTGAACAAGAAAGTCATTGTAAACCAATTACTGAATTTCCTCAAGGAAAGTCTTGCAGAAATGTTACATAATTAAATCCACTCAATTGTTTTTGCAAAGCATAGTATAAATGAAAAAAAAAGACGAAGTCAGTAAGACAGTCATTTATAAGATTTATTTTGACATGATAGTGTTGAAGACTATAACAATGACAGAGGATGGTGAAGTAAATAGATTAACTGAAAAAATGTTGATATGTAGATTGGTGACTACTGAGAAATGAGTGGTATAGGAGAAAGAAAACTGAAGTCTAACTCTCAACTCTCAGATTGGGACAACTGATGTTTCAATCTGAGGCAAGTTATGAATCAATGCAAATTCATTGTAATATTACTTTAATTATCATTTTGGCTATATCTAAAAAGAAGAATATATAGGTAAATAATTAGTTTGTGTTACATGACTCCATTTTTTTTCTCCTAAAATAAATTTTAAGCCTTTCTATGACACTAAATCTTATTGTAGCTTGATTCCAGAATTCTAGATTCCAGGATTCATCCATGCACAGTGATTATAGCTGACTGAACAATTACATAATATCCAATTGACTAGTGATCCCATAAATATGTCTGTATAGATGCAATGGAAGATTATTGGTGTTTATGTGACTATTTGCTTTATAATGCTGCTTTAGAAGAGAAATTGAAGACATAAATCTGTGTTTAAAAAAAATCACACAGGAAGTGTATAAAACGTTCACTAAAGTAATGGAAAAGAGACGTAAATGGTATCTTCCCACACATCTTACCACTACATCAACAGGACTCCAATATAAGAACAGTGGATTACAGCTGAAAGATTGGCAAGAGACACTCTAGGGAGGAGAAAAATAAACTAGAATACTGGAAGAACATGAAGACTCTAGTAACTATAGCTACAGCAAAGATTAATTATAGCCCATCTGGTAGCCACATTAATATAAAATCATACACTAAAATTCTCATTACCTGATACAACATGTCCAGAAAAAAAAAATACAAGGTATGCTAAAAGCCAAAAAAAAAAAGACAAAAAGCCTAAGCATAAGAAATCGGATCTCAAATATGACACAGATTTTAAAATTAGGCAAGAGGAAATTTAACATAACCTTGATACATACTTTAAGAGCTCTAACAGCAAAAACATAACATTCAAGAGAAGATGGGTAATGTAAGCAGAGACATGAACACTAAAAGAAAAATATATATCAGAAGCAATAAATAATTTATAGCATAAATTATACTTTTACTGTGCTCGTGAGTAGACTGGACACAACTGAGAAAATAATTAATGAGCTTGAAGGTATGTCAAGAGAATTTTTCAAACTGAAGTTGAAAAAGAAAAAAGAATGAAATTGACAACAAAATCAAAATAGCCCATATGTGCCATGGGGCGATTTCAAAAGATGTAATATACATGTAATTGGCATACCAGAAGGAAATATAAAGGAAAAGATAAAGAAGAAATATTTGAAGTAGCAGTGACTGAGACCTTTCTAAAATTAATGACAAACATCAAAGCACCAACCCAGAAAGCTCAGAGAACACCAAGCAGTATAAGTAACAACAACGAAAATCTAAACCAAGGCAGATCATATTAAAATGGCAGAAAGTCAAATTCAACCAGAAAGACTTGAAAGAATTCAGCAAGTATCCCTTGAATCCAAAAAAAATAAAATTTTGAAATAACAACGAAAAACCCAAACCTCTTCTCTACAAAAGAACAAGGTAAGAATTACAGTGGATCTCTCATCAGAAGCCATGCAAGAAAGAAGAGTGCAGTGAAATTTTAAATGTTGAAAGAAGAAACACCAAATTAGAATTCTATATTTAGCAAAATTATCTTTCTCTAGTGAAAGAGAAAGGCTTTCTCAGAGGAAACTGAGGAAATTCATTGTCAGCAGCTCTGTCCTTCAAGAGCAGTTAAGTTTTTCAGGAAGAAAATGTTGTAGGTCAGAGAGTCATACATACATAAAAGAAGAATGTAGGAGAAAGAATACAAAATTTTATTTATCTTATTCTTAATCTAGAAGATGTTAACTGCAGATAAAATATTTTTAAGGAATACAATAAGATATAGTAAAAAAATTGTGGATGAAGAGCATATTTTTTTGGTTTTGTTTTTTTGGTTTGGTTTTTTTCAGAGACAAGGTCTCACTCTGTTGCCTAGACTGGAGTGCAGTGTTATAATCACAGCTTACTGCAGCCTCGAACTCCTGGGCTCAAGGGTGCTCCTCCCACCTCAGCCTCCCCAGTAGCTGGGACTACAGTCACATGCCAATGCGTCAACTAATCTTTATTATTATTATTTTTTAATAGAGAAAGGGTTTTGCTTTGTTGCTCAGGCTGATCTAGAATTCCTGGCTTCAAGCAATCTTCCTACCTCCACCTACCCAAATGCTGGGACTATTTTACAAATATTTACCTATTATCTAATACATTTCACATTGAGACTATAGAGATGAAAAATAAATATACAAGTGTATGATATTTGCGTGTGACTTATACCCATCCTCCCATCTACTTAAATAATCTTCTTTGCTCTTGAAGAATTCACAGTTTAATAGATTTTACAGGAAGTGACTATCAATTGAACACAGGAATAAAAGGAAAAAATAGTAAATGAAGATCCTTATCAATTTACTGGAACAGGTAAGAATGCACTGTAAATTTCTGGCAAATTTTCTATGAAACTAGCATTCAGTTAGGCAGTTTACGTTTTTTTTATTTTAATCTTCAAAGTATCTGTAACAGATATTTTTGGTTCTTCATTTTAGAATGGAAGAATATGTGTGGAAGAACCTGTATCTCAGAATAATTAAATGCATTTCTTAAGTTTGTTCAAGTCCAAAAAGCTCATGCATTTTATTAACAGAAGTGGAAGCTATATATATTTAACTTACACCTTTGAGTACTGGAGAGATGGTAAAATAATGATGATACTATCAGAATTAAATAAGTCAAAAGTAAGAGCTAATGTGATAAATAAGAAATGAGTTTGAATTTTGATATCCTGAATCCAAAGTGTCATCTTTCCACTTCCACTTTAATTTTATTTATTGTACCAGAAAATATATTTAATGAGAGAAAGATATGTTAGTGTTAAAATGATATTATTTCAAATGGTGGGAAGAAAATATAACACATTATATTTACCGTTTTTATAAATAACATATTTTAAATGTACTTTTAAAGTGATTGAATTATTCAATCACTCTTTAATGTATGTTAAAAATACTATCCTAAAATGTTGGTACATACTTTTCTATTTAAAATTTACAGATTCTTTATGACTGTGTGTTTTTTTGTAGTGTATACTGTTTGTTTCAATATGATGCCTAATTATAATATTGCTTGCTTGGAAATAAAATTTCATATTATTGCAAGCCATTTTATAACACTTTCAAATAATGCATTGTGGCCCAAAGTATAAAAGTGGCCATATTTCATTTCAGGATCCAGGCTATAGTATGTGGCTGAGCTGACAGCATGTGGCTGTGCAGATTCTGAATTAAGTGCACTGCATTTTCAGGGTCTGCTACCCACACAGACTATGTTAGGCAAGACTCAGCTAAAAGTTGTACAATATAACATCTGTGCTTTTACTCCAAATACAAGATAGGAGTATCATGCATGATTATTAAATGACTCAGAGTCCTTACACTTATGTAACTAAACAATAGATAGCAACAATGTCTAACTATAAAATACAGTTGTCCCTTGGTATCTGCAGGGGACTGTTCCCAGATGCCCAAGTTTCTTATGGAAAATGGCACGGTATTTGAGTGTGACTTATACTCCTTCTCCATATATTTTTTTTTTTTTTTTTTTTTTTTTTTT